>NC_140559.1:30112450-30294950 GCF_057381845.1 Rhamphochromis longiceps
TTCTTTAACGGAGCTGCATCATAGTGAGGTTGGAGATGTTTCTCACAGTAAGAGGCCAGACAGACTAAACAGGACTTGATGGCTTTCAGCTTCCTCCCAGTGCAGACATCACAGGCCACATCTTCAGGTCCAGCATAGCAGTGATCAGCTGGAGCAGCTTGGAGTCCAGTCTTCTTCAGCTGCTCCACTAAAGCTGCTAACATGGTGTTTTTCTCCAGGACAGGCCTCGGTGTGAACGTCTTCCTGCACTGAGGGCAGCGGTGGATTCCCTTCCTGTCCTCTTCATCAAAGTGGGTTTTAATACAGTTCCTGCAGTAGCTGTGTCCACAGGGAATAGTCACCGGATTTATCAGTAGATCCAAACAGATGGAACAAGAGAAGGTTTCTCGGTCCAGCTGAACTCCTTTCTGTGCCATTTCTCCTCTCAGTGTCAGTGACTGTGTGAGTTTCTCTTCCTTATAACTGAAACTAGTCTGAGCTCTGATCTCAAAATGTGAATGGAGCCTGTCAGCTCTTACACATCACCACATGTTGACTGCATGTCAGAATGATAGAAGTGATACAGACGATGGTATCAGATCCACATTAACGTGATGGTATCAATACTTTAGTTTGTGTCTCTCCTTTAACTTAAGTCCGCTTCATCAAACAGCACCTCTCTTCTTCTTCAGATCTTAATGGCATTTGGCAAACACAGATCCATTTTCATCACCTGTGCAGACAAGGGTAAAGCAGTGAAAAGGAAAAAAGAAAATCTTTGAATCAATCAATTACACAATTGGCCTGACAAATTCCTTCCAATTCTAGCAAACTGTTGCATCCAGTAATATGCGTTTTACTGATTTGATTGTTTTCCTAACCAATGTTTCCAAGACAAGTGAGAATCAACAGACACCCCAACATAAAACTGCCAGTCCTTTACTCAGGACATGATATGTGCAATTTAGACATTTGTCATCTTTAAATCACGTCCTCACAGTGAAACTTTTGTCATTCTCTTTAATAAGAAAGAAACAAGTAATCTGAGCTGCTTTGATACTTACAGCATCTCCGTGGTGGGGGGAGGCCTAATCTCATAGCTAATTTATCCACATCTTACTTGGCTCATCAAACATAATAACAACAGACAAGCCGTCACATTTCTCGCTATAATATGCATTTTAAAACAGAACTTTTGTCCCCGTTTCTGTTTTCTTTTTTCTATTTCAGGTACTCCGGATAAAACCCCACAGACGCTCTTTTGTTGTCGGGCAGCAGACTGTGGAGTCCATTAACGCTTATTTGACTGAGTCGTGTGTCTTTATCTTGCTGAAACACATCTCTACAAACACTCATCAGAGAGCCGTTTCTCAGTATTTTAGCACTCTTCATCTCCCTACAGGCGTATTTATCGCTGTTGTTGCTAAATCTGGTTCCACTCACCGAGCCGAAGAGTTTTTCTTCTTGGGCCATTTTTTTATACTTTACATCCCTCTTCGTGTCTCGTTGTCACGGTTACACTGTCCATTTTCTCCACATTACAGATTTCATTTTGCTCTTATTGTGGTTTTCGCCTCGTTTAACTTCGTCGTCGTCGTCGTCGTTTCTTGGCGGTTAGCAAACAACGACGTGGCGCATTACCGCCACCAAGTGGCTTGGAGTGTGGACTAGCGTTAGCTCATAGCAAACAATCAAATAAATAATAGTTTGTTGTTGTTGTTGTTGTTGTTGTTGATGATGATGATGATGATGATGATGATGATGATAATAATAATGCTAGAATAAAACACATAACACAACGTTGACAAAAGAAGAGCAATAAACACAAAAGCACAAGATAAAATGAACAAACAGTGGGTTCACAGTGAATATGCAGATTTGAACAGATGGGTTTTGAGTCTTGATTTAAACTGGGGGAGCAAACCAATGTTTCTTATATCTGGGGGCAGAGAGTTCCACAGCCTGGGAGCAGAGCAACTAAAAGCTCTGCTTCCCGTGGTGGTGAGGCCATAAGAAGACACAGAAAGCTGGATAGAAAAAGAAGATCGAAGTGAACGGGCAGAAGAGGTAGTGCTTAACAGGTCAGAGAGGTAAGGAGGAGCAAGGTTATGAAGGGCCTTGACGGTGAGCAGAAGAAGTTTGTATATTATCCGGAAGGACCCAGTGAAGTTTAGTGAATTTTGAACCAGTTGAAGCTTATGGGGGGATTTTGGAGGAAGACCCTGGAAGAGAAAATTACAGTAGTCAATGCGGGAGGTAATTAGACTAGGACAAGAATGGATGTAGACTGGGTGGAAAGAGAAGGACGTAATCTGTTGATATTGCGTAGATGGAAATAGGCAGAACGAGATTATTGATGTGAGATTTAAAGGAAAGTGAACTGTCTAGGATGACACCAAGACTCTTAACCTGAGGAGAAAGGAAAACTGTGGAGTTATCAATAAGCAGATAGAAATGATTTGCATTCAAAAGGTTGAATTTAGTGCCAATAAGGAGGATTTCAGTTTTATCCTCATTTAGCTTAAGAAAATTAGAGCTGAACCAGGATTTTAAGTCAGGCATTCTGTAAAAGAAGAAAGTGGGAGGGAGGATGGATGGATGTCAGAGATGCTGAGAGAGGAAAGTCTGCTTAGAAGGACAGAGTGAGAGATGAGATCACTGAGGAAGACAGGTTCAGACAGGTACAGTAGCTAAGATGGTGCGAATAGGTCCAGTCAGACCAAATTCAGACCAAACACATGGGTCAGCCACACGAGTAAAAATAGGACCGTAATTTCCTAGCATGTACAAAAGAAAATGACTGTAGTCATTGTCAAAGAGATTGTTAAAAGTTTGAAAATAGTTGCCGTCTAATTTTTAAATGGCGATAGATTGCCAACTGAATGACACTTTGCTGACCATCTATTTGAATTCTTGTTATATTCTTATACAGCAACATATATGTGATTTTTTATGTGTTAGCAAAGTTAATTGATAGATAATACAAGTATTTGCTAAAATGACCCCAACTGTAGGCAGATTTTAGACTGACAGCAGATATTATCGACAGCTTAATAATCTAATTTTCCAGCAAAAACAAAAAAACAACTCAAGTGAGGGAACTTTACCTTAGTGCACAAAACAGATACTGACAACATTTAGATTTAAGGACATAATTTGCAGCTGGAAATAAATGTGATAAATAGCAATATGCTCATATTGCAAAATGTTAAAAACTAATAGCAATAATATAGCATTGTGAGTGAAATATTGTGATGAAATTCGTTATTATGGCTGATAATGTGAGTTTAATTTATACTGGTATTTATATTCTTTAAATGTCTCAGCAGCAATCAAAATAATAATTATTATTATTTTAAAGAAATCTGAATCTGAACATATTTCAAAGCTTCAAAGTGAGTTCTTCATACATGATACGTGACAAACATTGACACACATTTCACTTAACATTAAGCCGCTGTGCTTAAATAACATGGATCTCACAAAGGCCAGCACTGTTAAAATAGAGCATGGAAAGGGCCAGTGTGCATCTAATGTGTTACATTTTTGCAGTCAAAGTATTTTACTGAATATATTTTAATGTATTGATTCTAATTATTTCAACTTTATTTCATTTCCACTATATTTGTCTTGTATACATTGTAATTTGCACTCTCTAGTGGTGGAAAGATAAAGCTCCATGGAGCATTGAAGCTTTTATCTATTTGCTTCGTTCATGGACTGAAGCTTTACGATGCTTTATTTGCTCTTTTGTGCCATCAAGTGGACAATAAATGTAAAACAGGCAGAGTGATTATAACGACACTCTGTGAGGTATCGTAATGAATAAATGAATGAATTATGTTTGTGATGCCAATATATAAATTGTGAACATATTAACTCTGTGTGTGTCTACATGGTACAATGGAGGGTTCAAAAGGGAAACTGAAACCAAAATGGCGGGAAGGTTTTGCACTTGTGCTACTAGGGACATAATGTAACACCTAAAATAAGAGCAGTATTTTAATCATTTCAAGCAACAAAAGTTTATACAAGTTGGAATTTACGTTTTTCTGTCCTTTCTAATACTCTAGATGTTTCCAGTGTTTGGTTGACCCAGCTATGTTTGAACCTCCACTGTTGTGTCCGCAGGTCTGCGGTATTCAAATGATGGGACAGTTTTCTACAATTACATTATTAGAATACATCAATTTACCTTGAGTCACAAGGGTGACAAGTCTGTGTGTGTGTGTGTGTGTGTGTGTGTGTGTGTGTGTGTGTGTGTGTGAGAGAGAGAGAGAGAGAGAGGTATCAGGAAGTGAAATAAGAACAGAAGTCGATGGCGGGAGAAAGAGCGGTGGTGAAAAAAGTTCAACAAGAGGCGAAAACACACACACACACACACACACACACACACACACACACACACACACACACACACACACACACACACACACACACACAACACACAACACAACAGCAGAGGAGGGGGGAGGGTCCACGAGAGGTTTGACCGGCAGGTCTGCGAAGGGACCGGAAACAGCAGAGCGACGTGACGTTTCAGGAAGTGAAATAAGAACAGAAGTCGATGGCGGGAGAGAAGAGCGGGGGTGAAAAAAAGGTCAAACAAGAGGGGAAAATACAAAAAAAAAACAAAACAGTGAAAGTAAATCTGTAATGTGGATGAAACGGACAGTGAGCGCAATGTAACCGTGACAACGAGACACGAGGACGGATTTAAGTCGAGGTTAAAAAACTGTCTCCAGAAGAAAAAGTCTTCGGCTCGGTGAGTGGAACCAGTTTCAGCTACAACGGCGATAAATAAGCATGCAGGGAGGTTAAGAGTGATATAATACTGAGGAACGGCTCTCTGATGAGTGTTTGTAGGGATGTGGTTCAGCAAGGTAAAGACACACGACTGAGTCTAGTAAATGGAAAGGAGGTGCAGTTTGGGCAAAGTGTTCAAGCAGTAGGTAGAATGACAATGTGGTGGAAAAAGTGACAAGATGGTGATAAAGTGGCTGAAGTGATAACGAGCTCAGCATAGACAGGAAAACATGACAAACATCATGTGGAATCAGCTCATTGTTATTGTTATTAATATTTTTACTTCAGCTGGGGTAATTGATGGATGAAGGAAATAAGTTCCACTGAATTACAACAAGTAGATATAGGAAAATAAGATATGTGTTACTATATAAGCTATGGGACAGATTTATGAAGCAGGACAGATTATTGTGACGCAGCAGTTGCAGTGAGATTTAGAAACATTGTACTGTAATTTATTTAGAAGCGTGAAGCCAGTTCACTTGAGTAAAGAACAGCTCAAAAACCAACCGATCTGATGAGGGAAACAGTGATGGCCTACTAGCTAAATCAAGATGTGACCCTGTGAACGACTTCCCTAAACCTGCAGTCCAGCAGTTCATCTAAACAAAAGGCACCTAGACTAAAACAGATGTACTTGTGTTTGCTATACCATAAAACAATAAAAGAAGGTACGAGCTCTTCTTGTGACTCCAGGATCTGAGTGTGAATGCCAGAACACTCTGGAAGACACACAGTCTTTGCAAACTACTAAGGATCACACATCCTATCACTACACAATCAATTATACACCTCTAAGCATATATGGTTTTATTTTTCTAAGCATAAATGACAATCAACAATATAAACCTGACAGACTTGAATGGCCCGTATTTGTGAGAAACACAAACTAAAGTATTGATCCCTTCACGTTAGTGTGGGTCTTATACCAATATGTCTGTATCATTTGTATCGATCCGCCCAGCCCCAGCCTCAGCAGCAATGAGTTCAGCTCAGTATCTGAGAGAGTTCATCAAGGAGAGACTAACTGCTGTTTGTGAAGAAATCTTCTCAGAGGTTCAAAAAACCATCGTCCAGTATGAGGAGGAGATCAACCGTCAGCACAGACTGCTGGATATCAGCCGGAAACCCGACAGAAACTCACACATCATAGGTATGGACATGTTTTTAACTCTGTGCTGTTCAAGCTCAGATTCTTCAGTGTGACTGACTTTACTAGAAGAAGTTAAACTGGGTATTTATCAGTGCTGTGGGTCAGTGTCCAGTGATGGTAAATGGCCTGCATTTGTATAGCGCTTTTCTAGTCCATAGGACCCCAAAGCGCTTTACACTACATTCAGTCATTCACCCATTCACACACTGGTGATAGCCACATTGTAGCCACAGCTGCCCTGGGGCGCACTGACAGAGGCGAGGCTGCCGGACACAGGCGCACACCGGACCCTCTGACCGCCACCAGTAGGCAAACATGGGGTTAGTATCTTGCCCAAGGATATTTGCAGCATGCAGCCAGGAGGCAGCCTGGGATCGAACCACCGACCTTCTGATTAGTGGCTGACCTGCTCTGCCACCTGAGCTACAGCCACCCTGACGGACTATGTTGGACTGGTGCAGGTCCATGGTCACTGCTAGATTAGGTGTTGCGCTGTTTGGAATAACACTACCCTCAGCCGTGGTGAGAATATCCAGAATAAATCTAAACTAGTTTATATCATTGCACAAAACCAGATTTCAATAAATGATTAAATATGTTGACCGAAGTTTTCTGCAGTTAAATTTAAATATAGTTAACGAAAGCTCCTTTTTTGATTGACATATTTTGATTCATTTATTTAAAGTGTTTGTCGAACAGATTCCACTGTTGAGTTCATCGAGTGTCAGTTTTCCTCTCCAAGCACTGAGACAGAGCAGTAAAGATAAAGGTAGATCTCAGATATACAATACACATTTAACTAAAAGTTGTTACCAGACTTCTCTGAAGTGGATGACCTGTTAGGAGGCAGTAACAGAGGAGGTTCATGGCTGTGGTGAAGGAGGACATGCAGAGAGTTAGTGTGAAAGCGGAGCGTGCTAGAGATAAGATAAGAGATAAGATAGAACTTTATTAATCCCTCGGGTGGGTTCCTCTGGGAAATTCGACTTCCAAAAAGCACAGCAACGACCGAAGTTACAGAATTGTTATATATATACACACACACACACACACACACACACACACACACACACACACACACACACACACACACATATATATATATATATATATATATATATATATATATATATATACACACACACACACACACACACACACACACATATATATAAATACAGAGACAATATAAATAAAATATACGAAGGGGATAAATAGAATAAATAGGAATAAAAAATAAAAATACAAGTGAATTGCACATTTCAAGTATTGAGTCTATTGCACTGTTGACTATTTACAAAAAGTATTGCACAAGGTATTGCACAGTGAGGTGAAGAGGCACTACAGCTTAGTTGTTCCCCCCTCCTTTGTCCTCCTGTTTCTCCTCCCTCTCCCCTCCAGAGAGGAGTTAAACAGTCTGATGGCGTGTGGGACAAAGGAGTTTTTAAGTCTGTTAGTTCTTGTCTTGGGGAGAAGCAACCTGTCACTGAACAGACTCTTCTGGTTGTTAATGGTCGTGTGCAGAGGATGCCCAGCATTGTTCATAATGTCCATCAGTTTCTTTAATGTCCTTTTCTCTGCCACTGTCACCAGAGTGTCCAGCTTCATGCCGACCACAGAGCTAGCCTTCCTGATCAGTTTCTCCAGCCTGGATGAGTCCTTCTTTGCTGTGCTGCTCCCCCAGCACACCACAGCATAGAAAAGTACTCCAGCAACCACCGACTGGTAAAACATCCTCAGGAGCTTCCTGCAGATGTTAAAAGACCTCAGCCTCCTGAGGAAGTACAGTCGGCTTTGGGCTTTTTTATACAGGTGCTCTGTGTTGCATGACCAGTCCAGTTTATTGTCCACCCACAGCCCGAGGTACTTGTACTTGTTGACCACCTCCACCTCCTCCCCCTCTATCTGAACCGGCAGTGGACCTGCTCTAGACCTCCCGAAGTCCACAACCAGTTCCTTAGTCTTTGAGGTGTTGAGTTGCAGGTGGTTTGTGTGACTCCATGCGACAAAGTTCCTCACCAGACTTCTGTACTCCTCTTCCTGATCATCCCAGATACACCCCATGATGGCTGTGTCGTCTGCAAACTTCTGAATGTGGCATAATTCAGAGTTGTAGCAGAAGTCAGAGGTGTACAGGGTGAAGAGAAGAGGGGACAGCACAGTTCCCTGTGGTGCTCCTGTGCTGCTGACCACTGTGTCAGACGTGATGTCCTTCAGCCTGACGTACTGTGGTCTGTCGGTGAGGTAGTCGGAGATCCAAGCCACCAGGCAGGGGTCCACCTCCATCCTGTTCAGTTTTTCTTGAAGCATACAGGGCCGGATGGTATTAAAGGCACTGGAAAAGTCAAGAAACAGGATCCTGACCGTGCCTTTTCCCCCATCCAGGTGTGAGTGGGCTCTGTGTAGGAGGTACAGGATGGCATCCTCCACTCCGACACCCGCCTTGTATGCAAACTGTAGTGGGTCCTGGGCATGTTGTACCTGTGGTCGGAGGAAGTTGAGGAAGAGCCGCTCTAGAGTCTTCATAAGATGTGACGTCAGTGCCACCGGTCGGAAGTCATTCAGCTCATTGGGCCGGTTCTTTTTGGGGACCGGGACGATGCAGGATGTCTTCCATAGGGCGGGCACTCTCCCCAGTCGCAGACTGAGGTTGAAGACTCGTTGTAGCGGCTCCCCAAGTTCAGCAGCACACGCCTTGGTGTGGTGTGGTGCAGGCAGATGATCTCCTGTGGAGGCCACTAAAGGGGGCAACCTTTTAGGATGGCTGCCAAACGCACAAAGTTCTTTTGAAAAATAGTGTTTTCCGTTATTGTTCATCACATTAATGACCTTTTTATTGTGTTTCTTTTCTCCTCAAGACCCCCCACAACAACATGTCTGTGAGGAAGAGGAGGGTCTGGATGAGCAGCAGGTCTGTAACCAGGAGAGGAACTCCAGTCTGGACCAGGAGGACCCAGAGCCTCCACAGATTAAAGAGGAACAGGAGGAGCTCTGCAGCAGTCAGGAGGGAGAGCAGCTTGGACTGAAGCAGGAGGCTGAAGGCATTATTGTCTGGACTGATGAAGAGCGACTCACACTGCTGGAGACCATCTGGAAACCAGAGTTAAAGTTGGATAGAATAGGTATGTAAAATTATTATTGCTTTTATATTATTAAAATGAATATGACTCATGTAGGATCCTAATCACAGGTTAAAGGTTTTTTTTTCCTTTTTAGAAGCACAGAAAGAATTAAAAGTCCAATCAGCATGAATGCATCTCTTTTCTCTTAACATGTAACATTAAACCTCCACTTGGTATAAGTCAAAGAAACTGACTTGAGTCTGTATGTGTGTACAGTACCGTATCTTATATGTTGGAGCTATTTGTTCTTTATTTTTTTCATTTTAAAATTTGTTTAAAGTTTGTTGTTAGTTGACTTATATTTTGGGGTTTATTTACAAGTTTTATTTGTAGGTTAATATTTGTTTTAATGTTTGGTGTGGTTTTGGTGTTTACCTTGTTAAGTCAGTCAGTAAGAGCTGTAGGGCCATTTGTTTGTATAAATATAGAGACTGGTATTGGACCAGCATGCACTGGCCTATGTTTTTTTTTTTTTTTTTACCAGAGCAGGCGAAGCAGCAGCAGGAAGTAATAAAAAATGAATCTTGCTATTGCTTGCCAAACTGGACGAATAAGCCATAAAAACGCAACTTTCAAGTATGGATAGTGGACTGCTTTTGCCTGCGTACAAAATATTATCTCAGTGCAGTAGTAGCTTGTGGATTTGTAATTGTGGGATGCTTGGTTTGTCAAACAAAAGGAATTGCCACTACACTATATTTTAAAATACTTTGCACATATTTTATACTGTAGACAACAGCCCAGCAACCAGACCCTGAACTTCAACAGATAACAAACTGATGAGCAGTCAGGCCGAAGCCTCCATTTCTACCTGTTCATGTTTATAAAGTAAAATCACTATGACGACCACTTTAAAGTCTCTTTCTATTGGTTTTCATTTTTAATTTGTGTTTTCGGCTTTGTGTTCATACCTTAATACTAAGAGAAAGATCATATGTGTGTCCTTATTAGGATAGGGATTTGTGTTGGTGTGTGGCAAATTAGTAGAAAATGGATTTCAGGTCATTTTCACAGAGAAATGTGAAAGTAATGAGAATATTCAGAGTTTACAAAATATTTTCACCCGTTTTTCTATCATTTTTCTCCGTTTGTCTCTTCAGACCCCACACAGCAGCAGGTCTGTGACCAGGAGGACCCAGAGCCTCTACACATTAAAGAGGAACAGGAGGAGCTCTGCAGCAGTCAGGAGGGAGAGCAGCTTGGACTGAAGCAGGAGACTGAACAAAAACTAAGCAGTGAGCAGCTCCTTTCTCACAGCTCTCCTGAAGCAGAGAGCCAAGAAGATAAAACAGGTCACGATCAGAGAGTAGACGACACTCCTGCATCAGACAGTCAGAGTAAAACTGAAACAAAGACAAATGTTCTAACATGTGACAATTGTGGAAAAACGTTCAACTCTGAGTCCGATCTGACTACACATCGGAGAGTTCACACACGTAAAAAATCATGTTGTTGTTGTTGGACCTGTAGGACAAACTTCTGTCAGTTCTTGAAACTTCACACAGGTAAGAAATCACATCCTTGTAGCACCTGTGGGAAGGAATTAGTTTCAAAGTCAGCACTAGAAGCTCACATAAGAACTCACACAGGTGAGAAGCCGTTTTCTTGCAGCACCTGTGGGAAAAGTTTCTGTCGGAAATCAGCACTGAAAACACATACAAGAACTCACACAGGTGAGAAGCCGTATTCTTGTAGTACCTGTAATAAAACATTCGGTCAGAACTGGACACTGCAAGCTCACGTAAGAACTCACACAGGTGAGAAGCCGTATTCTTGTAGTACCTGTGGAAAGAAATTCAATCGGAGCACACACTTAAAGAGACACATAAGAAAAATTCATAATGCTTGAAATATTCATGCTTCCAAAGTGTGAGACAGCTTTGAGTCGTAGCAGTGTGTGGGTGGTAGAGCTCACTAACCAGAAGTCAAATCGCTGCACTGATTTAAATAAATGTTTAAACTGATGTTTTGACTCTTACAATCTTTTCACATTTGTGACCTTAATCTGGTCAGTCCTTGAGTATGGGTGCATAGTTTTATGTTTTATGATAAGTGTGGTTTGGATGATCCTGTGGCTGGACTCCAGAGTTGGATCAGTTTGGCAGCGACTGTAGTTGTAATGGCTCTGCTAACGTATCCAGAATTGAAGACGTGTTCCAGTTTTTTGTTCGATACTGAAATAAATATGTGTGTTGAGGAAAAAGTCTGGGTGTTTTCTTTTGTTAAAAAAAAGAGAGAGAGAAAACAGTCTTAGAGGAACTATTTGTACACAGAATGTGCTCGTTTTTATTGAAAATGTAACCACTAGGTGGCAGTGTTTCATGAGACAGAGTTAGTGTAGCTGCCCCTGCGCTTATTTGAGCTAGTTGCTAGAAGTTGCTAAATGTCATTGACTTTCTGTGGTTTCTGGTTGTTAGTGATTAGCAAAATTACTTCATGAAACCAGCTCCACGGGGACACCTGCTGGCCAATTTTGTTATCGCTACATGTTGTAGATGCTGTTCTGTCAAACAATGATTCAGATAAGCCCAGCACAATTTTAAACAAAGTTCCTTACTACACCAGGCGATCAGTAATTACGATCAACAGAACACAGGGTTCCAACTGTTTTTGGATTCAGTTGGCTTTGGTTTTTGCTCACAACCCACAAAGTTTGGTTGACATTTATAATTTCTAGTTCTACAACATCATCACAAGCATCAGTTCTACACTCTCAGCCAAAGGTAAACGCTGGCATAGCATTAGGTTCTAGTTTAAATTAATTAAAAAACATATATTGAAATGGAAAAAAAGACAAAATATGCTCTCCTCCTATATAAAAAAAGTAACGTTTGTTATATTTTCATGGGCTTATTCTGACCAATCATAATAGTCCATTTCACATACATTTTAAAATAATTCTCTGTTGACAAGCGTCTGTCATCATCTATATGACAGAAATCACAGAATACGATTATTTATTTAATTACACTTCTAGTGATTCTAATGTTTAAGAAACTACATTTGTCTGCGCAATCTACAGCAAAGTAAGAGAGACAGTTTTCTTTTGCACATGCTCGTGTAATATGTCATTTTACAGAGTAATGCAAAAGTAATCAGTGTTGGGAAGGTTACTTTTAAAATGTATTTGACTACAGATTACTGAATACATGCCCCAAAATGTATTCCGTTACGTTACTCTGAGTAACGTAATGGAATACATTGGATTACTTAATGTATTATCATGCTTTTTACAACTACATGAATGTACTCTTGCTGTGTGATTTTTTTTTTTTTTTACTATTACTGAAGGTTACTCGTTATACCAATACCAACTAGATTTTTAAATCCTAATATAAAATGAGTAACAGTAGGGTGGACATTAGGTAAGCCTGCACTTTTTGCAGTGATCTCGTATAGAAAACTATTCCGTGCGTATATAAACAGGTCCGCAGCTCCGAACCGTAGTAAAGGGACCTCTGGCTAATAGGTCGACTTCCGTGTCAGGCCGAAAACTATCTTTACTTGTTTGGGTCAACTTTGCCCAGCGAGACAGAGAGAGGCGTTGAAAGGCTGCTCCAAAAGAACTTATTGTTTCGAGAGAAAAAAACACGAGCGCAGCGTACAGTCGAGTCTTAATAGCTTACTTACAACTGGGCTTGTCAGGATCTCTTCTTGGCTGCAGTGGTTATTATGATATTTACATGCTTCCATCTCCCGTTTCTGCTCGGTGACAACTCCTTTTTCTCCCTCCCTCGCTCACAGACACATAACGGGTATGGCAGTCCATTCTCCCTCAGCATGGACTACACTACCCATGAGGCCACATTCTTTAGAGCATTGCCTGTAACACTCTGCCTATTGCCTTCAATTAAAAATCAAAATTAAATATTTTTTGAATAATAATTTGTAAAAATATTTCATCAGGTCATTATGAGGGCCACAAGTAGAGGTGACATGAGCCACGAGATTGAGACACAGGCATACAGCCTCTTAATACATGTTTTGTTTGGTTTCCACCACCATGGAATTACCAAAAATAGAGAGGGTAGAGACTAACATATGAAACAGGAAAAGACCCTGTGTAATCCATTTATTTCAACAAAGTAACTGTATTCTGAATACCACCCTTTTAAACGGTAACTGTAACGGAATACAGTTACTCATATTCTGTATTTTAAATACGTAACGCTGGTACATGTATTCCATTACTCCCCAACACTGAAAGTAATGTAATGAGAAGTGTAACAAATTACTTTCTCCTGGGAGTAGTTAAGTAATGTACTGCTTTACTTGTAAGAAAAATGTTCTGTGTAATATTTAAATTACATTATTTTTCTGAGTAATGACCCCAACACTGATCACAAGAATGAAGGGAAATGCGTCCAACATGCATAAACATTTGACCTGACAGCATGTAATTAATCGGCACAATGTATTTGATTTGATTTGCTGCTTGGTGATAGTGGTGACTCTCAAAGCAGAGCCAAGGAGATTTGATAAGAGAATCAAGAAGTGATGCTGAGAATGGAATCGGAATCTCAAAATTCTTATCAATCCCTAATCACATCCCTAAGAAGTCGTTCGGACCTCTGTGCCAGACAGCAGGAAGGTCGAAAGTTTTTCAATGTCTAATGTCTTTGTGTTTCCCTGATGAGCATCACTAATAAATAATACAGATTTTTGCACACAACTTTTATTCCTTGAATTATTTTTCTATTGGCAGCAAAGAATTTTATTGTTCTACTAGCACACAGGAGACATGCCCTGTACTTGCTGACCTCATATCAACTCTTAACTTGGACTATGTTGGAATTCTGCCTTTATATCTCAAACCTTTAAACAGCACCGAGTCTGCACCAGAGAGCATAAGAACTCAAACTGTCTGGAGCAGCTTAGCCTCATTTATTAGAGGCAATCAAGTCTTATTTTTAGATCCAGTTTAAAGTTTGCGCTTTTCCACTCTGAGCGCTCAAAGTGCTTTTTACAACTTGCCCCATTCACCCACTCAAGCAAGCTCTTTTTTTCTATGCTGTTCCTATGTAAGTACTTTCTAACATTCACACACAACTTTCACAAACACACGCACTGATATTGTTTCATGCTTAAATTTCAGATGTACTGCCACACAATTTGCCTCACTGTTAGAAAAACTAAATGACAAACTGAGACTGAGCAGAGGCAGAAAGTTTGACCTTGTCTTGCCAGAGGTGTAAATGGGGAAGTCTGTTGTGCCTTTATACACTGCCTCCTAGTGACACAACCTGAGGAGTTGTTTAAACATAGCAAAACAAACAGGGGTGAATGTACATGCAACAGGTGTGTGCCATGATTAGTTGTTTCATCATAAATGGAATGGCGCAAACATGCAGACTGGTTGGGGATTGAACCACCATCCTTGTGATTAACAGATGACCTGCTCTACCTCTTGCAAAGCCAGCTGTGTCTCCCCTGATAGATTTTCTCATATAAAATTTGTAAGTATAGCTGTGTATTTGCAAATGATGGTCCTTGTTGCACATTAAGCGTGTTTCATGACTGCTTTCAATGCAGTGAAAGCAGAGGCAGTGGCAGCTTGTCAAGTGTGCTAATCTCCCTCAACATATGATGCATTTTTCCGCCGTTGTTGTCATTCTGACTATAAAATGCAATTTTAAAGATTCTATTAAATGAAGATACCATTATCTTTAATGTGAACAAAAAGATTTTATATGAAATAAAACTGAGCAAAATCTTTTCATCTTTCTTCATTCCAGGATGTCACTCACTTTATTTTGTGTTAGCAGGAACTTCATGTTCAGCTCAGTGTGATTGACTTCAAATGTGAGAAATCGTTACACAACTGAACCAGCAGTAAACATTAAAGTGAGCAGAGAGACTGAAAAACAAAGAAACTCTTCTTCATCATGGTTGTAGAAAACTGTCACACAGAGCTGAGCCGAGGAGGACACCTGGTGGACAAACATAGACATGACAAGAAGAATCACTAAAGCGCAGAGGAGCGACAAACAGCTGAAAATACTTAATGAAAAGGATTCTCACGCACCATAAAAAGACTCAACTTACAAAGTCTAACAGTCTTTTATTATCTGTCTGTATAATGTGACCAACATGTAAATATAAAGACCGCGGCCCTATGGGACTGTTGAGGATTGATCACGTGACACGAAAAGCGGGAACCGCTAGCTTAGACGACGTAAGCTTCATGTTTGATTTGCACTTAGCCGAGGACTTTAGTTTGGTGATCTTATATGAAAATATTTCAGTTGTGAAGCAGCAATGAGTTCAGTTCAGTATCTGAGAGAGTTCATCAAGGAGAGACTAACTGCTGTTGGTGAGGAAATCTTCTCAGAGGTTCAAAAAACCATCGTCCAGTATGAGGAGGAGATCAACCGTCAGCACAGACTGCTGGATATCAGCCGGAAACCCGACAGAAACTCTCACATCATAGGTATGGACATGTTTTTAACTCTGTGCTGTTCAAGCTCAGATTCTTCAGTGTGACTGACTTTACTAGAAGATGTTAAACTGGGTATTTATCAGTGCTGTGGGTCAGTGTCCAGTGATGGACTATGTTGGACTGGTGCAGGTGTTCCAGATCTACTGGCGTTTAGATCAACTGGCGTTGGTCGAACAGATGTGTGGCAGTCTTGCGTTTCAGGAGCTGCTACCGACAAATCAGCAAAAAAACGCCAAATGTGTCATCTGTGACACTTGTGAGGTTGTCTCAAACACACTCCGTCAGTCTTGATGCTGTTGAACAACAAAATGTTTAAAAATGTGGCGAGTTTACCTGGTGATATCCTCATGCGCGACGCGATCGCGAAAACAGCAAACAATTAACACCACGCCGATGTTGTTCACAGGACAGCAAGAGTAAACGATCGGGAGACTCTTGTCGTCGTTATCGTTCCCCTCGCACGGTTTATTTCTCCGATTTCAGCGTTTTTGCTTCACAACTAAAGCGAACAGTTTACTTTGTGCACTAACATGGAGTCGAGTCAACCAGCGCCACCTCTGGCCAAGTGCCACAGCCTACAGCCAGATCAACCTGTGACACACATCTGCACCACGTTTGAATTCGTGTCATGCACATTTGTACCTTTCAATTGTGTCTGTTTGTGCGTCATGCAAATAAACCTTTGAAAAGAATGAAATGACACTAATATTTCACTAGTGTTGTGTTGCGGGAATTGCCGTCTTGTGTGTGACTGGATGCAGTAAGGAGTGTATGTGATGTGTGTGTGTGTGAGCATGCGCGTGAAGGAAACGCGGGGAGCGAAAGAGGAAAAAGAGAGGGAGAGTGTGTCATGGGTAGAGAGGGCGACCGGGAGCAGCGTTCTAACGGGCTACTATGCAGTGTGTTTTCGAAGTGTGCAGTACTGTTATTAAAGCCTCATCTCTTCAGTACTCTCCGGTGCCTCGGCTGATTTCTGTCTGCCTCACTACTCCACAAAAGTGAAGGGAGTTAACCCCGAAGGAGGACAAACTTCGGCCCTGGAGGAAGCGTCTCCCCTCGCGTCTCCCGACCACGGTCAGGGGACTGACGGCGAGGAATGGTTAACAGTTGTAACATCACATGTCGTTAGTGTAGTCTGTCTGTGTCTTTTCTCTGCGAACAAACATTTTAGAGTTGGTTGTTATATACAGTCTGTATAAGTGTGGTTAATCTAATAAACATTTGTAAGGAGATGGCAGTTACTGTGAATGTACTGCAGGTGATTAGTAATAAACAGTCAGACAATGACTCTGACAATCTCATTCAGTCTTGCAGATCGAATGCACCTTCTGTGGAAAGTGGTACCACACAGTGTGTGTGGACTTTCCCTGTGCAGAAGGCGACTACAGATGTTGTGGGTGCTAAATAAACAGAAAAAACTGATCCCTGTTGTCTTTGCTTACTGATTGTTTTTAGTGTTGACAATCCACATTGCTGGGATTGCATCTGTCAACATGTTTGTGGGCAGATCTGGATGTATCAGGGGTTAGTGCAGCCACTCAGTCTCTACTCAATGCGATCATAGCAGCAGGTGCAGATGTGTGTCACAAGTTGATCTGGCTGTAGGCTGTGGCACTTGGCCAGAGGTGGCGCTGGTTGACTCGACTCCATGTTAGTGCACAAAGTAAACTGTTCGCTTTAGTTGTGAAGCAAAAACGCTGAAATCGGAGAAATAAACCGTGCGAGGGGAACGATAACGACGACAAGAGTCTCCCGATCGTTTACTCTTGCTGTCCTGTGAACAACATCGGCGTGGTGTTAATTGTTTGCTGTTTTCGCGATCGCGTCGCGCATGAGGATATTACCAGGTAAACTTGCCACATTTTTAAACATTTTGTTGTTCAACAGCATCAAGACTGACGGAGTGTGTTTGAGATAACCTCACAAGTGTCACAGATGACACATTTGGCGTTTTTTGCTGGTTTGTCAGTAGCAGCTCCTGAAACGCAAGACTGCCACACATCTGTTCGACCAACGCCAGTTGATCTAAACGCCAGTAGATCTGGAACACCGGTCCATGGTCACTGCTAGATTAGGTGTTGTGCTGTTTGGAATAACACTACCCTCAGCCGTGGTGAGAATATCCAGAATAAATCTAAACTAGTTTATATCATTGCACAAAACCAGATTTCAATAAATGATTAAATATGTTGACCGAAGTTTTCTGCAGTTAAATTTAAATATAGTTAACGAAAGCTCCTTTTTTGATTGACATATTTTGATTCATTTATTTAAAGTGTTTGTCGAACAGATTCCACTGTTGAGTTCATCGAGTGTCAGTTTTCCTCTCCAAGCACTGAGACAGAGCAGTAAAGATAAAGGTAGATCTCAGATATACAATACACATTTAACTTTAAAAGTTGTTACCAGACTTCTCTGAAGTGGATGACCTGTTAGGAGGCAGTAAGAGAGGAGGAAAGACCACAGAGGAGGTTCATGGCTGTGGTGAAGGAGGACATGCAGAGAGTTAGTGTGAAAGCGGAGCGTGCTAGAGATGGTGTGGTGCAGGCAGATGATCTCCTGTGGAGGCCACTAAAGGGGGCAACCTTTTAGGATGGCTGCCAAACGCACAAAGTGCTTTTTAAAAATAGTGTTTTCTGTTACTGTTCATCACATTAATGACCTTTTTATTGTGTTTCTTTTCTCCTCAAGACCCCCCACAACAACATGTCTGTGAGGAAGAGGAGGGTCTGGATGAGCAGCAGGTCTGTAACCAGGAGAGGAACTCCAGTCTGGACCAGGAGGACCCAGAGCCTCCACAGATTAAAGAGGAACAGGAGGAGCTCTGCAGCAGTCAGGAGGGAGAGCAGCTTGGACTGAAGCAGGAGGCTGAAGGCATTATTGTCTGGACTGATGAAGAGCGACTCACACTGCTGGAGACCATCTGGAAACCAGAGTTAAAGTTGGATAGAATAGGTATGTAAAATTATTATTGCTTTTATATTATTAAAATGAATATGACTCATGTAGGATCCTAATCACAGGTTAAAGGGTTTTTTTTCCTTTTTAGAAGCACAGAAAGAATTAAAAGTCCAATCAGCATGAATGCATCTCTTTTCTCTTAACATGTAACATTAAACCTCCACTTGGTATAAGTCAAAGAAACTGACTTGAGTCTGGAACCTAACTAAGCTGTTAGCTTAATGAAGTTTTATTGCCTTAAAGGGTTGTTGGTTGTTTTCTAAATACAGTATTTCCTCGATTATCAGGAGGGTTGTGTTCTGGGACCCACCACATTAGGTACGAATCAATGAAATGGAAACCATATCTTTTCTAAAATTATTTTTTAGATGTTTTAAGCCATAATAACCCTCCCTACGCTTTTTCAAACCCTTTGTATAATCTTAAAACATCTGTATGTGTGTACAGTACCGTATCTTATATGTTGGAGCTATTTGTTCTTTATTTTTTTCATTTTAAAATTTGTTTAAAGTTTGTTGTTAGTTGACTTATATTTTGGGGTTTATTCACAAGTTTTATTTGTAGGTTAATATTTGTTTTAATGTTTGGTGTGGTTTTGGTGTTTACCTTGTTAAGTCAGTCAGTAAGAGCTGTAGGGCCATTTGTTTGTATAAATATAGAGACTGGTATTGGACCAGCATGCACTGGCCTATGTTTTTTTTTTTTTTTTTTTTACCAGAGCAGGCGAAGCAGCAGCAGGAAGTAATAAAAAATTAATCTTGCTATTGCTTGCCAAACTGGACGAATAAGCCATAAAAACGCAACTTTCAAGTATGGATAGTGGACTGCTTTTGCCTGCGTACAAAATACAGGGAGTGCAGAATTATTAGGCAAGTTGTATTTTTGAGGAATAATTTTATTATTGAACAACAACATGTTCTCAATGAACCCAAAAAACTCATTAATATCAAAGCTGAATGTTTTTGGAAGTAATTTTTAGTTTTAGCTATTTTAGGGGGATATCTGTGTGTGCAGGTGACTATTACTGTGCATAATTATTAGGCAACTTAACAAAAAACAAATATATACCCATTTCAATTATTTATTTTTACCAGTGAAACCAATATAACATCTCCACATTCACAAATATACATTTCTGACATTCAAAAACAAAACAAAAACAAATCAGCGACCAATATAGCCACCTTTCTTTGCAAGGACACTCAAAAGCCTGCCATCCATGGATTCTGTCAGTGTTTTGATCCGTTCACCATCAACATTGCGTGCAGCAGCAACCACAGCCTCCCAGACACTGTTCAGAGAGGTGTACTGTTTTCCCTCCTTGTAAATCTCACATTTGATGATGGACCACAGGTTCTCAATGGGGTTCAGATCAGGTGAACAAGGTGGCCATGTCATAAGTTTTTCTTCTTTTATACCCTTTCTTGCCAGCCACGCTGTGGAGTACTTGGACGCGTGTGATGGAGCATTGTCCTGCATGAAAATCATGTTTTTCTTGAAGGATGCAGACTTCTTCCTGTACCACTGCTTGAAGAAGGTGTCTTCCAGAAACTGGCAGTAGGACTGGGAGTTGAGCTTGACTCCATGCTCAACCCGAAAAGGCCCCACAAGCTCATCTTTGATGATACCAGCCCAAACCAGTACTCCACCTCCACCTTGCTGGCGTCTGAGTCGGACTGGAGCTCTCTGCCCTTTACCAATCCAGCCACGGGCCCATCCATCTGGCCCATCAAGACTCACTCTCATTTCATCAGTCCATAAAACCTTAGAAAAACCAGTCTTGAGATATTTCTTGGCCCAGTCTTGACGTTTCAGCTTGTGTGTCTTGTTCAGTGGTGATCGTCTTTCAGCCTTTCTTACCTTGGCCATGTCTCTGAGTATTGCACACCTTGTGCTTTTGGGCACTCCAGTGATGTTGCAGCTCTGAAATATGGCCAAACTGGTGGCAAGTGGCATCTTGGCAGCTGCACGCTTGACTTTTCTCAGTTCATGGGCAGTTATTTTGCGCCTTGGTTTTTCCACACGCTTCTTGCGACCCTGTTGACTATTTTGAATGAAACGCTTGATTGTTTGATGATCACGCTTCAGAAGCTTTGCAATTTTGAGACTGCTGCATCCCTCTGCAAGATATCTCACTATTTTTGACTTTTCTGAGCCTGTCAAGTCCTTCTTTTGACCCATTTTGCCAAAGGAAAGGACGTTGCCTAATAATTATGCACACCTGATATAGGGTGTTGATGTCATTAGACCACACCCCTTCTCATTACAGAGATGCACATCACCTAATATGCTTAATTGGTAGTAGGCTTTCGAGCCTATACAGCTTGGAGTAAGACAACATGCATGAAGAGGATGATGTGGACAAAATACTCATTTGCCTAATAATTCTGTACTCCCTGTATTATCTCAGTACAGTAGTAGCTTGTGGATTTGTAATTGTGGGATGCTTGGTTTGTCAAACAAAAGGAATTGCCACTACACTATATTTTAAAATACTTTGCACATATTTTATACTGTAGACAATAGCCCAGCAACCAGACCCTGAACTTCAACAGATAACAAACTGATGAGCAGTCAGGCCGAAGCCTCCATTTCTACCTGTTCATGTTTATAAAGTAAAATCACTATGACGACCACTTTAAAGTCTCTTTCTATTGGTTTTCATTTTTAATTTGTGTTTTTGGCTTTGTGTTCATACCTTAATACTAAGAGAAAGATCATATGTGTGTCCTTATTAGGATAGGGATTTGTGTTGGTGTGTGGCAAATTAGTAGAAAATGGATTTCAGGTCATTTTCACAGAGAAATGTGAAAGTAATGAGAATATTCAGAGTTTACAAAATATTTTCACCCGTTTTTCTATCATTTTTCTCCGTTTGTCTCTTCAGACCCCACACAGCAGCAGGTCTGTGACCAGGAGGACCCAGAGCCTCTACACATTAAAGAGGAACAGGAGGAGCTCTGCAGCAGTCAGGAGGGAGAGCAGCTTGGACTGAAGCAGGAGACTGAACAAAAACTAAGCAGTGAGCAGCTCCTTTCTCACAGCTCTCCTGAAGCAGAGAGCCAAGATCAAGTAGAAAGTCAGCATGTGGACTCAGGATCAACTAGAAACATGGAGCTGAAGCAGAGAAGACATCACAGAAAGACAAGTCACGATCAGAGAGTAGACAGCACTCCTGTGTCAGACAGTCAGAGTAAAACTGAAACAAAGACAAATGTTTTAAAATGTGACAGCTGTGGAAAAACTTTCAACTCTGAATCCGATCTGACTACACATCGGAGAGTTCACACACGTAATAAATCATGTTGTTGTTGTTGGACCTGTAGGACAAAATTCAGTCAGTGCTTGAAAATTCACACAGGTAAGAAATCACATCCTTGTAGCACCTGTGGGAAGGAATTAGTTTCAAAGTCAGCACTAGAAGCTCACATAAGAACTCACACAGGTGAGAAGCCGTTTTCTTGTAGCACCTGTGGGAAAAGTTTCTGTCAGAAATCAAACATGGAAATTCATACAAGAACTCACACAGGTGAGAAGCCGTATTCTTGTAGTACCTGTAAAAAAACATTCACTCAGAACTCAACACTGCGATCTCACGTAAGAACTCACACAGGTGAGAAACCGTATTCTTGCAGAACCTGTGGGAAAAGATTCAGTAAGAAATCAAACATGGAAATTCATACAAGAACTCACACAGGTGAGAAACCGTATTCTTGCAGAACCTGTGGGAAAAGATTCAGTGAGAAATCAAACATGGAAATTCATACAAGAACTCACACAGGTGAGAAGCCGTTTTCTTGTAGTACCTGTAAAAAAACATTCACTCAGAACTCAACACTGCGATCTCACGTAAGAACTCACACAAGTGAGAAACCGTATTCTTGTAGTACCTGTAAAAAAACATTCACTCAGAACTCAACACTGCGATCTCACGTAAGAACTCACACAAGTGAGAAGCCGTTTTCTTGCAGCACCTGTGGGAAAAGATTCAGTGAGAAATCAAACATGGAAATTCATACAAGAACTCACACAGGTGAGAAGGCGTATTCTTGCAGCACCTGTGGAAAGAAATTCAGTCAAAACACACACTTAAAGAAACACATAAGAATTCATACTGGTTGAAATATTCATGCTTACAAAGTGTGAGACAGCTGTGAGTGATTTCAATGCAGTGAAAGCAGAGGCAGTGGCAGCTTGTCAAGTGTTCTAATCTCCCTCCAGTCTATTGGTGACCTCACTTAACATTAAGATAAATCCTTCTGTTGTGATTCTGTGATTTATAAAATGTAATTTTAATGATTATATTCAGTGAATATATGTTTGTTGTGAACAAAAAGCTTTTATATGAAATAAAACTTTGAACAAAATCTTTTCATCTTTCTTCATTCCAGGATGTCACTCACTTCTGAAAATGTGAAACTAATCTTTGGCTACGTTCACACTGCAGGCAAAAGCGCATCAAATCCGACTTTTTTGACCCTATGTGACCCATATCCGATCATGGTATGACAGTGTGAACGGCACAAATCCAATATTTTCAAATCCGATCTGGGTCACTTTCGTATGTGGTGCTGAATCCGATACACATCTGATGTTTTAGAAAGCGACTGCTGTTTGTATGGTCACGTCGCATTAAAGGCGTCTTTTACGTCACTGACACAAGACAGACGCCAATTATCAGCGCCGGAGAAGACATCGCGAACGCTTCCTGGCCATCTCGTGTGGATGTTAGTGAAACAGTTGGTAAGACAGCGTTGGAGGAACGTGGAAATTTTATTTGTACTGTACAATCGGCAGATTTTGACAGAAATCTGCAACTATCCTTTGAAGCACCGCTCCTCTCTAAAACAGCAATAAGGATCATTATTAGGCCATATGTAAATAACACAATAACTTTATTACTCAAAGCAAAATTGGGAAACGTAAAGTCCGAAGTCTTTATATTAAGGGCCAACAGTCAAACAATACGGTTTGCTCTGGGTCTAAACAGAGCGCGTTGTGTGAGACGTCTTTTTTTGCGCATGCGGGCTGCTTTGAGGGTTCACACTAGAGCACATTTGCTGTTGCATTTTATTTGTAGTGTGAACAAGCAGGCAAAAAAATTGGAATTGAGCATTAAGACCTGCAGTGTGAACGTAGCCTAAGAGACGTGTTTGGTTTTGCCTCATAAATCATTGTGTGTGTGTGTGTGGAGAGAGTTTTTCCGGAGGGTTAAATTGGGTGTTTTGCTAAAAAGTGATTCCAATGTTTCCATTTGTTTTGTTTTTTGTAATGTATAATGTCTTTACTTAAATTGTCTAATAGACTTTAGTGAGCAGGATTTGCAAAGGGGTTATATACAAAGTGTAAAAGTGTCTTTATGACTTTGCATTATTGTACCAACATTATAACCAATCCACTCCTTTTTGGCCACTTGAAATATGTTTACAGCCAGCTCATGCTTAAAAAATACATTTTTAAAGTCAGTGAGGTTTTTTTGGCTGGATAAACAAATGATATATAAAATTCACTTTGCAAATAACATAATTCAGTTTTTGACACCATCAGCTCTCCTTCACAGTTGAGTGACATCCAACTCTTGAATTGAATTGAATGAATGCTTTATTGGCCATATGCAGGTCGCCCCGCAGAGGAATAGGACACCCCCCCCCCGACTTACACACACAACAAAGACATCACATGGGAATACAGTCGGAGATTGGCAGCATTACAGAAAAAAAACACTGAAAAAGTACACAACAATGGGAAAAGTACGAGAGGAAAAATAAAAAGAGACCTCTCCTCATGCTGGGCACCTATGGGAGGACAGCATGAGAACAGGAAACAAAAAAAACTCCTCTGCACAGAGAGCACATAAATGTCCACATCACAACATTGGAGCACGTGACAAGCCACAGGGGTTGGGTAGGGGGTGAGGAGTAATCCGAAGGAAACACAGCAGTCGTCCTGCACAGCGCAACCATTCCAGCGCCGCACACAGACCCGCCGTCTTCCCCCACAGGAAACAAGCATCGAAGGCGTTTGGAAAGAATAGAATAGAATAGAATTCAACTTTATTGTCATTGCACATGCACAGGTACAGGGCAACGAAATGCAGTTTGCATCCATCCAGAAGTGCTTTAGTGATATAGATATATTACAATATATATTGGCAATAATATAGATATGTGAGTATATTACAGAAATGGGTCTATTATGGTATGTTATAATGTACACGGTATGAAGTATGTTGTGAATATTCTATAACTATAAGTATGTACAGGCTGTAGTGAGTACAAGCTATGTACAGGATATGAACAGGATATAAATGTGAAAAACTATACAGAATATGAAATAAATAACTTTACAGAATCTGAGATATACAGCTATACAGAAATGGGAACTATGCAAGTTGTAAACAGTTGTAGGATTAAAAATTATCGAATGTACAGAATGATTATTTACACAGAGCTATACAGTAGTGCAGTTAAGATAAGTGAGGGTGTAGATAGTTTCTACAGAGGCTATATAAAGTGCTGGTGGTTGTGAGTGGTGGTTCAGTCCATGTTATTATTGTGTGTTTGAGGGTACAGTTATCCATTGTGGGTGTGTGTATGTTCAGTCCATGAGTTTAACGTGGGTCAGATGTCAGGAGGCAGAGTTCAGGAGTCTGACAGCTGTGGGGAAGAAGCTGTTCCGGTACCTGGTGGTCTTAGTCCGGAGGCTCCTGTAGCGCCTCCCAGAGGGCAGGAGGGTGAAGAGTCCATGTGACGGGTGACTGGGGTCTTTGATGATTTTCCCAGCCCTTTTCAGACACCGCTTCCTGTAGCCGCGTCATATAACGTGCGGAGGGCGGTGAAAGAGGCGAAGCAGCGCTACGGGAGGAAACTAGAGTCACAACTCCAACAGAGTGACTCTAGGAGCCTGTGGCGGGGACTAAGGACAATAACGGACTATAAAGCACCAACAACCGGTATGACGAACGCGGCCGTGACTCTGGCAGACGAGCTGAACACTTTCTATGCTCGCTTCGAGGCTGCAGCTAAGGTCTCCAACAATGCTAGTGTTAGCGGTGCTAACGGCTGCAGACAGGAAGATACTGCCAGCACCGGAAACGTGCTCGTCATCTCCGAGCATGAAGTAAGGAGAGCCTTCAAGAGAGTGAACACCAGGAAAGCAGCAGGACCAGACGGCATCCCAGGTCGTATCCTAAGAGACTGCGCATACCAGCTAGCTCCTGTGTTCACTGAGATATTCAACATCTCTTTATCTCAGTCGGTGATCCCCACATGCTTCAAAGAGTCCATCATTGTTCCTGTCCCGAAGAAACCCCACCCTGCTTCTCTCAATGACTATCGCCCTGTAGCCCTCACCTCAGTAGTGATGAAGTGCTTTGAACGCCTGGTCAGAGACTTCATCATTTCTTCACTACTGGACCCACTACAGTTCGCTTACCGTCCAAATCGTTCCACAGACGATGCCATCTCTCATCTCCTCCACACATCACTCACTCACTTGGACACTAGAAGGGGGAATTATGTTAAAATGCTCTTCATAGACTACAGCTCTGCATTTAACACCATAATTCCCTTCACACTCACCACCAAGCTGGAGCATCTGGGACTCAGCTCATCTATGTGTCAGTGGATCTCCAACTTCCTAACTGGCAGACCACAGGCAGTAAGGATGGGCGGACATGTCTCAGCCTCCACCACTCTCAGCACTGGAGCCCCCCAGGGGTGTGTTCTGAGCCCCCTGCTGTACTCTTTGTACACATATGACTGTGTGGCCACTACCAGCTCCACCACCATCATCAAGTTTGCTGACGACACCGTCGTGGTGGGCCTGATCTCTGATAACAACGAGACGGCCTACCTGAAGGAGATTAGGAATCTGGAGAACTGGTGCCAGAGGAACAACCTCCTTCTAAACGTCAGTAAGACAAAGGAGTTGATAGTGGACTTCAGCACTTAGCAGGAGAGGAACTACCAGACCCCCGTCATCAACGAGTGCCCAGTGGAGAGAGTGGACAGCTTCAAATACCTCGGAGTTCACATCACGCAGGACCTGTCATGGTCCTGTCACATCAACACCGTGGTGAAAAAGGCCCGACAGCGTCTCTACCACCTCAGACACTTGAGAGACTTCCAACTGCCCTCCAAGGTGCTCAGGAACTTTTACTCGTGCACCATAGAGAGCATCCTGGCGGGAAACATCTTAACCTGGTTCGGGAACAGCACCATGCAGGACAGACGAGCTCTACAGAGGGTTGTGCGGTCAGCTGAGCGCACCATCCGCTCCGAGCTCCCTGACCTGCACTCAATCTACAGCAGGCGGTGCTGGACCAAGGCCAGGAAGATCGTGAAGGACCTCAGCCATCCCAACAACAGACTGTTCTCTCTGTTGAGGTCAGGAAAGCGATTCTGCTCCCTGAAGACCAACACAGAGAGACTGAGGAGGAGCTTCTTCCCGCAGGCGATACGGTCTCTCAATCACACCACCACACAGTACTGACCCACACATATGGTTCTTACACACACACTGGACTTTCTGGACTTTGGTTTTGCACAACACTGGTCACTATATTCTTCATTTCCGGTTAATACTTGTACAGCTGCTGTTATTGTGTATATATTTATTTATATTTAGATTTCTTCATACATTCTTATATAGTTCTATATTGTGTATTTTGTTGTACAGTTATTTTATTTTCAACTTTAATTTATATATTTATCTTTATCTTATTCTTCCCAGTTAAATTTACCCTTCATTCTAATTTGTGTTGTACAGTTATTTCATTTTTCGTTTCAAATATTTTTATTGAGAGCAAATATCATGATTGTAATTTTTACAAATTGACATAACATAGCTTATGCTCCTTTTTTTCTCTAAACTAACAAAGCAAATAATTAAACAACACCAACAACAAAAAAAAAAAAAAAAAAAAAAAAAAAAAACCCGCAGTCACCCATAAGGGGTCCCAATACCCCGGCTGTCGGCAAAAGGGAAGAGAAACAAGTAAACAAAGTTTTATATTTTCCCAAGGTATATAAGTAAAGGGTGCCAGATTAATTCAAACTCTTTTACATTGTCATTCATACTATATCTTATTTTTTCAAGGTGAAGAGTGTTTATAAGTTCAGTAAGCCACATTTTTAATACAGGAGTCTCATTGCCTTTCCAAAGCTGCAGGATCAATTTCTTTGCAATAATCAAAGCATATGCCATAAACCTTTTTTGAGAGTGTTGTAAATTTTGTGTTTCGTTGGAAATCCCAAAGATGATTACTGTCGGATTTGGTTCAATCTTACTTTTAAAAATATTAGACATATAAGTAAAAATATCATACCAAAAACCCTGAAGCCTTGGACATAGTGCAAAACAGTGTAACAGATTTCCATAGTGTATCTTGCATTTTTCACAGAGGGGGGAACACTCTGGATACATTTTGTGAAGTTTTTCCCTTGAATAGTGTAGTCTGTGTATAATTTTGTACTGAATTAAACAGTGACGGGAATTAATAAAAGGCGTATTTATGTTGTGTAAGGCCTCCTGCCAGAAATCTTCTGATAGGAGAGTCCCAAAATCTTTTTCCCACTCCTCTTTGATTGAAGTAGTTGAAGGTATACTCATCTCCTGTATTGAATTATAAAATAATGAAATTCTCTGTTCAAACCCCCTTCCATCACTAAGACATCTGTCCAAAGGATCGGACGATATGTTTTCAAATTGTGGCAGGTATGTACGGATATAGTCTCTTAGTTGAAGATATCTAAAAAAAATGACTGTGAGGCAATCCAAATCTATCTTTTAAATGTTGGAATGACATAAAAGTATCATTTAGGTATAAATCTTTTAATTTACAAATTCCCAATTCCTGCCATATATTGAAAGCTCCGTCTACACATGATGGAAGGAAAGAGGGGTTAGCTGTAATAGATGTACACATTGATAGTTTTTTCAATTTGAAGTGCTTAATTATTTGTCTCCAAATTTGTACGGTATTATAAATCACTGGATTCGAATTGTAATATGAGTTTGTCAAAAGAATAGGAGAGAGTAGTATTCCACCAACACAGTAAGGAAGGCAATCCTCCCGCTCCATCTGTAAGCCGTTAGGGAGTATTGCTGTGTCATCCAATAGAAGGGAAATTATTCTTAAATTTGATGCCCAGTAGTAGTACATAAAGTTAGGTAGTGTAAGTCCACCAAGGGATCTATGTTTGCATAGGTGGTCTTTTTTTATTCTATGTGTTTTGTAATTCCATATAAATGGCATAATGATGGCGTCCATCTTTTTAAAAAAAGATTTGGGCAAGAAAATTGGGATGTTTTGAACCAGATACAAATACTGCGGGAGGAATACCATTCTTATTGAATTCACTCTCCCTATTAAAGAAATAGGAAGTGTCCTCCAGTACTGAATGTTATTTTTAAGTTTCTCCAGTAAGGGAAGAAAATTCTCTTTCATTAGGGAGCTGTATTTTTTTGGTATTGTAATGCCCAAGTAAGTGATTTTTTCATAGGATATTTTAAATGGGAGAGATGTAAGCCATTGTTTATTCTCTAATTTAATGGGCAGTATTTCGCTTTTTCCCCAGTTAATCTTGTAGCCTGCGAAAGTACTGAATTTATCAATCACGGAGAGAGTTGCTGGGAGGGATATTAATGGTTTTGTTATGTATAATAATATGTCGTCAGCATAGAGCGATATAGAATTAGAAGTGTATGTTGTATCATAACCGTGTATATCCATATGGGTTCGAATTGTCTGTGCTAAGGGTTCCAAAGCCAGGGCAAATAATAATGGACTAAGAGCGCATCCTTGTCTTGTACCTCTGCTGAGTTTAAACTGAGTTGATAATGTCTGATTTGTAAGAATTCTGGCTGTGGGATTATTATAAAGTAGTTTTATCCAAGAGATGAAATCTTGTCCCAGTTGAAATTTTTCTAGGACTGCAAAGAGGTAGGACCACTCCACATGATCGAATGCCTTTTCGGCATCCAAGCTAAGTATAAGTAGGTCCTGTTGTACCTTGGGGGAATAGATTATATTAAATAGACGTCGAAGATTATTAAAAGAACTCCTGTTTGGAATGAAACCTGTTTGGTCTGAATGCACCAATTTATCTATTACTGTATTAAGTCTACTCGCTAGTATTTTAGCCAGAATTTTTTGATCAGAATTTAATAGAGAAATAGGTCTATATGATCCCACTTCCTCCGGTGCTTTGCCTTTTTTTGGAAGTACTATAATAGTTGCTTCATTCAATGTTGGAGGTAGGGTGCTCATTTTGTATGCATGGTTATATAATTTAAATAGATATGGACTTAATTTGATCTTAAAGTATTTATAAAACTCATTCCCTAACCCATCAGGGCCTGGACTCTTGTTGTTTTTTAGTAATCCGATAGATTTTGTAATTTCTTCAATTGTGATCTTAGCGTTCAAAATATTGGCATTTGTCTGGTCTAACACAGGAAGATCACATTTATCTAAAAATTCCTGCATTTCATTAGGCCCTGCAGTGGGATGAGAAGTATAGAGGGATTCATAAAACTGTCTAAAGTTATCGTTAATATCTTTGTGTGATGTGACCAAATTTCCGTTACTTGTTCTGATTTTATGAATCGCTCTATCATTTTCTAGTTTCTTTAGTTGTCTGGCTAGCAACTTATGGGGTTTATCCCCAAATTCAAAATAGTTCTGTCTCACAAAAGTGAAAGTTCTATTAATATTAATAGATAATATTTGGTTTAGTTTATATTTTAGTGCACAAATAATATTATACTTATCTAAAGAAGGAGCCATTGCATTATTGACGTCCAGTTCGTGGATTCTTTTTTCTAAATTTAGCTGTTCTAATTTATTCCTTTTGTTCCGTGACGCTTGATATGATATTATATTATTATTATATATACAGTTATTTCATTTTTAACCTTAATTTATATTTTATTCCTTCCTAGTTAAATTTACCCTTTTTAATTTTTCATATTTATTTCCTATCTTATTCATAGCCTTTTCCTTTTTTGTTTTCTTTAGGTCACGAGCAGTTGTCCAAGCATTTCACTACATATCGTACTGTGTATGACTGTGTACGTGACAAATAAAATTTGAATTTGAATTTGAGATGTCTTTTATGGCAGGAAGTGGTGCTCTGGCAATGCGCAGGGCAGTTTTCACGACCATCTGCAACGCCTTCCGGTCCGAGGCAGAGCAGTTCCCGTACCAGACTGTTATACAGTTGGTCAGGATGCTCTCGATGGTGCAACGATAGAAGTTCACCAGGATGTCTGAGGACAGGTGGTTCTTCCTCAGAGTCCTCAAGAAGAAGAGGCGCTGGTGAGCCTTCTTGACCAGCTTGGAGCAGTTGGTCGTCCAGGTGAGATCCTCGGAGATGTGGACTCCCAGGAACTTGAAGCTGCTCACACGCTCCACAGCCGTCCCCTTAATGTGGATGGGTGGATGTGGGTCAGCATTCCTCCTGTAGTCCACGATGAGCTCCTTGGTCTTCTCGGTGTTAAGCAGCAGGTTGTTTCTGTCGCACCACTCAGCCAGACGATCCACCTCCTCCCTGTAGGCGGCCTCATCGTTGTCACTGATGAGGCCAATCACCGTGGTGTCTGCAAACTTAATGATGGTGTTGGAACCATCAGCAGGTCTGCAGTCGTGGGTGAAGAGGGAGTAGAGGAAAGGGCTCATCACACAGCCTTGTGGTACACCGGTGTTCATCGTGATTGTAGATGAGCAGCGGTTATCCAGCCGGACATGTTGGGGGCGGTTGGTCAGGAAGTCCAGTAACCATTTGCAGATGAGGGAACTGATGCCCAGGTCTGTCAGTTTCCTGATGAGTTGTGAGGGGTGGATTGTATTGAATGCTGAACTGAAGTCTATAAACAGCATTCTGGCGTAGGTGTTGTTGTTGTCCAGGTGTGAGAGGACAGAGTGCAGTGCGATGGAGACTGCATCCTCTGTGCTCCTGTTCTGGCGGTATGCGAATTGGTGGGGGTCCAGGGTGGGGGGGGGGGCAGGATTTGAAGTGTGCTAGGACCAGCTGCTCTAAGCACTTAGTGATGATGGGGGTGAGTGCTACTGGGCGGTAATCATTGAGGAAAGATGGGTTGGAGTTTTTGGGTATCGGGACGATGGAGGTGGATTTGAAGCAGGCCGGTACCACAGCGTGGGCCAAGGACAGATTGAATATGTCTGTGAGCACTCCTGCAAGCTCCCCAGAACATGCTCTGAGAACACGCCCGGGGATGCCATCAGGACCTGCAGCCTTGTGGACATTGATCCTGCTCAGCACCGCTCCTACATCGGTGGGGGAGAGAGTCAGAGGTTGGTGGTCTGGCGTCATGTCTGCTTTGGTTGTGGTTGTGGGGTTCCCTCGCTCAAAACGAGCATAAAAGTTGTTGAGCTCGTTGAGGAAGGAGACATCAGAGGATGCGGGGGAGGGTTTGGTGTTCCTGTAGTCTGTAATGGTCTGGAGTCCTTGCCACATGCGTCGGGGGTTGGAGTTGGAGAAGTGTTCTTCTACCTTCTTTTTGTAATGGTGTTTGGCTTTTTTGATGCCCTTCTTTAGATTAGCCCTGGCTGTGCTGTAGGCGTGTGCATCTCCTGACCTAAAGGCGGTGTTGCGGGCCTTCAGGAGGAGACAAACATCCCGGTTCATCCAAGGCTTCTGGTTGGGGTACATGGTGATCCGTTTCTGGGTGGTGACACTGTCTGTGGTTTCGGAGATGTAATCCAGTACAGATGAGGCGTACTGGTCCAGGTCTGTGTGGGTGAACATATTCCAGTCTGTGTTTTTAAATCTGTCCTGGAGCACTGCGTCTGTCCCCTCTGGCCACACTTTAATTGTCCTCACAGCAGGTTTCACATGTTGGATGAGTGGTGAATACCTAGGTGTGAGGAACAGGGAGAGATGGTCCGATTGTCCAATGTGGGGAGCCTACAATGTGTGGCTTTGTAGGCTCCAGCCAGGTTGGAATACACAGGGTCTAAAGTCTTGTCTCCTCTGGTGTGGCAGGAGACATGTTGGTGGAATCTGGGGAGGACTGTCTTTAAGTTGGTGTGGTTGAAGTCGCCAGCAACAATAAAAGCAGCCTCGGGGTGTTTATTCTGGTGTTTGTTAATGGCTGCAGAAAGTTCTTTCATGGCCAACCTAGCATTAGCGTCGGGGGGTATATACACGGCAGTGAGTATGATCGAAGTGAATTCTCTGGGGAGATAATAAGGTCTGCATTTGACCATTAAAAACTCCGCATTAGGTGAGCAGTGACTCTCAGTAGTAGTGGAGTTCATGCACCAAGCATTGTTAATATAAATGCACAAACCTCCACCTCTGGTCTTGCCGGAGTCATCTGCGGGAGGGGGATGAGTGCGTGCTTATCAGTGTAAGTGTATGTGTGTGCGTGTCTAGAGTTCAGCTGAGACAGTGTCCTTCGCTCTATCAGGCTAAGTAAACAGTCTGCCAGCCAACCCAGGTGGCCTTGCATGGGATGGGAAGAATAGTCATCACACAGTCGTTATCAGGGAGTTGTCTTGGTCGGCTCCAGCCTTGGGCCTGAGCAGCTGGCGCCGTGGTGTCCATATGTTGAATATTAAGATTATATGACAATAAAAACAATATAAAAGGAACTTGGGATGTGTTAAACAACTTAATTAAACAAGGATCTTCTGGAACATCATATCCTGAATATTTTACTGATGCAAATGGTGAAAATCACAAAAAACAAATTCTTCATAAATGTTGGCCCTGAACTAGCAGCGGACATCCTGTGTCATAAAAATGAAAATATCAGTAATATTAAATCAAATCCATTTTCACTGTTCCTCTCAGCTACAAATGAGCAAGAAGTAATAAATATCACATTAAAATGTAAAAGTAAGTCTTCAATGGCTTATCATGACATAAATATGTCTGTAGTTAAACAGGTTGTTCTGAATATTGCTAGTCCCTTAACATATACTGTATCTGTAATTTATCATTTCAGTCCGGTTGTTTTCCAAAAAATTGTGAAAGTAATACCACTATATAAAAGTAATGACAAACACAGTTTTACCAATTATAGGCCTATTTCTCTACTGCCTCAATTCTCAAAAATTCTAGAAAAACTTTTTAATTCAAGATTAGAAAAATTCCTTGAAAAACATCAAATAATAAATGTTGGTCAGTATGGTTTCAGAACACAAAGAACCACTTCAATGGTGATAATTGAGGCAGTAGAAGAAATTACTGATACACTGGATAAAAATAAATATGCAGTTGGTATTTTTGTTGATCTCAAAAAGGCCTTCGACACAATCAATCACTCAATTTTATTGGATAAATTGGAAAGATATGGTATTCGAGGGAAAGCTGGTAACTGGTTAAAAAGTTACCTAACGGGTCGGGAACAATATGTTAGCATAGGGCATTACCATTCAGAGAAACTTGGTATTACATGTGGTGTTCCCCAAGGGTCAGTGTTAGGACCAAAACTTTTCAATGTATACATAAATGATATTTTTGATGTTTCTCAAGTACTTAAACTCATACTTGTTGTGATATTTTGATACCATGGTAGCATTTACAGGATATTGTTTTATAGTGATATTATACAGGAAAACTGTTACTCAATAAGGCCCATTTACTAGTTGTTTTTCTCTTTCTCTGTGACCCAAGAATTAATGTGTAAGAATCACAGGATGGTACCTCAAGGTCGAAAATACCACAGAGATCACTTCCTTACTGTTATGATATTTTGATACCACGGTAAGCATTTACAGGATATTGTTTTATACAGGAAAACTGTTACTCAATAAGGCCAATCTACTAGTTGTTTTTCTCTTTCTCTGTGACCCAAGAATTAATGTGTAGGACTCACAAGCTGGTACCCCAAGGTCGAAAACACCACAGAGATGAGACCACTTCCTTACTCCCATCCTCCCTTTTTCTTTATCTCCTGGAAAAGGCTCGTTAAAGGCTAGGTGGTTCGTTTCAGAATTCACTAATGAAAGAACTCTGTATTTTATGTCTAGGAGTGTATTTTGCTGGGATGATCATAAATTATAGCTGAACTGATAAACTACACTGTTACGACTGTGACCGTAATTGTGTGTGGATTTGAGTGTCTAGGTGCTCCTCCGGGATTGACGATTTGGCGTTGGTAATGTGTTGTTTTTGCGTGACTGTTATGTGTTTCCTACTTTACTTTGAAAGTCTGTGTATCTTAATGTGTTCAGTTTACGTTTCCCTGTCTCGTCAGTTCTGATTTGCCCCAGCTGTGTTTCCCTCCTGTTGTCCATTCCCTGATTGTTTCCCTCCATGTATTTAAGCCCTGTGTGTCAGTTGATCATGGTCGCGATCTTCTTCCCCCCCGTTGTAAATAGTTTGACGTTTTGATGTAAATTCGTTTTGAGACACTTTTTGGGATTTTGGTGGAGAGCCTTAGTGTTTTTCTTCGTAGTTTTATTTTCCTTATCTTTGTTTTTCTACGTTGCACCCCGGTTGCCTAGGCCGGGGTGTAACATATGGGGGCTCGTCCAATCACTGTGGGGTCCGAGGACCGCTTCAGCCGTCCGCCGTCGCTGGAGGGTCCGGGGAGGGCCCGCTTCAGCCGTCTGTCTTCGCTGGAGGGTCCGAGGGAGGGACCGCTTCAGCCGTCTGTCTTCGCTGGAGGGCCCGGGGGGGCCGCTTCAGCCGTTCGCCGTTGCTGGAGGGTCCGAGGGAGGGACCGCTTCTGCCTCCGTCTGTCTTCGCTGGAGGGCCCGGGGACCGCTCCAGCCTTCATCCGCCTTCGCTGGAGGGTCCGTGGGACCACTCCAGCCTTCGTCGTCTGCTGGAGGGTCAGGGGGACCGCTCCAGCCTTCATCAATTTCGACCGCTTCAGTCTTCATTTGCCTTCGCTGGGGGGTCCGAGGGACCGCCTCAGCCTTCGTCGTCTGCTGGAGGGTCAGGGGGACCGCTCCAGCCTCCATCAGTCTTCAGTCTTCGTTTGTCTTCGCTGGAGGGTCCGAGGCACCGCTCCAGCCTTCGTCTGCCTTCGCTGGAGGGTCCGTGGGACCGCTCCAGACTTCATCCGTCTTCGCTGGAGGGTCCGTGGGACCGCCTCAGCCTTCGTCGTCTGCTGGAGGGTCAGGGGGACCGCTCCAGCCTCCATCAGTTTCATCTGCCTCCGCTGGAGGGTCCGTGGGACCGCTTCAGTCTTCATTTGCCTTCGCTGGGGGGTCCGAGGGACCGCCTCAGCCTTCGTCGTCTGCTGGAGGGTCAGTGGGACCGCTCCGGCCTTCATCAGCTTCGTTTGTCTTCGCTGGAGGATCCGAGGGCCCGCTCCGGTTTTCCGTTTCCACTGGAGGACCCGTCCAGTCATCAGCGTCGCCTGCGGGACGGTGGCCGGTGCCGTATGGGCTGGACATGGAACTTTTCATTTTTTTCGTTGGGGTTGTATGTTTTACATGTTTGTTTTTTTTGGGTGGGGGGTATGTTAGGTCTATGCTGGGTCAAGTGTGCTGCCTGTGCAGGTGTTTACCGGTCACAACCCACTGGTGTTCCTTTCCCGAATGTGCAACTCCAATCAAAGACTTATGCGCTGGTCCTTGTTGTTGCAAGATTTTAACTTGGAGATCAGCTACAAGAAAGGGAAGGTTAACGTATTGGCTGACACCCTGTCTAGAGCACTGTTTCCTTGAATTAAACATTTTGGGGTTAATGTTAATTCTTGGGTAAGGGGGTGTTACGACTGTGACCGTAATTGTGTGTGGATTTGAGTGTCTAGGTGCTCCTCCGGGATTGACGATTTGGCGTTGGTAATGTGTTGTTTTTGCGTGACTGTTATGTGTTTCCTACTTTACTTTGAAAGTCTGTGTATCTTAATGTGTTCAGTTTACGTTTCCCTGTCTCGTCAGTTCTGATTTGCCCCAGCTGTGTTTCCCTCCTGTTGTCCATTCCCTGATTGTTTCCCTCCATGTATTTAAGCCCTGTGTGTCAGTTGATCATGGTCGCGATCTTCTTCCCCCCCGTTGTAAATAGTTTGACGTTTTGATGTAAATTCGTTTTGAGACACTTTTTGGGATTTTGGTGGAGAGCCTTAGTGTTTTTCTTCGTAGTTTTATTTTCCTTATCTTTGTTTTTCTACGTTGCACCCCGGTTGCCTAGGCCGGGGTGTAACATACAGGATACTTCTTTGCTCACAAGGCAGGAAGACGTTTCCTTATTTAGTCTGTACCGGTTTGAACTGGGAAAGCTGACACACGAACCTTTTTTTTCATCTATATAAACTGCTGTGTATCAAATAAACCTTTGAGTTGATTTGGGAAGGCAACCTGAAGCAGTCTGTGTTTCCTTGTTCTCCCAAGCTGCTCCCGGCGCTGTAACTAACCCAGCTGAACGGCATACCTGAGTGTTACTTTAAATAATTAGGAATCTTAGAAGGAAAGGACAAAACTCTGCTTATCGCTCACGCCACGGAGGAAACCCGGGACGGCAATTTCCTTCACTTACTCCCATCCTCCCTTCTTTATCTCTTAGAAAAAGGCTTGTTAAAGGCCAGGTGGTTTGTTTCAGAATTCACTAATGAAAGAACTCTGTATTCTATGTCTAGGAGTGTATTTCGCTGGGATAATCATAAATTGTAGCTGAACTGATAAACTATACAAAGGATACTTCTTTGCTCAGAGGGCAGGAAGACTCTTCCTTATTTGGTCTGTACCGGTTTGAACTGAGAATCTGCTGACACACGAACCTTTTTCCTCTATATAAACTGTTGTATTATGAATAAACCTTTGAGTTGGTTTGGGAAGGCAACCTGAAGCAGTCTGTGTTTCCTTGTTCTCCCAAGCTACTCCCGACGTCGTAACTAACCTGCTGAACGGCATAATTCTGGTGAATTTAAAGAATTCTGCGATTCAATTAATCTTACCCAGCTAGTCTATCTTCCTACCAGGCCAAATCTTAAATGCCCTGAAAAGTCTACATTAATTGATTTGGTTTTAACAAATGTACCTCATAAATTCTCTTCACTTGGTGTTTTCTGTAATGACCTAAGTGATCACTGTGTTGTTGCTGTTTGCAGAAATGCTAAAATTCCAAAATGTAAGCCACGCATAGTGTGCAAAAGGAATCTTAAACAATTTAATGAACAGGCTTTTCATCATGATTTGTCATTAGTTAATTGGGAAAAAATCGGACTATTACCAGATGTAGAGCTAGCTTGGACATATTTTAAGGAAAGTTTTATGGGAATTGTTAATAAACATGCCCCCTTACGGAAAGTTAGAATTAAAGGTCGAGAAAATCCTTGGTTTTCGCAGACACTCGCAGATAGCATACACAAGCGTAATAGAGCATGGGACAAGGCGAGACAAACAGATACTTCCACTGATTGGTCTGTTTTCAAACAGCTTAGAAATAAATGTACTTCTCTTATTAAAAAGGCCAAATCTGAATACTTTTTGTCTGTCACCACTGAGAACCTCAATGATCCACAGAAATTTTGGAAAGTAATCAAGTCTTTTTCCGCCAATAAAATGACTCAAACCTTTCCTAAATCTGTTGTAAAAGATTCAGTCTCAATTAATGATAAAACTGAAATTTTGAATTGTTTTAATGAACACTTTCTATCAGTGGGTTCCTTGTTTGCTTCTGCAGAAACTTTTTTAACAAATACTTGCCCAGAACTCTCTATGTTTTCTGGAGACCGTTTTAACTTTGTACCTTTTAGTGTTTATGAAGTGCATAAAGCTTTAAAGGCTTTGGATCACAGAAAACCTCCTGGTCCAGACTTGATGGAACCTTATTTTTTGAAGTTGGCAGCTGATTTTATTGCAGAACCACTCTCAATTCTATTTAATTTTTCAATTAAAACCAAAGAAATTCCAGCGGTTTGGAAATCAGCTTTCGTTTTGCCTTTATTGAAAGGAGGTGATCCATCGGTGTTGACTAATTATAGGCCAATATCAAATTTGTGTGTTTTATCCAAAATCCTGGAATCTCTAGTTTGTGACCAGTTGAAAGAGTTTTTGTACTCTAATGATATTGTCTCCAAATTTCAGTCAGGCTTCAGGAAAAAACACAGTACTAACACTGCCACTATGAAAGTGATAAATGATATTATTGTGGCACTTGATAAGAAATTGTACTGTGCGTCACTCTTTATTGACCTCTCAAAAGCTTTTGACACTGTTGATCATGCAGTCCTAAAAAACAGACTGCTCAGCTTTGGATTGTCAGAACATGCATTAGCGTGGTTCTCAAATTATCTGAAAAATAGAACCCAGTGCATTAAACTTGAAGGTCTTTGTTCTAAATTTGTTGCTGTCCACAAGGGGGTGCCACAGGGCTCAGTTTTGGGTCCCCTTCTGTTCCTTTTATATATCAATGACTTGGGTCAAAATGTCTCAGACACAAATTTGCATTTTTATGCTGACGACACAGTTATTTACTGTTATGGATCATCTCTTGCTCAGGCCATTGAAACTTTACAGAAAGCCTTTGTTGCTTTCCAGCATTCACTTATTCAGCTAAAATTAGTTCTCAATGCTGACAAGACTAAGCTAATGTTGTTTTCCAAGTCAAAGAAGGTCCCGGAGCCTATTCCAGTGGTGTCCACCCTTGAAGGAAATGTCATAGAGATAGTTCATGAATATAAATACCTTGGTGTCTGGATTGATGACTCCTTCACCTTTAAACCACATATAGAGAGACTAGTAAAGAAACTGAGACTTAAACTTCGTTTTTTCTTCCGTAATAAACAGTGCTTTTCTTTTGCAGTAAAAAAACGTCTTGTCACTGCAACCTTTTTATCTGTGTTAGATTATGGTGACATTCTGTATATGAACGCTTCTTCTTCATGTCTTCTAATGTTGGACACGATGTATCATGCTTCCTTGAGGTTTATTACCAATTGTAAATACCTGACCCATCACTGTGATTTGTACTTAAGAGTAAAATGGCCTTCTTTGGCCATTAGAAGACAGGGGCATTGGTACACTTTTATTTACAAAGCTATGCTTGGATTGCTGCCTCCTTATATTTGTACTTTGGTCACAAGGACAAATAGTGGTTCTTACTCCTTGCGCTCAAATGATCAGCTGCTGTTGTCTGTTCCCCTTGTCCGCACAGAGCTGGGTAAGAAAGCCTTTGTCCACTCTGCGCCTTTTTCATGGAACATGTTACAGAAAGACTGGAAACTAACTGAATTGTTGTCTTTAAATGTTTTTAAAACTAAACTCAAAGGCCTACAGGCTGCCTCAATAATGTGTAATTGTTTTGTGTAATTTTAACTTTGTTTGTTCGTATGTATTTGTCTTGAAATGTGCTGCCTCTTGGCCAGGACTCCCTTGAAAAAGAGGTCTTTGATCTCAACGGGACATTCCTGGTTAAATAAAGGTTAAATAAATAAATAAATACCTGAGTGTTACTTTGAATAATTTTGAATCTTATAGGGTAAAGACAAAACTCTGCTTATAGGTGCCCACGCCTCGGAGGAAAACCCGATCCACGGATGACCCGGGACGGAGATTTCTTTCAATACTGTTGGCAGATGACACCAACATATTTTTCAGTAACGATGATTATACTGATCTTGTAATGACCGTAAACAGGGAGCTAAAATTAATAAAAAAATGGATGGACATAAATAAATTATAATTATAAATTAATTATCATTAATTTAAATATAAATGAAACTAAAGCAATGTTTTTTGGTAATTTAAAATATAATATAGAATTACCAATTGTCATTGAAGGTGTACCAATTGATAATGTGAGTGAAAACAAGTTTTTGGGAGTCGTAATTGATAATAAAATTTCATGGAAACCCCACGTCAGACACATAAAAACCAAAATTTCCAGAAGCCTCGCAGTTTTGAACAAAGTGAAACAATTCCTTGATAAAGATGCACTTCGTACTCTGTACTGTACCCTGGTTCTTCCATATCTTACATATTGTGTGGAAGTGTGGGGAAATACATATAAAAATACAACTAATCCATTAGTCACAGTACAGAAACAAGCACTGCGTATTATTCACAAGGCTGGTTATCTAGATCATACTCACAAATTCTTTCTTCAGGCAAAGTTACTTAAATTCCAGGATCTGGTTAATTACAATACATCCATAATTTTGTATAAAGCTTTTACTAAACTTTTACCGGCAAATTTACAAACTAGATTTGAAATTCGAGAAAACTTTGCAATCGCGTGAACTGTGTATAGAGAGCGACAGCACTGATTGGTGAGTGATGATAATTTGCGCACCAATTCCTCTGACATCGTCTTATTAATCGTTAGCTTACTATGCAAACATGACAAGTGAAATCTCCCGCAGCTTAAACATGTGAGAGGTTGATCGCGCAGAGAATCGCTGAGCTTATGTGAGTGTGTGTGTAAAAGCAGCAGGATATATATTTCAGTTCTGCTGAGCCAAATAAGACAGGTCAGGGTGAAGAAGTGACAGCCAAAGAAAAGCTTACCACAAAACGGAGAAGTTATGACAAATAAGGCAAAAAGAAAGTGCAGCTTTATGGTTTCATGGACAAAATAATTTCTGTGGCTGCGATATGATGAGCTAAATAACCAGGGGTGCACATAAGTGGTCCGCAGGTGCGCATTCGCTGTCAAAATAAAACACACGCACAAGGGTTAGGGTTAAATTTAAAAACTGTACTTTTGAGTTAAAATATATATTTATAATTTTAATAAATGACAAATTAAAAAGGCATGAACATTTTATTTTGTATCGAAAAAATATCGAACCGTGAATTTTGTGTATCGTTGCACCCCTATATTCTACCATATGCAAACTTATATCACTAAAAGATTATACTGACTACTAAATACAATTTTCCATTGACATTCCCTCCTGTTGTCAGTAAAACTAAAAGTGAGATACCAGTTTGTAACATCTTGTTGTACATTTTCAGTCACATCGTCATTAATCACACAAAGTCTTCATGTTCCAACAGGTCGGGGTCATTATCATTATCACTTGTCATGGCTATGTATGCAGCAACAGTAGAAAATATTATGTAGTTAATCATGAGTTTTAGACATGGCAATATACACGTTACAAAGACACAACATAAAAGTAAAAATATCCCAACTCCGATGAGTAGTCTTTTTAGCACCTGTAACCAGGAGTCGGTGTAGAGCCAAGAAAACCAGTCACTTGTATCACTTACATAGTCCTGATTTTGGGCCTGCTGGATCTGTCTCAAAGCATTCAGGGCGTCAGTCATGTTTAATGAGTGTGCATCTTCTTTATGTAAGTGCAGCATGTGTTGTTGAAGAGGACACAAAGTCCCCTTTCTCTGCTAGTATCATAGAGTAGTTCTTCCCTGGGAATTGGTCCAGGAACATATATAGTGTGGGGTATGTTGCCGTGCTGGGTAGATGGGAACAGACATAATAGTCTGTATTTGCCGATTCTGCTTTTGTTCTGTCGTGAATATAACGGTACCAGGCATTGTTCATCCACGGATGGATGTGGTCTTGCGTCATGTCTCTTAGGTGAGAGTTGTCGTGTGTCCATCTTTTCTGCCTTTCTCCTGGTTCAGCTGTTGTTTGCGTCAGCTGGGGTTCTGTATGGGTGAGCGTCGTAGTCAAGGTAACCAAGAGGGTCCACCTTCCCATGGTTGCACACAGGTCCGTCACGCCTCGCACTTGGTTGCCCTAGAGTTGATCAGAGGCTGGAGGTTGAAGTGCGAGCTTACCCTACGGGGGCTCAATCAGCACTCCCCCCTCACCACTGAAACAACCAAGTGTGAGATTTCTCTATTGTGCTGTCTTGGGGGTGCCGGGGTTTCCTGGGACCTCAACGTTTTTGCAGTGGCTCTGATATATCCAGGAGGGTCTCTCTGCTATTTTGCAGGCAGTTGAAATGGTCAGAAGCACTTGAATTGGCCTCTATCAACCCCCATCACCTCACTTCAGGCCTTCATCCTGCGATAGGAATACTTATGACTCTTCTACTGTCCATCCTCTGCAGAAAAACCTCTCTGTGGAAAGGGTGCTGGGTCCAGTTATCTTACTGCTGTTATGATCCCAGCAGTCTTCAGTGTGTCATCGTATGCATAGTACAGTGACACAGCATTAGGTGATGTTCATAGGAAACTGCTGTTATCACCACCATAGCTTCTGGTTCCTGTGCTTTCACAGAATCATGATGACATCCTTAGATTCCCTCTGCGCTGTTGATTGAGCTTGGCACGCTCCCCTCATCCTTCAGGTGCCCGTCCGTTGTCCACAATCTCCTCTGTTGGCCTCTGGAAATCCCCCCTGGCACAGCTCTCATTCCAACGCAGTTTCATGGTCCTTGCTGTGGCTCCAAAGTCTGATCTCATAATGGGCCCCAACCAGCTCGACCTTTGACCTCAACCACTGCCTGGGCTGTCAGTTATGCCTGGAATGGTTCACGCTTCTCACTGGGCCTCTGAAGATTTCTCAGGAGATTACTGCTGCACCTGTATTTCCTTGCTAGGAGGAAAAACTTCTATTTGGAGAGCATGTCAACAATCATCAAACCACATTCTTTAGTTCAGTGAACTTCACTTATAGGCCATCAAAGCCTCATCTGAACATGGATGCACCACTTGCATAGGTTTAATACCCGTTGAATGAACTGTTAATCACACAAATCGCTGCAAAAATCATATAAAACAAAATTTAATATTAATTCCAAAATTTAATGTTAATTCATTGTTTCATATTAATCCTGGATCCCTCATCTTGACACATGGACATTCCCATGAGTCAACTCATCAAAATCAGATTCCTGTCTTAAAGAAAAAGATTAGCTAGATCATATCCCAGGTAACATCAGGGCATCTCCTCCTCTGGAGCAGCACCACCCTGGACCTATAATCCTGCAATAAAAATGTTAGTGTGTTTTGCATATTAAATTTGCTTAAAGACTGGCTCCGCCAGGAGCCTGCATACACACCATCATGGCCTGGAAAACAAGATCTGGAAGTGAAATCAAATTTCACACTTATAAACAATTATATCATAAGAGTAATAAGCATTCTTAGAAAAACAAACATTAGCAATACACATTGACTGTGGTCAGACGGTGGTCAGACACAGGTCAAACGCAGGTCGACAGGTTCCAGAGGTGCCATAAAAAGACCATAAAGTTAGCCATCCATAGCTGTGGAAAGAATGTTATTCACATCATCAAAGTAACCTTCACATTTTCCCAAAAACACAGTGTAAAAGCATCACCAACTCATAACCTGTAAACACAGTTTCCTTCACACATAAACCCAGAAATCCTGTAGTAGAAAAACATTAACTAATCCTCTTATAAATCACATGATCAAACACATGAAAAACTGCAATGCTGTAGAAAAGAAAATATAAATGTTACCGCTGCGCAGGCGTATGCATACTTTGTCACAGTTACCTCTGTAAGCAACACAAGGTAGTGAATAACACCCCTGGTAGATGCACAGACACAGAAAATGGCATTTCAAAGGTTAAACCATCATGCAACCTCGAATGTTGCTATCATCTTTCTGCTCCTGTAACAAAAAACACATAAATTCCTCCACCCTTTGTCCTGTCTAGGTGGAGGTTAACCTTGAGTCGTGGTCAAGTCTTGTCAGCTTTTACCAGTCAGTCAGTTTGTTTTTTATTTCCATTCATTCATTCATTCATTCTTTCTTTCTTTGCTGATAGTGGAACCTGTCGTCGCATTTAGTTTCCACTTTCAGCAAAATGACGTAATTTCAAAAGAAAAAGAAGAACTTTTAGATCGGATTTCCTTGCTGAATCCTTTTTAGGAAGGCACTCTCATTTTCTAATTGTCCCAAATAAGTGGCGGTCTCCAGAGCCCATTTTAATGTGGAGAAACTCACTTGTAACGGTTTTCTCGACATGTCGGCATAGCGCTTTTAATTCCCGACGTACAGATCTGCTTAAAGAAAAGAAATTGACAAACAAAATCAGTGCCTGTTCAAAAAATGAAAAATAACAGAGATTATCAAACAAAACTTTCAGTGCACTGTGAAAGTATCAAAATAAAAAGGCCTTGTTAAGTCATGACACAAGCTCCTCATCTCAGGAGGGTAAATCATACCATTAGCATGGTTTATCATACCATCATACTAATTGGCAGGCTCAACTTCACAACAAAAGAAAAATCATCAGCTAGATTAACTCCAAACCAACCATCAGCTGCACAACACACAATATAACCCTAATGTCATATTAGCTATGAGTTTAATCCCCAGGTCTGTGCTTTTCACTCATTTAGGCCACAGATCTATTTTATTCAATTTTCCTTTTTCCCTTCATCATAAAACATGTGACATGTTGTCATGCACTTCACAAAAGAAGTTTGTTCTTATGTATTCAGAGTTGTGTATCTAGGTACAGGATTCACTCGCACATCAAAACAGGAAACTCAGTGTTTTAGAGTCTCCACTCAACACACAACAAACATCCCATTCACTCGTGCTAGAATTCAGTCACCTTTCATTAATCTAGGAACGATCAACTAATTTGAATCAGCTATTAACCCACTAAGATGACAGGACAACAGAAATGCATGTTCAAAATGTTATCACAAAAATAGAATTTCCCTCATACAGTAAATTACTTTGTGCTGCATCAATCAAGCAGAAAGCATCTCCCAATTTACTATATTAACAACTAAATTTATTGTCTGATCACTGGTTGGTCAAACCAGAATCTTTTTTCCCACAAAAGTTAAATTGTTGTCCTGCAACCTAGAGAGTCAATTTGTTGCATTGGATAAATTCAGTATTTGATAACAAGTGTCTGCTAAATTGACACTATTTTAACACTGATGAAAGATAACAAGCTAATTTTCATTGCATGGGTTTGTGTTATTAGGCAGGTTTAATGCATGTCTGTGGAGCTGCATCTCCAGCAGAACATGTTCTTAAAGCTGCCTTTCCTACACATTTCTCTGCTATTATTTGATCATTTTGTAACTGATGTACTATGAGTCCACTGGTCTTTGCATCACACTAAGTGACTTGGACAAGATGATAAACAGACTCACATGCTTAAGATGTTGTCTAATCTTCATGAGCTATTTTGTGTTTGTATTAGTAGGGTTAATGCATGTTCTGCTTGTGTGTGTGATTTTGTATGTTTCTTTTTGCAGTGTTTCAGACTCCTTCTCAATTTTCCAACTTAAGCAGTCAGTTTTGTTTTCCCCAGGTTTGCTAACCCAAATTTTGATTTCCCCACATTTAACACCAGCACTCCTCTGTGTTCTACTTACTCACTCTGTTGTCCTCTCCCACTACAACAGTCCCCAGCCGGCAGTTCTCCTTCAGCTTTGTCCTGTGTTCCACTGTCTCTTCTTGCCATTTTACTCCAAAGGTGGCAAATGTCAAACTCCAACAGTCTCCTCAGTTGTCCTCAAAAGTTTTCTTCACATGGATAGTGAATTTGTAGCTTGTTGTAAACACAGTGCCATTCATCCGATCAGTCAGGATGATGGGTTTGCTCTTCTTCTCTGATGCTGTTTGTCCACACTGCTGCTGCTTGTTGGGACTCTTTGCTCAGGACTTTGCTGCTGTCTCTTTATCTGCCATGTTATTGCTCTTTGGAGCTGCATTCCTTGTCTTCAGGGAGGAGTGAGCGCTTGCTTGTGAGTTTGAGAGACACATGGTGCTGTAAATAAGTCAGCCAGAAACTTGGCCTGAATGTTTCCAATGATGTTAAACTATGACTTTCTTCCGACCGCTGCATGTGGAAAATTGATTCAGGTCTGCTTTGCACCTGAAAGTGACAAACTAAGACATTTTCATTATTATTATCACTGCTTCATCTCTCTCTCTCTCTGTTTTTGTGAACAGTCCTTTCTTAAAAGCAGAAAATGAGATTGTAGTTCTTGGCTGATCAACACAAAACCTTTTTCCTATGATTATTTTTCATCTACAATGTAAATTTTGTCTCTTCTTCACTCTTTTTTTTGTTTTGTTTAAATAGCTGGTGACCTGCAGAATCACCGCTCTCACAATCAGAGGCAATTACTTTTACACAGCGCACAAAAACACTGTGACGTCAGACACATTCACACTCACTTTTTCATCTGCATAAATAAATCACATGGCTGATGATATGTGCCATGGTGATCCATAAATATGATCACCAGTTTATTTAACAATTTTTCCACCCAACAAAACAAATAAACAAAAACATAATGCTGATGCTATGAACACTCTACACATGAGTCAAGATGCAGAAAAACTGCTCACGGAAACGCTGCACACTCTAGATATCACAGTTCTGTTTCCCTCTCTTTGAGGAGTTCTCAGACAGCTCTCGATCTGATGATGTGTAGCTTGCTCATCAGCTCAGAAGAGACCGCAACGCAACTTCACAGTGGTCGCGTGCTTTGCCACACAGTGGCAAAGTCTTGCACTTTCATATTCAATTCAGCTTCTCCATCATGTACCTTTAGATGTTTCCTACAGGGTTCAACATATTAGTTGTTTTCACAGGTGTGCTCTATATCTCGACCATGGCTCATAATAAGACGACAGTCTTTCAAACAGGTCAAATGCCTCTATGCACATCATTAGTTTAAATATTTGCCTATTTTACTTCATCTCATATGTCATTATACTGAATTTGAGCAACCCTAAGCTTAATGCAGATTTCTATTAACAACTGGTTAAATTAATGGTCTGGAGCACTGGCTGTTGTTGATCAGGGCAATCTAAAGAATCTGCGTTTTTTGTTTTTGGTTTTTTTTGCTTTTTGTGGATTTCTCCACCTATTTGCACTTATTTTACCTGCTCCGGTTTGTTGTTTTTCTAACCATTCCTCATCAGCTGTTAATTTTTTTTTGTTTATCCCCCATTTTCAAAGATTTTGCTGGGCCGTTGCTGGCACGCTTGACTTCAGAGTGGTTTACTGATACGGCCTTCGACTTCACCCTAACGGTGAAGCGGTATCAGTTTTATGAGATGAAACTCAACCGTTCTCCTTTGTCACCAGTACGTGAGCCTCAGCAAAGAAAACAAAAATGGAAGTAGTTCAGCAGCGTATTGTGCTGTAAAATCAACTTACTTCCAGACACATACACACACATAGACATTTGCGCGCTAATTTGTCACGAGATAATTTCAGCTACCTCTAAAACTCAAGTCTAATTCAGCTCTTTCCGGCGAACCCAACCTATTTTAATTTCTTTGTCTCAACGTGTTTTCATTTGAATTTGTCACGAAGTAATTTCGGCTACCTCTAAAACCTAAGTCTAATTCAGCTCCTTTCGGCGAACCCAACCTAATTTATCACGTTACTTTAAACCTTTGCGGCCGTCTTATATACCAAAATAGTGTTTCTCACTCTCCGACGTCTCACTGGTGATTCAGATCATCGGACTGAATCCCACCGCCGTGGACCAGATTATAACACCGGCCCAGACCCGAATTTAACGTCCTGGGGCTCTCTCCTCGTCCATGAGGGCTGTGCACAGGCTTCGGTGCTGGCTCCCCACGGCGTCAGGAATCAGTGCTGGATCCTGGAACAGAGTCACAGATAACAGTTCTGATATTTTCTGCATCCGGCTCGAAGGACCAAATAATGTTAGGGAAAATGTTCTAAAACACTTCTTCAGTAAAGACTCAGAGAAGAGAAACACACAGAACGTCTTGCTAGCAAGGGCAGCCTCCAGACAGAGAGACTCGCGCTAAGAAACTGCCCCTGTCTTTATTTTATACTTCAGTGTGTGTGTGTGTGTGTGTGTGTGTGTGTGTGTGTGTGTGTGTGTGTGTCCTGCTGATCAAAGGGTCATATAACATGAAAGCACAAAAGGTACATCCTTGGTCACAAAGAGGGTAGTCTCCCCCACCCTAGATGGTTCACCCTAGATAACACGGTGAGGAAGTCCAGCAGTTAAAACACTTCGACTAGAACAGACGTAGCTACGTTAATCCTACCATAAAACAATAAAACAAGGTACGAGCTCTCATGATCCCAGGACGTGGGGGTGCATTCCTGGGGTGCACACCAAGCCTGCAGCCTGCTAGAGATCACACATCCTGTCACTACACAATTGATTATATGCCTCTAAGCACACATGGTTAAATATTTCCTAATACAAATAACTACATGCAGTATTCTACCATATGCAAACTTATATCACTAAAAGATTATACTGACTACTAAATACAATTTTCCATTGACAGCGTAGCTGCGGGAAGTTTATTGTTTTTTTCGTTGATGAGTGAGTATAGGGGTGGGATTTAATAAGTTTTCTTCGTCACACTCCTTTTTCAGGCAATTTTTGTTTTTTGTTTTGTGCATTTTATGTTCACTATAGGTATTTGTTGTGCCTGAAAATGAACAAATAAATGAATGAAATGAATGAATTGTTGATTTCTCCTTTATGCGAGCAGCTCCGAATTTAGCACTCTGACACTGGTCTCTCAATCTCCCGTTGGAGAGCCGCGAGCCTCCCCATGATGGTATCAAACTTCTGTTCCGTGGTGTTGTCATTCTTTTGGTTCTGAGACCCCACAACTGCAGTGAGCCGTTCTGCGATGTGATGCTTCTGCATGGCTTTCCACAAACTTAATCATCCCAAAGGTGTTCTATTAGTTGAGGTCCTGGCTCTGCACATGCCAGTCAAGTTCTTCCACACCAAAATTGCTCATCATTGTCTTTATCGACCTTGTTTTGTGCACTGGTGCGCAGTAATGTTGTGACAGGAAGAAACCATGCCTAAAAATTGTCTACTAAGTTTGAGTCCAAAACATCTCAACAAAAAGTCTCTGCTTTCAAGGAGAAAATAAATCAGGAAGAGTTTTCAGCTCTGTCTGTCCTTTTCTTTTTTTTTTTTTTTCCTACTTTCAAGAGAAAATGTTATTTGCTCAAGTGACATCATCCTCACTATAACCCATTACTCACATACTGTGTCACCACAAGAAAAGAAGAGCTAGAAAAACACATTAATTAATTACAGGTGATCTACTTCTTAGCAATTTTCATGACAAATTTTTTTTTCTTTTACCTTGGTTATTCTCACAGACACTTCTGGTGCGACTATCACGCAGGTGTTGAACTCCAGGCCTCGAGGGTCGGTGTCCCTGCAGGTTTTAGATGTGTCCTTGATCCAACACAGCTGATTTAAATGGCTAAATTACCTCCTCAACATGTCTTGAAGTTCTCCAGAGGCCTGGTAATGAACTAATCATTTGATTCAGGTGTGTTGACCCAGGGTGAGATCTAAAACCTGCAGGACACTGTCCCTTGAGGCCTGGAGTTCGACAGCCCTAGAGTACCTCATAACAACAGGAAGCCAGACGTTTATTATAACCGAAACTCAAGACTCAGGCTGAGTAAAACATCATTCCAGTGATACACAGCATCCAAAGCAGCAGCTATACATCGCAAATACAGTTGAGGAAAGTTTCTTCATCGTTGCTCCAACTGTTGCGATTGGTCAGGCGCACAAAAATACAACAAATGTGATATTTTTACATACAAGGCAGAGGTTCCAGAGTGGGGGGCGTGTCCCCTGGGGGCGCAGAGCCATTGCAGGGGGACTGCGGCATGAATAAAAAAAAGAAAAAAAAAAAGAATGCTTGGACACTGCTAGCATAATGGACAGGTTTTCTGACAGGGCTCCCACACAAATGCAAGGCAGAGGCTGAAGCATCACCAAATATGTTTCCAAACCAACTTCTTTCCAAGCCAAAGACTAGAAAATATGATGAAGCATATCTTGCCTTTGGCTTCACCAGCACAAGTGCCGAGGTAGGTCTCTCGACAGAATTATTATTATGTTGTGTGATGAACTCTGTATTCCTCGTTATTTATTGCAGTTTACTTTTATTTGTTCAATTGTTTACCAAAGGTTTAAGGTGTGAAATGACTGCAATGGAATTTGAAAACAAAATATGGGTGTGCGTTGTTGGAGGATGTGTTTGTTTCAAAGTTTTCTGAGCTTTCTGAACTGTTTGTCCTCCTCAATAGTAAAGGGCTGGGAATCCTCCATCATTATATTGACCAAGACCTCATCCACATCATTCATCTCTGCTGATGATAAAACAAAAATACAATATTCATTTGGAGATGTCTGTAATTACTCATATTTAAAATATAAATTAAAGTTGTATAATACAAGCATACCATGTGATTTTTAAAGGTTTTAGCCAGGTTGGTCTCCTTGTTTTCCTGCAAGTCTCTCTAATACTGCAACAGAGCTGAGATTTTATTGTTCAACACAGCTAAGTATTTACAAGTATTTATTAGTATGTGCAGAACTTATTAGGATACATCAGCTCCTAATAAGTATGCTCAGACAGGTGAAAAATACACCTTTCTTGCAATTTCCATTAGATAAAAAGAAGTTTAAAAAACAAACAAACAATAAAGTCAAAAGTCCACAAAGTGTGACTTGTAAGTTGTAACTGCCCCCTATTTTAATGTCACGCCAAACGCGCTAACCCGTTCATAAATTTGTCACGTGGTATGGCCAGATTTTTTTTTTTAACTTTATTTATCACATTTTAGACATACAGTCAAGTAAAACAGGAATCACATAAAATATAACATTGTGGTAGTACAATGAGGAACAGAGAGAGTGACAAGGACAGTGAGACAAAAGTGAGTACAAAAAATAAAATAAATTAAGGGGAACATAAATAAACAAAAGTTTGCAAGAGCCAAAATCAAGTTAGCAGTTTCAATCGGTTGTAGATGTTAGCAGTCTTGAGAGCCTTAGTGTTTTTTCGTGGTATGGCCAGATCTCGAGACGTCGACGTCAGAAAAGACGTCATCAAAAAGCACATCAATAGCTTCTAGTCTGTATCCCAATTCAGGGTCTGCAGCCCGTGAGCCAGTCCTCACGGGCCGCGTACTTAAAGACCGCTAAGGCCGGAAGTGCGAGGCTTGTGAAATGGGATGGTCTAGCCTCCGTTGCCTAGCAACCATGATACTAACCACGAGACACGTTACATACAGCTTTGTTTGACAGAAATGAAGGAGAAAAATGTTTTGTTGGTCATTCATTTTGTCATGACATCACCTTGATTAGTTGAGTATCTGAGGCTGAGACCACGGGACTGTAGAACATGATTGTTGGGCTTCATTTCTGTGCTGAACAGTCATTTAAGATTAGTTAGCAAATAACAACTAGTTAATGTTGTTATGTTGTTCATGAGACTAAAGTCATCTCACTGTGGTAATGTAAATATAATATGGCCAATATTATAGTATTGTCAGAGATATATATATATATATATATATATATATATATATATATATTTATTAGGGGTGCAACGATACACAAAATTCACGGTTCGGTTCGGTTCGATACTTTGGTGTCACGGTTCGATATTTTTTCGATACAAAAAAATGTTCATGCCTTTTTAATTTGTCATTTATTAAAATTATAAATATATATTTTAACTCAAAAGTACAGTTTTTAAATTTAACCCTAACCCTTGTGCGTGTTTTTTATTTTGACAGCGAATGCGCACCTGCGGACCACTTATGTGCAGCCCTGGTTATTTAGCTCGTCATATTGCAGCCACAGAAATTCTTTTGTCCATGAAACCATAAAGCTGCACTTTCTTTTTGCCTTATAGTCTGATTTGTCATAACTTCTCCGTTTTGTGGTAAGCTTTTCTTTGGCTGTCACTTCTTCACCCTGACCTGTCTTATTTGGCTCAGCAGAACTAAAATATATACAGTGTTGGGAAGGTTACTTTTAAAATGTATTCCATTACAGAATACAGAATACATGCCCCAAAATGTATTCTGTAACCTATTCCGTTACGTTACTCAATGACAGTAACGTATTCTGAATACTTTGGATTACTTAATATATTGTGGCGAGTTCAGACAAGGAGGAGACGGAGGTATCGTTTGGTCTTGCTTCCCGTGAGCTAGCCAGGGAGCACAGCCGTTTATTACATTTGCAGAAGAACACACTGCCACTAGCTAACTGCTCAGCGCGGCAACCACAACACACATAGGGCGCCCTCTGACCCCGGAAGGACACACCGTCGCAGCGAGAGGGCGTCACCCGTCACCATGGCAACATACACAAAACATAACTGTACAAGCAGAACCCCGAACAGCCCTGACCCGCTACAATATTATCATGCTTTTTACAACAACGTGAATGTACTATTGCTGTGTGATTTATTACTATTACTGAAGGTCCGCGACTCCGAACTGTAGTAAAGGGACCTCTGACTAATGCTGGGCTCACACTGTGCGATTTTTGGCCCATTTTGGGCCGATTTTTGAGTCGTGCGATCGTTTTGGCGATCGGCCCGATTTTGGCCTTCATCGTGCGTCGTGCATCGTGTAGTATACGTGGGGTAACGAGAAGCGATTGACACCTCACGACCAGCTCCCGATCATCAATCGCTTGGTCGTGAGGGTGTCACCGCAGTTTGCCACACTGCGCACGCGCAAACACAAATGTCAGCGAAAAAGACGGCGTAGCACGGCAGTGCAGCGTGTGATCTGGACACAAGCGATGGAGGCACAACCTGTAGAACCATCCGAGCCCTTTCGATGTGGCCTCACAAAATTATCACGACCACAACAACCGTGAAAATAGTTGGATCGACACTGCTGCTCAATCACAGCTGCCTGACCAATGTTTTTCATTAGCAATCTAGCAAAGTTGATGGTGGTGGTGTGTCTGTGTGAGTGAAAGACGGAGAGGGAGAGCGAGCGACAGAATTTCTGTTATAACCTTCATTTTTATGGACGCACAGTGTGAGCACTCAGGTCGCATCAGAGCATCAGCAGTATAGTGTGAGACCCTGCATCGTGACCTATGAACTTCTAACCCCTGCGAGTCAATCGTACAGTTTGAGCAGGAGCTGAATCGCGCGACTGAAAAAAATCGCACAGTGTAAGCCCAGCATAATACGGCGGGGTCCCTGTCGGCTGGTAGCCGAAAAATAGCTCTACTTTGTTGTGTGGGTCAACTTTTCTTGCGACAGACAGAGAGAGGCGTTGAAAGGCTGCTCCAACGGAACTTGTTGTTTTCGGAGGAAAACACGAACACAGTGTACAGTCGAGTCTTAATACCTTACTTACAACTGGGCTCGTCAGGCACTCTTCTTGGCTGCAGTGGTTATTATTACATTTACATGCTTCCAGCTCCCGTTTTTGCTCGATGACTGCTCGTACCTTTCCACTCCCCTTTTTCTCCCTCCTAGCGCTCACAGACACATAACGTGTATGGCAGTCCATTCTCCCTGCAGCACGGACTACACTGAACATGATGCTACATTCTTTAGAGCTATGCTTGTAGCATTCTGCCTGTTAGCTTAGCACAACAACAACAATAACGAAAAGGCGCTCTCTCACCCAGGAAACACACAGTCGCAGAGAGAGAGAGAGCGCGTCGCCCTGTAACCATGGAAACCGTAACGCTGCCACCTGGAACAAAAGAACGTAGCTGTCAAACAAACCCAAACAGTCCTGACCCGCGACAATATGAAACAGGAAAGTACCGCAGTGTAATCCATTTATTTCAACAAAGTAACTGTATTCTGAATACCACCTTTTTAAACGGTAACTGTAACGGAATACAGTTACTCATATTTTGTATTTTAAATACGTAACGGCGGTACATGTATTCCGTTACTCCCCAACACTGAATATATATCTGTCTGTGAAGGTTCTCAGTCATCCAGGTCATCGTAGGCAAATATATATCCTGCTGCTTTTACACACGCACTCACATAAGCTCAGCGATTCTCTGCGCGATCAACCTCTCACATGTTTAAGCTGCGGGAGATTTCACTTGTCATGTTTGCATAGTAAGCTAACAATTAATAAGACGATGTCAGAGGAATTGGTGCACAAATTATCATCACTCACAGATCAGTGCTGTCGCTCTCTATACACAGTTCGCGCGATTGCAAAGTGAAAGCAAAAAAACAAGCGCAAATTCAAACGCGATTTCAATATGTCACATATTGACAGTGGCTCACCGATGCCAATGACATAATTACCCAGCTACATTTCTGAAAGAATGCAAAAGCATTGACATATATTTTTCCTTCCTACAATAGCCCGACGGGCAGGGCAGAGATAGATTTTGGTAGCCCGACTGAAAAAAATCGCTAGCCCCGGGACGTCGGGCTAGCGATTTTGCGAGCCCTGTATCTGATTGAGGAATCACTCATCTTTGGAAAAGAGAGTTTATTACAGAGAAATGTCTCTTTCCAAAATAAAAGCTATACTATCCGCTTCTTCTGGGCTATATTCTCAGCAGCATATTAAACAGCTGTCTAAATGACTCGGCTAAAGTTAGTAGCATGCTTGCTTGTTTTTTTTCTGCTTCCACTTGTCTTTGCACTACGATGATGTCGGCGTAAATGTGCAGTCATATTCGTTATGTTCCCACTAGTGCTTTCAGGTTAATCTCGTTGAAATGACCTTAACGCCACAACACGGCAAATCTCCGTTAACGAGCTACCGCCGATCGCCCCCTGCATGGGGCTAGACGGCCAACACGTTAACGAGCTAACTGCGCTAACACACTAGTTCCCACCCATGTAATTGAGCATTGCATGGCACATCCAACATACTGTTTTACTTTAGTCCATGACTCGCTTACCTTCAGGGTCATACGCCACATGAAAACCAAAATAATTCCAAACGCCAGATCTGAATGAGGGTGGGGGAGGGTGGGGGAGGTGCCCTGCGCTCTTCCTTCTGACGATGCTGTCTGTGTTGAGCGCTCAGTGGATCTGCGCTCGACAGTGCAGCCTAGGCGGAGTAGTCGAACGCAGATTCACTGAGCGCTCAACACAGACAGCATCGTCAGAAGGAAAGTTGATAAAATAAATTACAAATGTTGTATTGTTCGATACATACAGTGGGGCAAAAAAGTATTTAGTCAGCCACCGATTGTGCAAGTTCCCCCACTTAAAATGATGACAGAGGTCAGTAATTTGCACCAGAGGTACACTTCAACTGTGAGAGACAGAATGTGAAAAAAAAAAATCCATGAATTCACATGGTAGGATTTGTAAAGAATTTATTCGTAAATTAAGGTGGAAAATAAGTATTTGGTCACCTCAAACAAGGAAAATCTCTGGCTCTCACAGACCTGTAACGTCTTCTGTAAGAAGCTTTTCTGTCCCCCACTCGTTACCTGTATGAATGGCACCTGTTTGAACTCATCATCTGTATAAAAGACACCTGTCCACAGCCTCAAACAGTCAGACTCCAAACTCCGCCATGGCCAAGACCAAAGAGCTTTCGAAGGACACCAGGAAAAGTATTGTAGACCTGCACCAGACTGGGAAGAGTGAATCTACAATAGGCAAGCAGCTTGGTGTGAAAAAATCAACTGTGGGAGCAATCATCAGAAAATGGAAGACATACAAGACCACTGATAATCTCCCTCAATCTGGGGCTCCACGCAAGATCTCATCCCGTGGGGTCAAAATGATCATGAGAACGGTGAGCAAAGATCCGAGAACCACACGGGGGGACCTGGTGAATGACCTGCAGAGAGCTGGGACCAAAGTAACAAAGGTCACCATCAGTAACACACTACAACGGCAAGGAATCAAATCCCGCAGTGCCAGACGTGTTCCGCTGCTGAAGCCAGTGCATGTCCAGGCCCGTCTGAAGTTTGCCAGAGAGCACATGGATGATACAGCAGAGGATTGGGAGAATGTCATGTGGTCAGATGAAACCAAAGTAGAACTTTTTGGTATAAACTCAACTCGTCGTGTTTGGAGGAAGAAGAATACTGAGTTGCATCCCAAGAACACCATACCTACTGTGAAGCATGGGGGTGGAAACATCATGCTATGGGGCTGTTTTTCTGCCAAGGGGACAGGACGACTGATCCGTGTTAAGGACAGAATGAATGGGGCCATGTATCGTGAGATTTTGAGCCAAAACCTCCTTCCATCAGTGAAGGAGGTTCACTGATGGAAGATGAAACGAGGCTGGGTCTTCCAACATGACAATGATCCAAAACACACCGCCCGGGCAACAAAGGAGTGGCTCCGTAAGAAGCATTTGAAAGTCCTGGAGTGGCCTAGCCAGTCTCCAGACCTCAACCCCATAGAAAATCTGTGGCGGGAGTTGAAAGTCCGTGTTGCTCGGCGACAACCCCAAAACATCACTGCTCTCGAGAAGATCTGCATGGAGGAATGGGCCAAAATACCAGCTACTGTGTGTGCAAACCTGGTAAAGACCTATAGTAAACGTTTGACCTCTGTTATTGCCAACAAAGGTTATGTTACAAAGTATTGAGTTGTATTTTTGTTATTGACCAAATACTTATTTTCCACCCTGATTTACGAATAAATTCTTTACAAATCCTACCATGTGAATTCATGGATTTTTTTCCACATTCTGTCTCTCACAGTTGAAGTGTACCTCTGGTGCAAATTACTGACCTCTGTCATCATTTTAAGTGGGGGAACTTGCACAATCGGTGGCTGACTAAATACTTTTTTGCCCCACTGTGTGTGTGTGTGTGTGTGTGTGTATATATATATATATATATATATATATATCTCCATCCATCCATCCATTCGCTTCCGCTTATCCTTTTCAGGGTCGCGGGGGGCGCTGGAGCCTATCCCAGCTGTCATAGGGCGAGAGGCAGGGTACACCCTGGACAGGTCGCCAGTCTGTCGCAGGGCCAACACACAGGGACAGACAACCATTCGCACTCACATTCACACCATGGCAATTTGGATTTTCCAATTAACCTATCCCCTCAAGCTGCATGTCTTTGGACGGTGGGAGGAAGCCGGAGTACCCGGAGAGAACCCACGCAAACACGGGGAGAACATGCAAACTCCACACAGAAAGACCCCCGGCCTGGTGTTGGAATTGAACTCAGGACCTTCTTGCTGTGCGGCAACAGTGCTAACCACCGTGCCACCATGCTGCCATATATATATATATATATACACACACACACACACACACACACACACACACACACACACACACACATATATACATACATACATATATATATATACACACATAACAAATGACCATACATACATACCAGTACATATAATGGTCAAGGATCAACATGAACCTGTCTTCTCTAGTTGACTTTAATCAACTCTGCAGTGGCTCCAAGTCCATAAAGAAAAAGTCCAGCATAGAGCAGCTGAGTCATTCTTTGTCTAGTTAATAAACTCAGGGCACTTGCTAATGTGGTGTTCAGGTGAGCAGCAATATGCACATGCTGCCTTAGCTGTTATGATGGGTTGTGCTGCCTGTACAGGATGGGATGCATTTGTCCCATGTAATATTGTTGTGAGTGGAGAGGTGTACTTACGAGCAGGTCGTGGCTGGTTAAAGGATGAGACAGGACTGTCCTTTCTTGGTTGACACTTGCACTCTATTTGCAACCAGGACGAGAACAAAGGTAAGTCATACATCATATCTCCTTGTTTCCTATAAATGTGCCGTTTGAAGCAAGTAGAATTTGACAACCCACTACAGCAACTACAGAATAAAACCACTAACCAGACTGATGACAGATTTCAAACATGCTGAATATGAAGAGTAGTATAATGTAAACTCACATGATTATCAGCCATAAGAACAAATTTAGATTTATATTGATGATATATAAGGTATATAAATGTTAGTACAGTGTTATGGTCTGTCTAGGCGTGGCAAGACCATAACATAAGAGTGATCCATCCCCATCTGATCCAAAGCAGCACATCACGCAATTAATACTTTTTGACAGTGATTTATTTACAATGAGTGAATTTAGAAACAAAGGAAGGGAGATTATTATAACTTCGAACCTAAGGACAAAATAACAAACAGAAGGGAGCCTATCTCAGGGATAAATCAAACTTACCTATTCAAAAGAATTAAACCAAACCACAACGACTTACCTCCCTAACTAACAAAAACAGGAGAAAACTGTAATCAAACAAAAAGGTGGTCCACCCGTACATGCTCCTGCATTAAACAAACATTACTATACAGTAAACACACAGTCTGCCAGTTGGGATGGGCCGAGGATGAATGACTGGCCGTCCAGGGGGGTGTCTTCTTATATGCTGCCTCCTGGTCATTAGCCAATCGGTACGAAAAGTCCCACTGGATGCACCAATCATGGAGAGGCACCTGCACACTCAGATTTGAATATTAAAATTACGACAACAGTCGTAACAAAAGTTTGAATCAGTCCAACATTATTTTCACACATCAATGGACCACTGAACTTCTCAGCTTCTAAAATGTAAAGCCTCATTTAGAAACTACACAAGTACATATAATGGTCAGGGATCAACATGAACCTGTCTTCTCTATTTGACTTTAATCAACTCTGCAGTGGCTCCAAGTCCATAAAGAAAAAGTCCAGCATAGAGCGGCTGAGTGAATGTGGTCTGGACTCTGTGGAGGAGAGTCATGGTTTCAGAGACGCTGTAGAAAGACAGAATACCTGCTCTGTGATCCAGGTACACTCCTACTCTGGTGGACGGAGGACCTGAGAGGTGAGTTTGGACATTGTTATGGCGAAATTTATTATTGTCTGTGTACCAATATAATGCCCAAGATTTGTCGTTGCGTCCAAAGAAACATTCATTCACTCTCCCTACTCTGCCGATGTTCTTGTATGTGACTGCTATACAAACTCCTCCCCATCCCCACTCCACCTCCCAGTAACAACGTCCAGTCAGACTCTCTCTACTCAGGACTTGATAACATCCTGTGAATCTGTCTGGATGATCAGAATAAGACTGTTGTTGTTCCATAAATATTACTTTTCTGTTCCCTTCAGATAATAATAGATGTGTGTGAGTTGTGTTTGGATCCAGTGTGATTTCACGTGAATATTTTAAGAATCCAGCTCTGGTCTTTGGCTCTGCTGGTGACAGTAAAACATCCTCTTCAGTGACTGTCAGTGAGATGTTTGTCCATTCCTCTCTCAGAATGTCCTGTAGTTTATCTCTGGTCTCTGACACAGCTGCTGTCACATCCTCAAAGTAGCTCAGAGGACGAATATTGATGCTGGATGAGTGTGTAGACTCACTGAGTGCTGACAGTGAGGGGTAGTTGTGTAGAAACTGGTTGTGATCCTCTGTGTGTGAGAGCTGCTCCAGCTCGCCGTCTTTCCTCTTCAGCTCAGCGATCTCCTGCTCCAGCTTGTCCTGAAGCTCTTTGACTCGACTCACTTCAGTTTCCTGCTGGGATCTGACCTTCTTCTTCATATTGGATCTTCTTTTCTGGATGAGACGGATCAGCTCAGTGAACATCTTCTCACTGTCCTCCACTGCTTTATCAGCAGAGCCATTGATGGCCTCCACCTCCTGTTGAAGCAGCTTCACATCTTTCTCTCGCTCCTGGATTCTCTGCTGGATGTTTAGTCGTCTCACCTCGAGCTCCTTCTGCTTCTCAGTCCTTTCTGCTGCAGCTGGGACTGTTTCATGGCCTTTATGTTCATCCATCGTGCAGAGATAACAGATACTCTGCTGATCAGTACGACAGAAAATCTTCATCACCTCATCATGACGAGAGCAGATGTTCTCCTGGAGCTTCTTGGAGGGGGCCACCAGCTTGTGTTTCTTTAACGGAGCTGCATCATAGTGAGGTTGGAGGTGTTTCTCACAGTAAGAGGCCAGACAGACTAAACAGGACTTGATGGCTTTCAGCTTCCTCCCAGTGCAGACATCACAGGCCACATCTTCAGGTCCAGCATAGCAGTGATCAGCTGGAGCAGCTTGGAGTCCAGTCTTCTTCAGCTGCTCCACTAAAGCTGCTAACATGGTGTTTTTCTCCAGGACAGGCCTCGGTGTGAAAGTCTTCCTGCACTGAGGGCAGCTGTGGATTCCCTTCCTGTCCTCTTCATCAAAGTGGGTTTTAATACAGTTCCTGCAGTAGCTGTGTCCACAGGGAATAGTCACCGGATTTATCAGTAGATCCAAACAGATGGAACAAGAGAAGGTTTCTCGGTCCAGCTGAACTCCTTTCTGTGCCATTTCTCCTCTCAGTGTCAGTGACTGTGTGAGTTTCTCTTCCTTATAACTGAAACTAGTCTGAGCTCTGATCTCAAAATGTGAATGGAGCCTGTCAGCTCTTACACATCACCACATGTTGACTGCATGTCAGAATGATAGAAGTGATACAGACGATGGTATCAGATCCACATTAACGTGATGGTATCAATACTTTAGTTTGTGTCTCTCCTTTAACTTAAGTCCGCTTCATCAAACAGCACCTCTCTTCTTCTTCAGATCTTAATGGCATTTGGCAAACACAGATCCATTTTCATCACCTGTGCAGACAAGGGTAAAGCAGTGAAAAGGAAAAAAGAAAATCTTTGAATCAATCAATTACACAATTGGCCTGACAAATTCCTTCCAATTCTAGCAAACTGTTGCATCCAGTAATATGCGTTTTACTGATTTGATTGTTTTCCTAACCAATGTTTCCAAGACAAGTGAGAATCAACAGACACCCCAACATAAAAATGCCAGTCCTTTACTCAGGACATGATATGTGCAATTTAGACATTTTTCATCTTTAAATCACGTCCTCACAGTGAAACTTTTGTCATTCTCTTTAATAAGAAAGAAACAAGTAATCTGAGCTGCTTTGATTCTTACAGCATCTCCGTGGTGGGGGGAGGCCTAATCTCATAGCTAATTTATCCACATCTACATCTTACTTGGCTCATCAAACATAATAACAACAGACAAGCCGTCACATTTCTCGCTATAATATGCATTTTAAAACAGAACTTTTGTCCCCGTTTCTGTTTTCTTTTTTCTATTTCAGGTACTCCGGATAAAACCCCACAGACGCTCTTTTGTTGTCAGGCAGCAGACTGTGGAGTCCATTAACGCTTATTTGACTGAGTCGTGTGTCTTTATCTTGCTGAAACACATCTCTACAAACACTCATCAGAGAGCCGTTTCTCAGTATTTTAGCACTCTTCATCTCCCTACAGGCGTATTTATCGCTGTTGTTGCTAAATCTGGTTCCACTCACCGAGCCGAAGAGTTTTTCTTCTTGGGCCATTTTTTTATACTTTACATCCCTCTTCGTGTCTCGTTGTCACGGTTACACTGCCCATTTTCTCCACATTACAGATTTCATTTTGCTCTTATTGTGGTTTTCGCCTCGTTTAACTTCGTCGTCGTCGTCGTCGTTTCTTGGCGGTTAGCAAACAACGACGTGGCGCATTACCGCCACCAAGTGGCTTGGAGTGTGGACTAGCGTTAGCTCATAGCAAACAATCAAATAAATAATAGTTTGTTGTTGTTGTTGTTGTTGTTGTTGTTGTTGTTGTTGATGATGATGATGATGATGATGATGATGATGATGATGATGATGATAATAATAATGCTAGAATAAAACACATAACACAACGTTGACAAAAGAAGAGCAATAAACACAAAAGCACAAGATAAAATGAACAAACAGTGGGTTCACAGTGAATATGCAGATTTGAACAGATGGGTTTTGAGTCTTGATTTAAACTGGGGGAGCAAACCAATGTTTCTTATATCTGGGGGCAGAGAGTTCCACAGCCTGGGAGCAGAGCAACTAAAAGCTCTGCTTCCCGTGGTGGTGAGGCCATAAGAAGACACAGAAAGCTGGATAGAAAAAGAAGATCGAAGTGAACGGGCAGAAGAGGTAGTGCTTAACAGGTCAGAGAGGTAAGGAGGAGCAAGGTTATGAAGGGCCTTGACGGTGAGCAGAAGAAGTTTGTATATTATCCGGAAGGACCCAGTGAAGTTTAGTGAATTTTGAACCAGTTGAAGCTTATGGGGGGATTTTGGAGGAAGACCCTGGAAGAGAAAATTACAGTAGTCAATGCGGGAGGTAATTAGACTAGGACAAGAATGGATGTAGACTGGGTGGAAAGAGAAGGACGTAATCTGTTGATATTGCGTAGATGGAAATAGGCAGAACGAGATTATTGATGTGAGATTTAAAGGAAAGTGAACTGTCTAGGATGACACCAAGGCTCTTAACCTGAGGAGAAAGGAAAACTGTGGAGTTATCAATAAGCAGATAGAAATGATTTGCATTCAAAAGGTTGAATTTAGTGCCAATAAGGAGGATTTCAGTTTTATCCTCATTTAGCTTAAGAAAATTAGAGCTGAACCAGGATTTTAAGTCAGGCATTCTGTAAAAGAAGAAAGTGGGAGGGAGGACGGATGGATGTCAGAGATGCTGAGAGAGGAAAGTCTGCTTAGAAGGACAGAGTGAGAGATGAGATCACTGAGGAAGACAGGTTCAGGGGGGCGGTATACAGTAGCTAAGATGGTGCGAATAGGTCCAGTCAGACCAAATTCAGACCAAACACATGGGTCAGCCACACGAGTAAAAATAGGACCGTAATTTCCTAGCATGTACAAAAGAAAATGACTGTAGTCATTGTCAAAGAGATTGTTAAAAGTTTGAAAATAGTTGCCGTCTAATTTTTAAATGGCGATAGATTGCCAACTGAATGACACTTTACTGACCATCTATTTGAATTCTTGTTATATTCTTATACAGCAACATATATGTGATTTTTTATGTGTTAGCAAAGTTAATTGATAGATAATACAAGTATTTGCTAAAATGACCCCAACTGTAGGCAGATTTTAGACTGACAGCAGATATTATCGACAGCTTAATAATCTAATTTTCCAGCAAAAACAAAAAAACAACTCAAGTGAGGGAACTTTACCTTAGTGCACAAAACAGATACTGACAACATTTAGATTTAAGGACATAATTTGCAGCTGGAAATAAATGTGATAAATAGCAATATGCTCATATTGCAAAATGTTAAAAACTAATAGCAATAATATAGCATTGTGAGTGAAATATTGTGATGAAATTCGTTATTATGGCTGATAATGTGAGTTTAATTTATACGGGTATTTATATTCTTTAAATGTCTCAGCAGCAATCAAAATAATAATTATTATTATTTTAAAGAAATCTGAATCTGAACATATTTCAAAGCTTCAAAGTGAGTTCTTCATACATGATACGTGACAAACATTGACACACATTTCACTTAACATTAAGCCGCTGTGCTTAAATAACATGGATCTCACAAAGGCCAGCACTGTTAAAATAGAGCATGGAAAGGGCCAGTGTGCATCTAATGTGTTACATTTTTGCAGTCAAAGTATTTTACTGAATATATTTTAATGTATTGATTCTAATTATTTCAACTTTATTTCATTTCCACTATATTTGTCTTGTATACATTGTAATTTGCACTCTCTAGTGGTGGAAAGATAAAGCTCCATGGAGCATTGAAGCTTTTATCTATTTGCTTCGTTCATGGACTGAAGCTTTACGATGCTTTATTTGCTCTTTTGTGCCATCAAGTGGACAATAAATGTAAAACAGGCAGAGTGATTATAACGACACTCTGTGAGGTATCGTAATGAATAAATGAATGAATTATGTTTGTGATGCCAATATATAAATTGTGAACATATTAACTCTGTGTGTGTCTACATGGTACAATGGAGGGTTCAAAAGGGAAACTGAAACCAAAATGGCGGGAAGGTTTTGCACTTGTGCTACTAGGGACATAATGTAACACCTAAAATAAGAGCAGTATTTTAATCATTTCAAGCAACAAAAGTTTATACAAGTTGGAATTTACGTTTTTCTGTCCTTTCTAATACTCTAGATGTTTCCAGTGTTTGGTTGACCCAGCTATGTTTGAACCTCCACTGTTGTGTCCGCAGGTCTGCGGTATTCAAATGATGGGACAGTTTTCTACAATTACATTATTAGAATACATCAATTTACCTTGAGTCACAAGGGTGACGTGTGTGTGTGTGTGTGTGTGTGTGAGAGAGAGATAGAGAGAGAGGTATCAGGAAGTGAAATAAGAACAGAAGTCGATAGCGGGAGAAAGAGCGGTGGTGAAAAAAGTTCAACAAGAGGCGAAAACACAAACACACACACACACACACACACACACACACACACACACACACACACACACACACACAAAAACAGAGGAGGGGGGAGGGTCCACGAGAGGTTTGACCGGCAGGTCTGCGAAGGGACCGGAAACAGCAGAGCGACGTGACGTTTCAGGAAGTGAAGTAAGAACAGAAGTCGATGGCGGGAGAGAAGAGCGGGGGTGAAAAAAAGGTCAAACAAGAGGGGAAAATACAAAAAAAAAAAACAAAACAGTGAAAGTAAATCTGTAATGTGGATGAAACGGACAGTGAGCGCAATGTAACCGTGACAACGAGACACGAGGACGGATTTAAGTCGAGGTTAAAAAACTGTCTCCAGAAGAAAAAGTCTTCGGCTCGGTGAGTGGAACCAGTTTCAGCTACAACGGCGATAAATAAGCATGCAGGGAGGTTAAGAGTGATATAATACTGAGGAACGGCTCTCTGATGAGTGTTTGTAGGGATGTGGTTCAGCAAGGTAAAGACTCACGACTGAGTCTAGTAAATGGAAAGGAGGTGCAGTTTGGGCAAAGTGTTCAAGCAGTAGGTAGAATGACAATGTGGTGGAAAAAGTGACAAGATGGTGATAAAGTGGCTGAAGTGATAACGAGCTCAGCATAGACAGGAAAACATGACAAACATCATGTGGAATCAGCTCATTGTTATTGTTATTAATATTTTTACTTCAGCTGGGGTAATTGATGGATGAAGGAAATAAGTTCCACTGAATTACAACAAGTAGATATAGGAAAATAAGATATGTGTTACTATATAAGCTATGGGACAGATTTATGAAGCAGGACAGATTATTGTGACGCAGCAGTTGCAGTGAGATTTAGAAACATTGTACTGTAATTTATTTAGAAGCGTGAAGCCAGTTCACTTGAGTAAAGAACAGCTCAAAAACCAACCGATCTGATGAGGGAAACAGTGATGGCCTACTAGCTAAATCAAGATGTGACCCTGTGAACGACTTCCCTAAACCTGCAGTCCAGCAGTTCATCTAAACAAAAGGCACCTAGACTAAAACAGATGTACTTGTGTTTGCTATACCATAAAACAATAAAAGAAGGTACGAGCTCTTCTTGTGACTCCAGGATCTGAGTGTGAATGCCAGAACACTCTGGAAGACACACAGTCTTTGCAAACTACTAAGGATCACACATCCTATCACTACACAATCAATTATTCACCTCTAAGCATATATGGTTTTATTTTTCTAAGCATAAATGACAATCAACAATATAAACCTGACAGACTTGAATGGCCCGTATTTGTGAGAAACACAAACTAAAGTACTGATCCCTTCACGTTAGTGTGGGTCTTATACCAATATGTCTGTATCATTTGTATCGATCCGCCCAGCCCCAGCCTCAGCAGCAATGAGTTCAGCTCAGTATCTGAGAGAGTTCATCAAGGAGAGACTAACTGCTGTTTGTGAAGAAATCTTCTCAGAGGTTCAAAAAACCATCGTCCAGTATGAGGAGGAGATCAACCGTCAGCACAGACTGCCGGATATCAGCCGGAAACCCGACAGAAACTCTCACATCATAGGTATGGACATGTTTTTAACTCTGTGCTGTTCAAGCTCAGATTCTTCAGTGTTTGGTTGATTGGTGATAAATCTGAAAGTTTATCAGCATCTCCAGGATTTCTCTAAGCTGATGTTAGCTGAGAGCAGGAAGCTGTTACTTTGGTGATGAATTCAGAGGAGCAAACTGTGATAGTTGAGGAAGAGCACACACAGTCTTAATGAGACAGTGTGAAAACTATTTATCAGTGCTGTGGTTCAGTGTCCAGTGATGGACTATGTTGCACTGGTGCAGGTTCATGGTCACTGATAGGTTAGGTCCTAGTAACAGCAGAGACTTTATAAGAGAGAGGTAAACGTTTTAATGACACATGTTAGTGATGTTGATAGACTCAGTCAGTCTTATCATGCTGCTCCATTACGATAACATATGTGTGTGAAATGGGCCGGCGAGCTACTCAATTGGTGCATCTCTAGTTTGCAAATTTGAGCATTTGCATAATAACAGTGAACTCCACCAATCTCAGACATTGCCTTTTTCAGTTTAGGATTGTGGGTGGAGTAGTTCTTTGAAGAAAAGTCTCTTTTGTTATAACAAGCTTGATATCATACAGACATTTGGTTTCTACAGGAGCTCATACCATCGTTTCACAGTGTCATAATCAAAATCCCAGAATGGCATTTTTACTTTGTGAGCTTCAGTGTTGAGCTCTGTTGTGACAGTGGTTATTAACTTTCCCTGTTGAGACAGTATTTCTGCTTGAGGCTCTGTGTTTGCTCCCATAAAAAGAACTGTTTGATGCACCTTCTTTCTGTCTTCTTCATCATAAAATGGACCAACTAAAGAACGCCTGCTCTGATCAGGACATTATCACATGACCTGGTGATGAAGATCTACAGGGAACATACAAGAATAACACCAAAATGCAACATTTTCATTACAAATATAACAAGAGAATCTTGTCACTCTGTTTTTCCTCAAAACCTCACAAAACAACATGACTGTGAGGAAGAGGAGAGTCTGGGTGAGCAGCAGGTCTGTAATCAGGAGACGAACTCCAGTCTGGACCAGGAGGACCCAGAGCCTCCACAGATTAAAGAGGAACAGGAGGAACTGTGCAGCAGTCAGGAGGGAGAGCAGCTTGGACTGAAGCAGGAGGCTGAAGACATTATTGTCTGGACTGATGAAGAGCAGCTCAGGCTGCTGGAGATGGTCTGGAAACCTGAGATGCAGTCACACAGAATAGGTATGTAAAACTGTGATGGTCATAATAAAACTAAATATGACTCATGGAGAAGGCCTGCAGAATTAGAGAATGGGGGCAAAGAGAGCATTGCCTAACACCAAATTTTATAGCGCTGTTTACCTCTAGCAGAGTGAGCCTTAAAGCTTTGTACCTTCTGGTGACATCACTAGTCCAGAGAGACCTGCCCCATCAAATTCCTCAGAACACTTCTGTCTGTTTCTGCTAGTGTCAATGTGCAGTCCACTTCCAATACATATTTGTAGAATAAAAGATAAAACATAAATGTGTGATACAAATCATGAGGTAATTATGTAATATAAAGAAATCAGGGTATATGAGCCTTAAAGATAAAACAATACATTTTAAGATTATACAGAGTGTTAAAGCAATGGCTTCAACCTACAGCCTTTAAAGTGGAGATTAAAAAGCTGTCTGAATGCAAATAAGTCTAGATGTTTCCACATAGTTTTTTTTTAAGTATCAGAAAGCTAAGATGGGGTGATTAAAACATTAGCTTACAATAATGGTTGCTAGCTTATACTTTTTTGAAATAAGATCATGTGACCCTTTAACCCTTTCATACATGAATGATGACAACCTCAATCTGGATTTTTTTTCGTATTTTTATTCATCTTTAAACATGGGGAAAAAAATAATTTTTTGAACTTCATTTTTTTAAACATGTACTTTTCACAGAGTTTTTTACATGTCCACTTAGGTGGACAATATAGGTTTTGACAAATTAATGAATAATAAACACTGTGTAAAAACGATAACATAACAAAAATACTTTTTCATATATTTCAATTATATTTTATAATAATATAAGAATATATGTAACAAATATAACTGGTCAGCCAGTGGGTGGCAGGGCATGGAGTGACACATCAGTGTAGTGGTTCATGTGCAAGTACACCATCAACACTGACAGAAATACAAGAAAAAACCTTTGAATAGCTGTCAAATGTAGCGACCACTATACAAACAGCTGTCGTGTCTTTTAGGAAAGTCAATAAAAAGACAGCTGCAGTAGCCATCTCCTCAAGAAATAAATAAATGGATCTCTCAGTTTAGCTACATTTCTAATTTCTATTCAATTCAAATTTGTGTTATTCATACAGAGCACAATCCTAACAACAGTTGCTTCAATGCACTCCTACAGTAAGAAGGGAAAACTCCCTTTTAACAGGAAGAAACAGGTTCACAGCAGGGCAGATATCTGCCCTGACCGGTGGGGGTGAGGGCAGGAGGAAAGGACAAAGAGATGCTGTTAAAGAGAGCCAGAGATTAATAATTTGTAATGATTCAATGCAGAGAGGTCTATTAACACATAATGAGTGAGAAAGGTGACTGAAGAAGAAATACTGAGTGTATCATGGGAATCCCACAGCAGTCTACACCTATTGCAGCATAACTATGGGAGGATTCAGGGTTACCTGATCCAGCCCTAACTGTATGCTTTCTTAAAAGTAAAGAGGTTGTCTGTCTCCTCTAGCCAAATATTCTAGAAAACACCAGTAAATCTGCAGCCTGAAGACAAAGTGTTTTAATGGAGTGATATGGTACTATAAGCTCATTAAGATAAGATGGAGCCTGATTATTCAAGAACTTGTGTGTGAAAAGCAGGATTTAACAGAACGCTAATGAAGAGACCCCGATATAGTAGAAATATGCTCTCTCTTTCTAGTTCCTTTCAGTACACTTGCTGCAGCACTTTGGATCAACTCAAAGCCTTACATGGAGTTTTAGGACATCCCAGTAATATCAATTTACAGTAGTCCAAACTAGAAGTAATAAATGCATGAACTAGCTTTTCTAGAGAGGATATTGGTATTTTTTGAGTTACTATGCAAATGTAAGAAAGCATTCCTATGTATTTGTTTAATATTGCCATAAATAATTTAATGGTTTGGATTTAATTCAGCCTTCATTTATTTATTTATTTATTTCACACTTGGTTCAACAGTTTCAACAGTTTTATCCTTTCATACACACAAACCATGCTTTCCCGTGATATAGCACTCCAACCATGCGTGAAAAGGAGCAGGAAGAAGAAAATATTCTTATTAAACCCCGCCCTCTATCTGCGATTCAACTAATATAAGTGGGCACCATAAACCAGGGAACACACTAGCATTTATCTCCAAATCCTAACACAGACCAAACAACACATTTACAATCAGCAATATACCACATCACATAATAACAAGGAGAAGAAAAAAAGTAAATAGAATAAAATAAGGAGAAAGAAAGAGGGAGAAAAAAAATCCCCTTCTATGAACTCCAATTTCTTTCATATTCTTCATATTGATTTATCGTTTTAAACATGTAACACTTTTTAAAACAATGTAAATTTGTACAACTCTTTAGATTATAATGAAGAGAGTTCAGCACAGTCGTATACCCCTAACCGTTGACTCATTAATCTTTGTGTAGTCCTAGCTAGCTGATGCTTAAAATTATATTTTCTTCTGCTGTCTTCACCTCCCAAACACATTGAAATTAAATTTTGTAACTTGAAAGGCAAAGTATTATTTTTAGCCTTAAACATAGTGTCCGTAGTTTCACTAAATCTTGTAATTTCAATAGTTTGCAATTTTATGAACAATTTATTTGTATGTTCTCTATATTTAACATTATGAATCATTCGTATCACTTTCTTCTTTAATAAGTATAGAAGGTTTATGGTATTCAAGCTTCCATACAATAACTGGGGTATGAGAAAAACAATGTAAAGTATAAGATTCACATTGACTTGTAGTCTAATAAATCTCTAACATTTCCCAAAATATAAATGTTTTTGACAATTTTCTTTCTAATATACTCAATATGAGATTTCCAAGTTAAATTTTCATATACTATTACACCGAAAAAGCAAAATTCAGTAACTCTTTCAATCAATTCTCCAATAGTAGACATAATAACTTATTCCTCCTTTACACCATTACCAAATATCACAAATTTTGTTTTTGTCAGATTCAAAGATAATTTATTTACATCAAACCATTTTTAAATATTACCATCTCAGAAACCATAATTTTAACCAAATCTTTCAAATTCTCTCTTGAGCAATAAAAATTTGTATCATCTGCAATTAAAACGAAATGTAACCTTTTTGATACGTCACAGATATCATTGATATATAAATTAAAAAGTTTAGGTCCCAAAATAGAACCTTGAGGAACGCCACATACAATCTTCAATCTTTCAGAGGTGTTGCTTTAATATGGCCATTGAAAGTAAAGCTTGATTTAAACCTTTGTAAGAAATCTACGCCCCGATTTACTTTGTAATTGGAAGCTCCTTTCAACCTTCCATGCCATTCAAGATGTTGAAGGCTGCATTGATATGATGTGTAGTTAGGCGTAGGAAGGTTACGGCCTAGGGTTAGAGCAGTTTCTGGTTACGACATTGTTTTCCTGGATAGGCTCTGTAATTTTTTACACAGGTCTTCAGTGTCTGAAGTCTGAAGATGTAAACTAAATGGATTTGTCTTTTTTTCTGTTTAATTGAAGGAGGATGAATGGAATTAAGTTTTAGTTGTGTCCAGACATCCACTTTTCCAAGGCACAAACATAATGAGAGCACAGAAATGAATCTGGGTATCATTTACATATTTGATAGATGGCTTATCACAGCTAACTCCTAAAAGATGTCATGAAGAGACAGCATATGCAGATTAAATAGGACAGTCCCATGAATTGGTCATTGTGGGACTGCACACAGCATCATGGTGTTTTGCATTTCATAAAGGGGTGCTGCTATCCCTTAGTGTTTGTCAGTGTTGCCAACTTAGCAACTTTGTCACTATACTATACTATACAAATCTGTTCTGCAGTTTCACATTCAGTTGTTTTGGAGGTTTGTTGTTAACCTTCCTATTCACGGTTGTCCAGTCCTGTTTCCTCCCGTATACAGGGGTAGAAGAGCTTCTCTGTCTCGTAGGAAGTGAAGGCCAGTCGGTTTCAGAGATTTCAGCTCGCTGTGCTTTGCCTGTGATACGTCCTCCCCCTTCCAGGGGACATGATTTATGTCTTGGTTTTGCACCAAGACAGTCCAAGGGGGGATTATCACTTGAGGATTTATAATAATGCACGGAGTCTACTTTCTTGGTCATGTTATCTGTGCTCCTTAGCTGTGTACTAGCTTGCTCATCGCCATTGTTTTGAATCAAAGGCAAGGTTGTTTCATTTCCACACAGTCCATTTACCTCCACGTTTACTTCTAAGCGATGATTTTTTGTCTCCAGTACTGCAATCTTCTGCATGAGGCTGTGGTAGTCATCTGTGGAGAGGGGAGGCATCTTGTTGCTAGTTAGCCTAGCGGTTAGCACCTTTCCAGGCTATTGAGGCTGTTCGGTGCCCAGACGCTGTAATCAGGCTTCAGCTGTGTCTAGGCCACAGACACACAGAGCGCTGAGGATAAGGTAACTATAAAATTTGCTGTTTCTGTTAAGAACACTTTAGTCCTAATGATCTATAAGTGTCCAGAAGCTATCGCAGGTAAGCTCATACAGAAAAAAGGGAAAAAATCAGCATAAAAATCAATAAAAGAAGCAAAGCATTTAAAGAGCAAAGAGATGAAGCGTCCACACTCACAAAAGGGGGAGGAGTTGCCAGCCTTGTTCCTAGGAGATAAAGTGAATTTTGTAATCTGTCTAATAGGACATTACAATTTCCACTGTAGAAAAACTACTCAAGTTGTTATTTGTTTCTGATTGGTTCATTGGTTTACTTTCCCCCCCAAATGAGTGAGACACTGAAATGCTAAGAAACTCCTGCTTACTTATACTGGATTAAGAAAAAAGCCACATTAAAACTATAACACTCAGTAACAAAGCTTTGACACTGCGAGCACAAAGAAAAGTTTCTGAAGCAGCACAAATGTGTAACACTTAAACTGAGAAATCCACTTTCATTTACCAAAAAACACACCAACATCACTACATTTCACACATTTATAGACATCCACACATTTAACTGATCTTTATTAATAAGAAATAAGTCATTTGCATCAGTGCCCAAATAATTTGTCACTTTGTACTCTTTAAATTTCACTGTTACATGGTCACTACGTAGAGAGCTGCTAATGATTCAGATCAGAATACATTTTCTCAAATGTTTGTTATTAGTTAATTTATTCCCTATTTCTCTTCAGACCTTCACCAGCAGAGTGTCCATGATGAGGAGATGGTCACCAGAGAGAAGCAGGTCTGTAATAAAGAAAGGAACTCCAGTCTGGACCAGGAGGACCCAGAGCCTCCACAGATTAAAGAGGAACAGGAGGAACTGTGCAGCAGTCAGGAGGGAGAGCAGCTTGGACTGAAGCAGGAGGCTGATACTTTCATGGAGACTCCGACTTATGGGGAAAGTGACTACAGTGAACCAGAACCAAACAGTGAGCAGTTCATTTCTCACATCTCTCCTGAAGCAGAGAGCCGAGATCATGACGAAAGCCAGCGTGTGGACTCAGGATCAGCTAGAAATGCAGAGCTGAAAAAGAATAGATATGACAGAAAGAGAAGTCACAGTCAGAGAGTAAACAACACTTCTGTGTCAGAGAGTCAGAGTAAACCTCAGAACAGGCATAAGCATCTGATATGTGACATATGTGGAAAGCTTTGTCAAAAGAAATCCAAATTGATTAGCCATAAGAGACGTCACACAGGTGAGAGACCACATTCCTGTAACACCTGTGGGAAAAGATTCTTTCAGAAGTCACATTTGAGTGATCATGTAAAAATTCACTCAGATGAGAAGCCACATCTTTGCAGGACCTGTGGAAAAAGATTCAAACTAAACTCTACATTGCAACGTCATGTAAGAATTCACACAGGTGAGAAACCACATCTTTGCAGGACCTGTGGAAAAAGATTCAAACTAAACTCTTCATTGCAACGTCATGTAAGAATTCACACAGGTGAGAAACCGTATTCCTGTAGCAGCTGTGGGAAAAGATATAGGCGGCTTGACCATGTAAAGATTCACATGAAAATTCATGCTGTTTAAAGTGTCTTCCTCAGAAAATGGGTTGTGATTCGTCATACTTCTTTTTGACAGATGGAGGTTCTGCTGTTTTTTTTTTTGTTTGTTTTTTTTTTTGTTTTTTTTTGTTATGCACTGAAACTGAAAACTCAGAATTGCTGATGTCAAAATTAATCAGCTCTTGAATATGCTTCCCAGAATAGGGCAGTTTATTACCTCATTATTATATAGTCAGGGAAAAAAACCTTTTGAACCTCTGCTGAAATCTTTAGTCTGCCCACTAACAAAGGAATTATCAGTCTATAAATTTAATGGTAGGTTTATTTGAACAGTGATAGAACAACAACACCGAAAAATGCAAAAAAAGTTATAGATCAATTTGCACGTTATTTAGTGAAATAAATATTTGGTCCCTTTGCAAAACTTTTGAAACCTTTGCTTGGTGGCAAAACCTTTGTTTCCAATCACAGAGGTCTGATGTGTCTTGTAGTTGTCTACGAGTTTTGCACATATCTCAGTGGGGATTTTGTCTCACTCCTCGTTGCAGATCCTCTGAGTAATTAATGTTTCATGGCATCTCGAACCTTCAGCTCCTTCCACAGATTTTTCTATGGGATTAAGGTCGCTGAGCCAATCCTTTGTAGCCTTGACCATGTGTTTTGGATCACTGTCATGCTGGAATACCCACTAACGACCCATTCTCAATGCCCTGGCTGAGAGAAGGAGGTTCTCAACCAAGATTTGACAGTACATGGCCTTTTCCATCCTCTCTTCAATGCGGTGCAGTTGTCCTGTCCCCCTGGCAGAAAAACACCCCCAAAGCACAATGTTTCCACCTCAATGTTTAACATTGGGGACGGTGTTCTTGGAGTCATAGGCCATATAGTTTTAGGCCGTATGTTATAAGTATGTTGTTTTATGTTTTTATTGCCTGTTTCTATTGTAAAGGACTTTGTAGTTTTTCACCTGCGAAAGGTAATGTATAAATAAAGTTTGTTTACTTACCTTGTTTCTGATGTTGTTTTATATACTGTAAATGCAGAAATTGATGTTTTGACCCTTTTGGATAAACATGCCTCATTCCATATTGTTGTTCTAGTTTACCTTTCTTCTTTTTTGTTTGGAAAACAAACATGGCCCTATAGAGAATGATACTAGGATTCACTGATCAGAATATGGTCTTCCAGTAGAAATGACTACATAGACACACTAACACTTACAAAGTCTCAAAGTATATATTTCAGTTTCAATTTTATTTCTATAGCACATTTAACATCAAATTGCTTCACACAATTGCTGTGTTGCAGGATTACAACAATAGAAGAACAAAGAAAATACAGTTATCATTACAAAATTGTTAGAGGTAAGTGGCGGGCACAAGCGTGAACTGGGTGGAAGTTAAAGTCTAATTTGTTTCGACGCACAGACATCAATCAGCAGGCTATTCCAAAGTTTAGCTGCAGCAACAGCACAATCCTCCCTAGTCTTCTGTCGGGACATTGGTTGCTGTAAGAGCGATTGATTAGAGCAGGGGTGCCCAATCCCGGTCCTCGAGAGCTACCGTCCTGCAGCTTTTAGATGCATCCCTACTCCAACACAGCTGAATCAAATGGTTTGATTACCTCTTCAGCATGCCATCGTGTTTGGCAAAGGCCTGATAACAAGCCATTCATTTGATTCAGCTGTGTTGGAGTAGGGATGCATCTAAAAGCTGCAGGATAGTAGCTCTCGAGGACTGGGATTGGGCAGCCCTGGATTAGAGGATCTAAGTGCTCTCTTAGGGGTATATAGGTCAAGGAGGTCAATCAAGTAGCTGGGCGCCAAGTTATTTAAAATTTTAAAAGTGTACAAAAGGATTTTAAAAACGATACGTTATTTGACGGGGAGCCATTGAAGGTTGGCTAAGACAGGTGTAATATGATCATGTCTTCTGGTGCCGCTTAAAAGATGTGCTGCGGCATTCTGGACTAGTTGCAGGCGTAGGATGAGGGAAAGTTGGAGGCCTAGATGAAGACAATGTTCAGATTTTCACTGGGAGTGAGCGAGTACATCAGAGAGCCAGTCTGGAGAGAGAGAGAGAGAGAGTGAGTAACGTCTTAAATGATTAGACTAATTTCCAAAGAATCAGTGGTACCTCATTTTGAAAATAAAGCCTCATCCCTTCATCATTGTGCCAAGTTCAGAAGTTTTTACTGCACAGTTGTTGAGGACGAAAGAAGAGGAGGAGGACAAAAAGTAGAAATGTGACAAAGAAGCTGACTTTGCTGCTCGGCCTGTTAAGTATAGAAGGATACTACTGCATCACGGTATGGTACGGCAGCTGCACCAAAGCAGATAGAGTGAGGCTTCAGAGTGTGGTCAAGACAGCACAAAAGATCATCGGCCGCCCTGATGGACATCTATTCCTCCCGCTGCCTCACCAGAGCAGCAAACATTATCAAGGACAGCTCCCACCCTGGCTTCAACATGTTCAGCCTGCTTCCCTCAGGGAAGCGCTACAGGTGCATCAACACAAAAACCCACAGACTCAAAAACAGTTTCTTCCCCAAAGCGATAACCACCCTGAACTCACACATGCACAGATAACACAGCCCCCCAACTTCCCACATGGACCACCACTGTGCAATACCAATTCTATGTGCAATAACTCAACTGTATATACATAACACTATTTATTACATATTACTTACGTCTTGTATATTGTACATTTTATATATACAGTGTGGCAAAAAAGTATTTAGTCAGCCACCGATTGTGCAAGTTCCCCCACCTAAAATGATGACAGAGGTCAGTAATTTGCACCAGAGGTACACTTCAACTGTGAGAGACAGAATGTGAAAAAAAAATCCATGAATTCACATGGTAGGATTTGTAAAGAATTTATTCGTAAATCAGGGTGGAAAATAAGTATTTGGTCAATAACAAAAATACAACTCAATACTTTGTAACATAACCTTTGTTGGCAATAACAGAGGTCAAACGTTTACTATAGGTCTTTACCAGGTTTGCACACACAGTAGCTGGTATTTTGGCCCATTCCTCCATGCAGATCTTCTCGAGAGCAGTGATGTTTTGGGGCTGTCGCCGAGCAACACGGACTTTCAACTCCCGCCACAGATTTTCTATGGGGTTGAGGTCTGGAGACTGGCTAGGCCACTCCAGGACTTTCAAATGCTTCTTACGGAGCCACTCCTTTGTTGCCCGGGCGGTGTGTTTTGGATCATTGTCATGTTGGAAGACCCAGCCTCGTTTCATCTTCAAAGTTCTCACTGATGGAAGGAGGTTTTGGCTCAAAATCTCACGATACATGGCCCCATTCATTCTGTCCTTAACACGGATCAGTCGTCCTGTCCCCTTGGCAGAAAAACAGCCCCATAGCATGATGTTTCCACCCCCATGCTTCACAGTAGGTATGGTGTTCTTGGGATGCAACTCAGTATTCTTCGTCCTCCAAACACGACGAGTTGAGTTTATACCAAAAAGTTCTACTTTGGTTTCATCTGACCACATGACATTCTCCCAATCCTCTGCTGTATCATCCATGTGCTCTCTGGCAAACTTCAGACGAGCCTGGACATGCACTGGCTTCAGCAGCGGAACACGTCTGGCACTGCGGGATTTGATTCCCTGCCGTTGTAGTGTGTTACTGATGGTGACCTTTGTTACTTTGGTCCCAGCTCTCTGCAGGTCATTCACCAGGTCCCCCCGTGTGGTTCTGGGATCTTTGCTCACCGTTCTCGTGATCATTTTGACCCCACGGGATGAGATCTTGCGTGGAGCCCCAGATCGAGGGAGATTATCAGTGGTCTTGTATGTCTTCCATTTTCTGATGATTGCTCCCACAGTTGATTTTTTCACACCAAGCTGCTTGCCTATTGTAGATTCACTCTTCCCAGTCTGGTGCAGGTCTACAATACTTTTCCTGGTGTCCTTCGAAAGCTCTTTGGTCTTGGCCATGGCGGAGTTTGGAGTCTGACTGTTTGAGGCTGTGGACAGGTGTCTTTTATACAGATGATGAGTTCAAACAGGTGCCATTCATACAGGTAACAAGTGGGGGACAGAAAAGCTTCTTACAGAAGACGTTACAGGTCTGTGAGAGCCAGAGATTTTCCTTGTTTGAGGTGACCAAATACTTATTTTCCACCCTAATTTACAAATAAATTCTTTACAAATCCTACCATGTGGATTCATGGATTTTTTTTTTCACATTCTGTCTCTCACAGTTGAAGTGTACCTCTGGTGCAAATTACTGACCTCTGTCATCATTTTAAGTGGGGGAACTTGCACAATCGGTGGCTGACTAAACACTTTTTTGACCCACTGTATATATGTTTTTTCCTTTGTTAATACTGTCCATATGTACATAGCGCTGCAGAATTGTACCCCCCCAGCATGTTTACACTGAGTAGGAGATGCTCTGTATCTCATTGTACAACTGTATAGTAGGGCTGCCACGATTACGTCGACTATTAAAATTGTCGACGACTGATTTAATAGTCGACGCGTCGTTTGAAGCTTTGTAAGATCCCAAAAGACGCAGGAATGAGTAGTAGGATTTAAGAGTGTAATAACAGAGTGAAACAGAAGATGGCAGCACTGCATGTACAAGGATGCCAGCTGCCGTTAAACCCCGAAGAAGAAGAAGTAGCTCTGTCCCAGAATTCATAGCGCAGCCCATTCATAGCGCAAACCTCAAATATCTGCTCAGTTTATCAAGACACCGCATATTTTCAAAAGTGCTCCGACGTTTTCAGAGATGTCTGTTACCCACTAGCTCGATAGCGAGCCGGGGGCAAGGCTAGCTAGAGCCGTGAGAACACCGGACTCCCGGCAAATCGTTTTCAAACCCACCGCCGTCTTTCGCTGCTCAGGTTAAACATGATATATAAGTCACTTAGATAACTTAAACATGTTATTGTTTGGCTTTTTTTTAGTATTTTATTTGTTCCTGTTTGGCTGAGATTAAAGTTATAGTTTTTACACAGCTGAATAAACGTCAAGCAGACAGCTGATCATCAGAAGTGTGAGATGCTCGAGAATTTACTCCGGTGTCCTGTTACATTTTAGACAGCAAGGAGTTTATTAAACTTCACCGAAACAATCTGCAAATTTCATTAAAATTTAACAAACTATCATCTTGTCTTTATTTTTAGTTAGCACAGACCTGAAACACTTAAAGCTAATGATAGTTATATAAGAGCAGATGCTGCTGGTGCAATAAGCTGTACGTTTTACGTCCAATTGATACATGATCTGATTAGTCGACTAATCGCAAAATTAATCGGTGACCAGTCGACTATCAAAATAATCGTTTGTGGCAGCCCTACTGTATAGTGACAATAAAGGCATTCTATTCTATTCTATTCTATAGGAAAGGGAGAAAGAAAGAAAGAGAGGGAAAGATAAACAGAGGGGAAGAGGGGCAGTGAGAGAGGACATTTAAAAAAGAAGAGGAAAAAATCACCTGGATCACCTGTTTGGGGGGGGGGGGGGGGAAAGAAAACATAAAAAAGCATAAAAAAGAGCAACACAATAAACACAACATCATTGCAATAACCTAAATAAATGTAGATAACGGTAAATATTAAATATTGAATGTTATTGTGCAGCACGCAAGACCAACAGTGCACAGTGTGCTTCGAGGTAGCAGCCAAGAAAAGTGTAGTTTGTGTCTGTGAACACATGTGTGGACGGGCATGCTTGTATTCAAAAGGTTTCTCCATGTAACAATCTGCTAGAGGTTGTGGGGAGCCACAGCCCTGTTCCTCAGGTCATGAAGCAGGCATGGAGGAGATCCAGGCCCCAGACATCCAGAGGCCCCCAGAGTGCAAGAGCCCAATGGAGGACCAACAGAGGGGCAACTGTGCCACTGTCCTGGAAAGAGCTGAGGAGAGCCCCAGACGAGGGGTCACCCAGCAGACACGGTGCAGAAGCCACAGGGGGTGACAGCGAACGGGGCTCTGCCAGGTGCCAGCTATGCCAGAACGGACCTAGCCCCGGGCCCAGAGGCCCGAGGGCCCCCCAGCCCCTAGAAGGGGCCCAACTGAGCCATGGGTGCCAGGCCCACATCGGGTACATACCTGAGCACCCAGCCTGGACACCGAGAACCACCAACGTACCGACGTGTGAGGGCATCAGCCACCGGCAGGGAGTCTGGTGGGGGGAGATAGGCCTCCATACCTTGGAGGGCCTGAGATGTTCCCAGAGAGGTGGAGTCTAAGACCCAAGCTGACATATAGACACAGACACAAACGTGCATTCCTCCACCCCTCATGCACACATATACACATACTCGACACTCGTCCAATGTGGAGACAAACAGACATGGACACTGTACACACACTCACACGATATATATCGGCTGAAAATATAAAAACATCTATCGTTTCATTTTACACTATCGTTTGTTTTGTGTCGCAAAACTAACTGTTTACGGCAATATTGTTTTTCACCATTTTGATGGTCACTGTAGTGGCTATATTATTTTCTTACAGTTCTCTCTTTCTCTTATATTTAAAATAACCACACTACAGACAGACAAGCAACTGCTTTTATACATTGTCATTGGCAACATCCCATGATTGCGTGGCTCCGCTTGTTTATTTTCCACATAAACCTTTCACAATAAAGCTGAAGATCCTGTTGAGATTTTTCTAAATAAAATGAATCATGTGAAAGAGTATGCAGTGTTTATGGATGAGAAGCAAAAAAGAGCCGTTAGGTGCTAAAAAAAAATTAACGTTAGAACAGGCTTTTCCCCGCAGCACACCATGTAATAAATACTGAAAAAGAAAATGGCGGCCGTTTCAACTTATGTCTAAAAATGTATAGCTTCGTGCATCGGTCAAAACACTCGACTCCAGCTGGAAACACTTCACGCAAGTCGAGTTGCCCGAGATTCACAGAATTTACAGAAATGTTACATTTTTGTGATTTATATCATTGTCGGGATACATACTTATATCAGAATATAAAATTTTGGTCACATCGCACAGCTCTAACAAAGACAAGATCTGATGGATGAGAACCAAAGTAATTCCTTAGTCACAAGGAGAGGCTCCGCCTACTGTTACGTCTCATAGCTCTCATAATTCAAACAGAAAGAGTCGCTCACTTTCCACAAGAAGAACCCACTGGACCATCACACAGGTCACCCAGCTTCCTAAAGAGGAAGGCTGGGGCGGTAGCAGCTCTTGGAGAGTGTTTGGGATTTAATATATCACATGTAACCCTTCTGGAATATATCCAACAAGTTTGAAGCCGAAATATTGTTTCAGTGACAAGTTATAGGCCACAATCACTTTTTGGTAGCGCTAAAATGCCATGTTCTCAGTCGTTATTCTGCACAAACAAGAAAGAGTCATGGTGATACTGGCACAATAGGTCTTTATTGTTTTAACCACTATTCGACAGTCTTATAACAAATATGAACAACGAGAGTAGACATACTAAACCTGTAGGCATTAATTATTCCATCGTGATGCGTGTAGTCATTCGTGACTGCGCTACACACTGAAAGCAACCTTCTGATAAGCGTCATAATTCGGTTACAAGAAACGTTAAAGCTCCATAAATGCATACCTTTGCCTAATAACAAAGGCATAAATGTGTTGGTTCCCCCCCACGTTATATCAGTTGCACGGAAGTAGCTGGCAATGCAAGTAATCCGGGCGCTGCAGCTTTAAGCAGCTGCGCGCGCTCCCGCGGACGGTGTTCCAGATCTACTGGCGTTTAGATCAACTGGCGTTGGTCGAACAGATGTGTGGCAGTCTTGCGTTTCAGGAGCTGCTACTGACAAACCAGCAAAAAAAAAGCCAAATGTGTCATCTGTGACACTTGTGAGGTTATCTCAAACACACTCCGTCAGTCTTGATGCTGTTGAACAACAAAATGTTTAAAAATGTGGCGAGTTTACCTGGTGATATCCTCATGCGCGACGCGATCGCGAAAACAGCAAACAATTAACACCACGCCGATGTTGTTCACAGGACAGCAAGAGTAAACGATCGGGAGACTCTTGTCGTCGTTATCGTTCCCCTCGCACGGTTTATTTCTCCGAATTCAGCGTTTTTGCTTCACAACTACAGCGTGCTGTTTACTTTGTGCACTAACATGGAGTCGAGTCAACCAGCGCCACCTCTGGCCAAGTGCCACAGCCTACAGCCAGATCAACCTGTGACACACATCTGCACCACGTTTGAATTCGTGTCATGCACATTTGTACCTTTCAATTGTGTCTGTTTGTGCGTCATGCAAATAAACCTTTGAAATGAATGAAATGATGTCATGTATTTATTATCAGCCTACATTTGTACAAAATTCCAAATTATATACACAAAGTCATAGACATCACCACTCCAATTGGTCATCATGATTTTAATATTCTCTTTTTCCATAACAATGAAATACACCTTGGACAAATATGACACATCAATATTTCATTAGTGTTGTCACATCACATCCTGTAAGCATCGTCTGTCTGTGTCTTTTCCCTGAAAATGAATTTTTCCAGCCAATATAGGCAATTCATCAACATGGCTGGAGTTATATACAGTCTGTATAAGTGTGGTTAATCTAATGAAGATTTGTAAGGAGACGGCAGTTACTGTGATTTCACAGCAGTTACACAGTGATTAGTAATAAACAGCCAGTGAGAGTGAGTGGATATGACTGTTCCCACCACTAACACATGACCATAGGCCACTACTAGATTAACTTGTGACACATCTGCACCTGCTGCTATGATCACATTGAGTAGAGGCTGAGTGGCTGCACTTACCCCTGGTACATCCAAATCTACCCACAAACATGTTGAAAGATGCAATGCCAGCAATGTGGATTGTCAACACTAAAAACAATCAGTAAGCAAAGACAACAGGGATCAATTTTTTCTGTTTATTTAGCACCCACAACATCTGTAGTCGCCTTCTGCACAGGGGAAGTCCACACACACCGTGAGGTACCACTTTCCACAGAAGGTGCATTCGATCTGCAAGATTGAATGAGATTGTCAGAGTCATTGTCTGACAGTTTATTACTAATCACTGTGTAACTGCTGTACATTCACAGTAACTGCCATCTCCTTATAAATGTTTATTAGATTGACCACACTTATGCAGACTGTATATCACAACCAACTCTAACATGTTTGTTTGCAGAGGGCAGACACAGACAGACTACGCTAACGACATGTGATGTTACAACACTGGTGAAATATTAGTGTGTTCACGACATTTTTCGTATGGGCAAAAGTATTGATATCAGGATGGTGATTCTTATGTGTATGTCATTTGGCATTTTGTACAAATGTAGGCTGATAATAAATATATGATATCATTTCATTCTTTCCAAAGGTTTATTTGCATGACGCACAAACAGACACAATTGAAAGGTACAAATGTGCATGACACGAATTCAAACGTGGTGCAGATGTGTGTCACAGGTTGATCTGGCTGTAGGCTGTGGCACTTGGCCAGAGGTGGCGCTGGTTGACTCGACTCCATGTTAGTGCACAAAGTAAACAGCACGCTGTAGTTGTGAAGCAAAAACGCTGAATTCGGAGAAATAAACCGTGCGAGGGGAACGATAACGACGACAAGAGTCTCCCGATCGTTTACTCTTGCTGTCCTGTGAACAACATCGGCGTGGTGTTACTTGTTTGCTGTTTTCGCGATCGCGTCGCGCATGAGGATATCACCAGGTAAACTCGCCACATTTTTAAACATTTTGTTGTTCAACAGCATCAAGACTGACGGAGTGTGTTTGAGACAACCTCACAAGTGTCACAGATGACACATTTGGCGTTTTTTTGCTGGTTTGTCGGTAGCAGCTCCTGAAACGCAAGACTGCCACACATCTGTTCGACCAACGCCAGTTGATCTAAACGCCAGTAGATCTGGAACACCTGCAATCAGTTTCTGGCAGACAATCACTTTTTGGCACAACACCGGCTCCCGGGACTTGACGTCATCAACAAACGCCTCAATAGCGCTTCACAAAAATCTGTCTGGACTCGGGTTAATCGGCTAACATTTAGCAGCCTCGATACAGAACTATCACGTTAGTGTGGATCTGATACAAACGTCGGTATCGATCCGCTCAGCGGAAGCAGCGATGAGTTCAGCTCAGTATCTGAGAGAGTTCATCAAGGAGAGACTAACTGCTGTTTGTGAAGAAATCTTCTCAGAGGTTCAAAAAACCATCGTCCAGTATGAGGAGGAGATCAACCGTCAGCACAGACTGCTGGATATCAGCCGGAAACCCGACAGAAACTCACACATCACAGGTATGGACATGTTTTTAACTCTGTGCTGTTCAAGCTCAGATTCTTCGGTATTTAGTTGATTGGTGATAAATCTGAAAGTTTATCAGCTTCTCCAGGATTTCTCTAAGCTGATGTTAGCTGAGAGCAGGAAGCTGTTACTTTGGTGATGAATTCAGAGGAGCAAACGGTGATAGTTGAGGAAGAGCACACACACTCTTAATGAGACAGTGTGAAAACTGTCTGCTGACTAACATTGATGAAGATGAGCGTCCACACCAACTGTTTATTCCATTTATTCTCCATGAGAGCCTCAAAGTGAACACACACAGTGACTCCCCAAAGCATCAGAACAAAATCTGTCCACATTACAAATAATGCTGTAATTAATGTCTTTACATCTGCAGCAAAAGCAAGAAAGCAATCAGTGGTTAAAGTTTCTGTTGACTGAAGCAAAGTATGATGTCTAAATGTGTCACATGTTAGTGATGTTAATAGGCTCAGTCATTCTTAGCAGGCTGTGCTGCCTCCATCAATAAATGTGCAAAAATAGGATAAATGTGAAATAGACCTGCTCATAATCGGTCACATGACAGGCTGACCCAACAGCTCCTGGCCAATCAATCCATTCACTTCATATTTCTATTCATATAGTACTTGTCATGGGAGTAGATTTAGTATCTGTGTCATACTTGAAGCACTGTTTAAAAAGTAACTCACGCAAAACTGAATTTCTTTTTTTGCAATAATCTTTAGTTAAAAAAATGCAAATACAAAAGATGATGATCCAAATATTTCCATTTACAACTTCTTCATCGTATTTTGACTAAACACGGCAAATGCAGTGACCCTGTATTGTTCTGTTCATCTGTGATCCTTCTATCCTTTCAGTGTCTTTTCTGATAATGCTTAACATGAAGTAACGCTTTCATGACTTTCAGTATGATGGTGCCTGTGTTTGGCTCTGCCGCTGCCGGGTGCAGTTTGTCCCACTCTAATTTTGTGTTATTCTTCTCTGCCCTGCTGTTCTCACTTTGTGTCAACGATGTACTGGCTGTCTTGGTGTATGATCCCCTGGTTTAGCTATCCATCTGATCCTCTATGATGCCTCATGATGTACAGGCCAATCTCTAAATTACCATTAATTGCTAAGTTTCTAGAAAGGGTTGTGACTAAGCAACTTATAACAGTTCTGGATAAACAATGCATTTTTGATAGGTTTCCGTTTGGCTTTCGTAGAGTTCATTCCATGGAAACAGCTTATCTTATGGTCTCTAGTAACATTTTGATGAGTAACGATGCAGGAAAATGCTTTGTTTTGTTGATGTTGGACCTCACGTCGGCATTTGACACCGTTTACTACCACATCCTGCTTGAAAGGCTCAACTATTGGGTTGGTGTATCTAGAACTGCCTTGGAGTGGTTCTATCTACATCACCTGTGGTTTTTCTGTGGTGGTCTCTAATTTTAGGTTATCCTCTACCTCCCTTACTTATGGCGTCCCTCAAGATTTGGTTTTGGGTGCTTTATTGTTAAATATATCTTCTCCCCTGCCAGCATATAATGGGCTCCTTTGAGGACATTTTCTGTCACTGTTATGGTGATGACATTCAGTTGTTTATGTGTCTAAGCAAAGTTTCCCTGGATCGTCTGCAGGTTGTGCAAAACACTGCAGCTAGGCTTTGACCAGATCCTCTAAGTCACAGGTGTCGAGGGCTGGTTTCCTGCACTTTTTAGATGTGTCCTTGATCCAACACATATGGTACCAGCACATATTTCTGATCTTCTACAGCCCTATGTCCCTAGCAGGTCACTGAGATGACCTAATCAGGGCCTACTTGCTATACAACACACAAGGATGAGAACTAAGGGTGATAGAGCTTTGCCACTGTGGAACTTTCTCCCTCTAAGTTTAACAACTGTGGACTCAGTAGCACTTCGTGACTCTGTCCAGAAAGGTGCTATATTAATAATTTTCTTCTTTATTTATTTATTTATTTAAAATTAAACTCAAAATTTCACAATAATGTTAAACTGTAGTCAAACTCGCCCAATGATTATAACAGAAAATAAAAGACAACAGGATTTGCACTAAACGTGATCTCTATATAATCCATATGTATGGCTCTAAAAGCACCTTACAGAGAAAAACCCAACAATCATATGACCCCCTATGAGCAAGCACTTTGGCAAGAGTGGAGAGAGGAGGAGAAACTCCCTTTTAACAGGAAGAAACCTCCTGTAGATCCAGGCTTAGGGAGGGGCGGCCATCTGCTCCGACTGGGTGGGGTGAGGGGAGGAAGACAGGACAAGGACATGCTGTGGAAGAGAGCCAGAAATGAATATGAATTCAATTCAGTGAGTTGTATAAAAACATAATGAGTAAAACAGGTTAGTAAAGAGGAAACACAGCCTTGACCTATTGCAGCATAACTAAGGATAAAAATCTGAATATCATTATTGTCATTGTAACATACAACAAAATTAAGAGCACTCTCTGCGGTGTCAGAAACAAAAAGTTATATAAAATTTATAAAAATAAGGTAGAACATGGTAATTCAATATAATAAATAACTAAAACCTTATTCAACATAAACTCTGTTGCACAGGATTTCATCCGTTGCACTGTACTTGTCGGATTGTGAAGAATGTATAATGTAAATCCAATTTTTCTATCATGGAACCCTGTGGAAGTCTATTATTAACCTTAATGTATAAAGAGGACTCTCAATTTACATGAACAACTTGGAGTCTATTAAACCAAACCACCACAGTGCAGTACCTTTAATACTTGCAACATGCTCTAATTGATCAAACACTGCAGTAAAGTCTAGCAGGACAAGCACAGAGATGAGTCCACTGTCAGAGGCCATAAGAAGATCATTTGTAACCTTCACTGAAGCTGTTTCTGTACAGCAATGAGCTCTGAAACCTGACAGAAACTCTTCAAATAAGCCATTCCTTTGCAGATGATCAGCAAGCTGTTACAACTACTCTTTTGAGACTTTTTTTAGATTAAAAGTGGGTTGGAGATCAGCCTATAATTAGTTAAGACAGCTAGGTGAAGTATATGGGTTTTTAAGTAACAGCTTAATTACCGCTAATTTGAAGCCCCGTGGTACATAACCGACTAGTAGTGATAGGCTGATCATATTTAAGATTGAAACACAAATTAATGTTAGGACTTCTTTAAGCAGTCTTGTAGAACTGGGTTCTAAAAGACATGTTGATGGTTTGGAGGAAGTGATTACTTAAATGTAATGAGAAAGATCAATTGGAGAAAAAGACCCTGCCTCTTGCCCTATAGCAGCTGGGATAGGCTGCAAATTCCCACAGCCCCGATAAGTGGAAGAGAATGGATGAATTGGAGGTAATTTTTGTTGTGTTGTTTACATTTTTAGGACACAAACATAATGACATAGTCAAATAAATCTGGGTATCATCAGCATAGCTGTGATAAGACAACTTATCAACTAACTCCTGAAAGATTTCACAAAAAGGAACCATATGCAGATTCAATAAGAGGGCCCTGTGATTTGTCCCTTGTAAGACTCCACACAGCATCATGGTGTTGTGTGATTAGTTTGCATCACTGTAGACAAAATGATCCCTACCTTCAAGGTAAACAAACTAAGGATTTTTCCTGTGAGACCAAATTAATTTTCTAACTATCATGATCTATACTAGGGCCGCAACGATTCGCTGAGTAACTGGACTAATCCTCAACTAGGGGTGGGCGATATAAACGATATACGATATAAACGATATAAATTTGGCCAACGATAGAGATTTTCACTATATCGCTCTATCGCGATAGCGCATGTTGATGATGTCATCAAGCTGTGCCTGTTTTGGTCGAAAGCATCGCAGCGGCTAAAATCATTATCATCTGCAAATTATACCGACAGTCATAGCAAAGAGATGAAGCACTTTTGAAATATGGGGAAAGCCAAAAACTGCGCTTCCTCCACTTCCGTAACATTGATTCATTAATGTTGAATTCTCTCGCAGCTGTTCTATTCCCATGTTGTTGCAGTATATTAATAACTAACCTCGTATTGTGGATGAATAATCTCAGTTGTTCTCCTGACTGATGTTTGGCCCGTGTATAGCATCCTGCTATGCGATTGCATTTGTCCCTGACCACCAGAATCCCTCACGTTAAATTTTAATGAGTGGAAAAAAGTTGGCGTTCATCCTCCAGCTTCACTGTGCTAATGTTATGCTAACATAGCTGTGTCGGTAGCAATCACGTAGCACAACATGTTTAGGTGGAATCTAACGAGCTAACTTCCTGTTAACTTCTAACTCCGTTAAATGTAATAAATTCTGTTTTCATGGATGCATGGATGTTAAACTTAATTGTTACACCTGGTAGAGCAACAACGCTGATGATTTTATTAAAGATGAAAGAATTTAGACCGTTTTTAACTCTCAGTATTCGTTTGACTTTGGGACCTGAAGTGGACGGAGTTTTGGACCCAGATTACTCCACGAAGCTCCTCACTACAGCAGCCGTAATGCTCTGACAATCCATCAAGCAGTGCGGCTTACCAAAGTTGTACTAAAACATTTTTGAACAGATTTCTGCACGCCAAAATCGGTTCGAGGTCAGTAAGCACAACCAGAATTCATACATAAGGCACACTCTCGATTTTTGAGAAAATTAAAGGATTTTAAGTGTGGCTTATAGTGTGGAAAATACGTTATACAGAAGAAAAGAATATATCGCGATATATATCGTTACTGCACGTGCTTCAAATTATATCACGATATGAATTTTAGGCCATATCGCCCAGCCCTATCCTCAACACAAAATTCTTTGATTTTTGTGCACTTTGCAGCACACTGTTACGGATTCAAATATTGGGGATGGATTCAAGAGGAAAAACCACAATAACAACACTGGTCCGGCCGGGTTGAGTCAAACGATGATTTTAATGATCACACGCTTGGGAGATGGACACCGTACACAGACAGCCTCAGATCTCAAAATGGTGGAGCATTGATCAAACTCTTATAGCCTCTGGTTTTCCCACCTTATCATAAAAGCCTAAACATTCACATTCTTTCTCTCACACAGCGCCTAAGCTACGACCTTGGCTCCCTGTTTCTCTGCTCCTGCTGAGATGGGGCAGAAAACTCCAGCATGTTCTGTTCTCTTCTAATCAGACAAATAAGGCGATGACTTTCTGCAAACAGTATTTCTTATAACTCAGCAGTATAATGCATCATAAAACAATATCATTCATTCACAATAAATCAGCAGTCTAATGTAATGCAAATCAGTTTAACAAATGCAATAGTTATCAGCTTCTTCTAATTCAGGAGAATAATGCAAACTAAAACTACATAATAATTCACAATCTTTAATTAGGGGTCTAACATGGCATAAAATAATATTACAATCCCATTACAGCATAATCACTATATATACACTTCCAGCCCAAGGGAGTGAGACAGACTATGTGTGAGGCGAAAATGTCAGATTACTCAGCAAAAAGATCACCCATCTTTTATTGGGTGGACAGGTGTGACTGTGTGTCACTAAGTCACATTTAAATAGTTGTCTGACCTGACTCCACCAATCAGAAACAGCTTGTTTGTGATTGGTTCATTTGTTTACTTCTTTACACAGAAATGCAGAGAAACTCTTGCTTACTTACCCGAGATTAAGACCTTTCCACATTAAAACTATAACACTCGGTGACAAAGTTTTCACATTGTAAACAGAAAGAGATCATTCTACTAATAAGAGTGCCAGAACTAAACGATAACTTGCGTCAGTGCTCAAATAATTTGTCAAATTTTGTACACTTTAAATTTCACTTGTATATGTGAGACACATTCTCACTGTGGAGAGACCTGTTAATGTTTCAGATCAGAACATATTTTCTCAAATGTTTGTTTTTCTGTCACCCCCACCCCCTACATTTGTCTTTTCAGACCTCCAACAGCAACATGTCATTGAGAAGGAGGAGGTTCTTACAGACCAACAGGTCTGTATCCAAGAAAGGAACTCCAGTCTGGACCAGGAGGACCCAGAGCCTCCACAGATTAAAGAGGAACAGGAGGAAGTGTGCAGCAGTCAGGAGGGAGAGCAGCTTGGACTGAAGCAGGAGACTGATGCCTTCATGGTGACAGCCGCTTATGAGGAAAGTGCACACACTGAATCAGAAACAAACGTTGAGCATCTCCTTTCTCACAGCTTTCCTGAAGCAGAGAGCCGAGATCAGAAAGCAAGCCAGCATGTGGACTCAGGATCAACTAGAAATGCAGAGCTGAAGAAGAGGAGACATCACAGCAACGGAAGTCACAGTCAGAGAGTAGACAACCCTGCTGTTTCAGAGAATCAAAGTAAAACTGACACAAAGAAAAAGTCTCTGAAATGTGACGTCTGTGGAAAACATTTTCAGTTTAAATGTCACCTGAATGCACATCTCAGAATTCACACAGGTGAGAAACCGTATTCTTGTAGCACCTGTGGGAAACAATTCCGTCAGATATCAGCTTTGAAAAATCATGGTAACTGTTACACAGGTGAGAAACCATATCCTTGTAGCACTTGTGGTAAAAGATTTTCCTATAAATCACATCTTGAGTCTCATGCAAGGATTCACACAGGTGAGAAGCCCCATATCTGTACCGTTTGTGGGAAAAGATTCAGTCGGCGTGCACATTTGTATTATCACTTAAAAATTCATACAGGTGAGAAGCCGCATCTTTGCAGCACCTGTGGGAAAGGATTCAGAGAGAACTATGAGTTGCAACGTCATGTAAGAAGGCACACTGGTGAGAAACCGTATTCCTGTAGCTTTTGTGAGAAAAGATTCAGTCATCTCGGACACGCAAAGAGACACATGAAAATCCATACTGATTAAAGTTTCATGCTTAGAAAATGTTGGACAGCTGTGAGTGGTCCTGCCATTTTTGTTTTTGTAAATTAGCCTCGTGGTCAGCACTGACATATGGAGGCACTGCTCTTCATTTACCTGTTCCCATGGTGAATTGTGATATTGGAGCTCCATTAATGATGGCTTCCTTTCTCTACTCTGATCAGCTGTTTTGGAACCAAACACTCAAAAGCCTGTTTTGAAATTAGTAGCTACTTGGATCGACTTCCCACAACTTGACTGGTTTTCCACTACAATCCGGTACTATCTAATGTGAGTGGTTGTTGTCATAGCACTCGTCCCGCAGTGTAATCAATACGCAACATGAAACCTACAAAAAGAGTTTATTTCGAAGCAGGGATTTACAGTGGGGCAAAAAAGTATTTAGTCAGCCACCGATTGTGCAAGTTCCCCCACTTAAAATGATGACAGAGGTCAGTAATTTGCACCAGAGGTATACTTCAACTGTGAGAGACAGAATGTGAAAAAAAAATCCATGAATTCACATGATAGGATTTGTAAAGAATCAGGTCACAGTACCTGATACCAGGTACTGTGACCTGGTACCAGATGGAAAACCTTGGCAAATTGTGCCAAGTTGATCCAAGTAGGTACTAATGGAAAAAGGGGCTAAGGTTTCTGATCTCAGAATTAATCAACTTTTGAACATGCTTTCTGCAATAGTTAAGTTTATCACCTCATTATTAAAATGTACCAGGAAAACCATGATCATACATTTCATGATGGTTAAGGTTCAGTATCCTCTTGTTCTGTTTGATCATTGTTTAGGTTTAGTTTTAGTGTTTGCTTTGTGTTCCTAATGTTTAAATAAAGTTTTGTTTAAATTTCTTTTGAGATTTTATTTCTGAGGTGTCATTTTTAATGTTTGCAAGACGCATAAAAAAAGGATTCTGCCATATTATGCACAAGATTTTTCTTTGTTTCTGATGTTTTATACTAATTTAGAAATTCATAAACATAAACTGTAAAGAGCTGTGCTCCAGCAAAATTCTACATCTGTTAGCAAAACTGGTGTTTTTTTTGTTGTCATTGTTGTAAAAACCAAACGTGACTTCAGCTGTTTCAGCTAAATCCTCCTCTGCTGAGAAACCTCTGAACCACGAAGATGCTTTCTTCAGCTTCACTTGGAGCATATAGCTACCGTGGACTGTATCGTGTAACATGATGTCTGAGTCTGGATGTGTGTGGTTATGGTGAACCTGCCTCCTGTTGATTATGAAACATTCACACCACAAATATCATTGGCAACAAAAAATGGGAAGGGGAAAAAAACTAGTCAGTAAAGTGGTCGCCCCATGATCGGAAGGTCGGCGGTTCGAATCCACTTAACGGCTACCCTGAGGTACCCCTGAGCAAGGTACCGTCCCTACACACTGCTCCCCGGGCGCCTGCTTAGTGGGCTGCCCACTGCTTCACTGAGTGAATGGGTCAAATGCAGAGAAAAACAAGTAATTTCCCCATGGGGATCAATAAAGTATCCATTATTATTATTATTATTATTATTATTTTTAAGTAGTAGATCGCTTGTAATTAGTGAATGCTTTTTTTCTAGCTTTTGACTATGGAGGACCACAAGAGCCTCACACAATAATAATAATAATAATGACTAAAAACTGATTTTCAAAAGGTTGTTTTTTAAAATTGCGATTCACAAGGTTTGAATCAGGGAAATGTTGCCTCAGTCAGTAATGTTATAATTCTGATCATTTATCAGCAGAGATGGGCAGTAACGTGTTAAATGCGTTACTGTAATCCGATTACCTTTTTCCAAGTAAAGTAAGGGATTACTATTGCAAAAACGGTAATTAGATTACCATTACTTTCCCGTAAGCACTGTGTTACTAAAACCGTGATTTTTTTAATTTTTATTTTTGCAAGAATGTCTCATGACAGAGACGTATGCGAGTGCGACAGTCGTGACAACAGCTAAGAGAGATAAGATAAAACTTTATTAATCCCTCGGGTGGGTTCCTCTGGAAAATTAGGTTTCCAAAAGCACAGCACTGACAGAAGTTACAGAATATTATATATACACACACATATAAATACAGAGACATATATAAATAAAATATACGAAGGGGATAAACAGAATAAATAGGTATAAAAATAAAAATACAAGTGAATTGCACATTTCAAGTATTGAGTATTGTAGTAGCTGTGTGCAGATCAACAATCGATAATATATCGAGTGCGGGAGAGAGTATGAGCGTGCAGCGTTTAAAGCGTGGAACTACTGACCTTACTTTGAGTTTGATTCCATAAAAAGTGACAAAAACATTAGCGTCCATTGTGCGTGGGAAGAAAACTTCTTTTTACAGCGAAAAAAACCCCCTAAACTTCCGAGCAAGCACCGAGTGCGCTACCACGTAATGGGAAACTCACAGAGAAACTCGCGGATTCTTTAACTGACCGCTGCGGCACACCTGCACCAGGATAAACCGCTTACTAATTAGATTTTAAAGTGCACCTGCACCAGGGCAAACCTCCGCCTTCCCCACTCCTGCTATACAGGTGAAAATAGAGCAAAAGGACCGCTAGTCTTTGATTTTATTTATTTTCTACTGTGTGTTACTTGCATCTATTTGAAAGACTGAGTGTAAACACAAAAAAATATTGTTATTTTATGTGCTGGAATGTGCAGAAAATAGGTTTAAATTTTAAACAAATTTCTTCCAGTCAGAGAATGTTGCATATAATAAAAATTTTTAAAAGATTAAAACTAATAAAACAAGTTTTAAAAAGAGACGTTTCCATTTGATTACATTTTGAATGATGGATTATGCAGAAAAAGTAGCGCTGGGCTGAAAGATCTATCACTTTATCACATATTCAGGTTGTAAATCATGTTTTTAAAAAGTAACTAAGTAAGTAATTACTTTTGAAAATAAGTAATCAGTAAAGTAATGGGATTACTTTTTCGGGGAAGTAATTAGTTACTGTGATTTTTAAAATGGTGGAAGCCAAACAGTAAAAGTAAGAGGGAATTCATGATGATATTTATGTGAAGCTTACTTTGGAGCTTTTTTTTTTTTTTTTTTGCCTGTCCCGTTTGGCTCTTTTGCCATCAAAATTGTTGTCTAAAGGCAAAGAAAGATGCCCAACGGATTTACTTTACCAAATTGACCATCCCAGCCTTGCCGTAATGGTCCATTTGATTCACCTTTTATTGTTTATTTTATTTTCACTTACTAATACGGGACAGACTTGACTGGGGGAAAGAAGGGGAGAAAGAAAGAGGGAAAGAGAAACAGCTGAGAAGAGGGACGGGGGAGAAGGGCAAAAGACAAAAACCAAAGGAACGGGCAGAGAAAAAAAATGCATATATCAATCACCTGGGTCACCTGCTGAGAAAGAAAAAAGAAAACAAGCTGAAGAGAACAAGAGTAATAGAATAAACAACATCACAATGATATATGGGAATATGACAGTAAATACTAAATATTAAACATTATTGTGCAGCACATAAGATCAACAGAACACAGTGTGCTTTGAGGTAGGAGCCAAAAAGGGTGTAGTTTGTGGGTGTGATCACCCATGTGTACACCTGTGAGCATGGACGCGCTTGTTTTTTGTTTTTTTAAAAGGTTCCTTCATGTAATGATCTGCTAGAGGGTGTGGGGGGGCCACAGCCCCGTCCTTCAGGGCATGAAGCAGGTATGGAGGAGATCAAAACTCCAGACATCCAGAGGCCCCCAGAACACAAGAGACCATGGAAGACCAACAGAGGGGCAGCCGCGCCACTGTCCCAGAAAGAGCTGAGGAGAGTCCCAGATGAGGGCTCACCCAGCAGCCGCGGAGCAGAAGCCAGGGGGAGTTGCAGTGACGCGCCCGTGAGCTCCGCCGGCAGCCAGCCGCGCCTGAGTGACCGAGCCCCAGGCCGAGAGGCCGGGGGCACCCCACCTCCGAAGTGGCCCGAGCGAGCCCCAGGCTCCAGGCCCCGATAAGCGGCCGCCAAGGAGTGAGCCGGTGTGTACCTGGACGCCCACCCCCAGACACAAAGAACCACCAACGCACCGATGTCCGAGGGGGACCGCCACTGGCAGGGGAAGTGGTGGTAGGGGGAGATAGGCCTCCAAACCTTGGAGGGCCTGAGATGTCCCCAGAGAGGTGGTGCCTGACACCCAACCTGACATATAGACACAGACATACAGGCACACACAGATACAAACATCCATTCCCACCCTCATGCTCTCATATGCACTTACTCCACACTCAACCAACGTGGAGACAGACATAAAGAGACGCTGTACACACAATCACACTCCCCAAGCGTACTCTACAAACCAGGTCTAGGTGCCCCCGCCCCTGGAGGGGGGAACTGCACCCAGACCCAGGTGGTGTTACCCTTTTCCCTACGGTGGGGAGAGGCAGACCGCCCCGACTCCGCAGCAGAAGGGAGGCCCCACACTCCAGACCGCAGTCGGACGGCCAACTCCTCCTCCTAGCCCCCCCGCTCCAGCAGGTCGCAGAGAATGGGGGTGAGAGAAGACTCCAAACCCCCCTCCACCCGCTCATTGTAGTGTTGATGCATGTGTGTTCTAAGGTGCATTTAAAACCCAGGAGGGCTTGGAGCTACCTGCCAGAGAGCAGCAGGTAAGCGCATGGTCCCTCCTGCTAGCCCTCAATGTCTACGTGTATTTAAAATTGAGAGGTGGGCAACGATGCCAGGGGTGGGGTGTACACCCTGATGGTAATTTGGACTCCATGTATCGTGCCCACCCCCAAGATCCTATATGTATGTGTAATGAGAGTGTGACTAATGTGAATGTCTAAGTTGTGGGATAAAATTGAGGCAGAGGCAGCCAGAAGGGGACAGAGGGGGGGGGGGGGGGGTAGCCTCCTCTGCACCCTGGTGACATACCCCTACTCCAAGGTCCTGCATGTGTGGGTGGTTGTGGTGGAGCGGGAAGAGGGAGGCAGCTGGAGATGGGGAGGGAAGGAAGGGAGGGGCAAGTGACCCCTCCCTGGGGCCAGCTCCCCCGCTGACCCCAGTAGGCACTCCCATACTCCGCGACCCGCCAGGGAAGGGGGGCCCAGGCCCATCCAGACCGGGGCCCAGCGCAGCAGCGCCTCCCGGCCCCACAGAGCCCGGGACAGTCCTCCCAACCCCACCACAGAGAAAACTGCACCCACCCCACCATCCACTCATCTTCCAGACTACATAAGACAATAAACACCCAGGCTGAGATCTTCCTCCACCTCTCCTGTATACTTTGGAGCTTCTTTTGCTGCTGGTTCAGTCAATTTTGATTGGAGAGTGATGAAACTTGAAGCTTCAGAATCTAGTGCAAAAAACACAAACACGAAGCCAACACATCTGAACCAAAGAGTAAAACAGTGAAATGTGGATTATTAAATATTAGGTCTCTCTCCTCCAAGCCCCTTATAGTACATGACTTAATAATTGATCAACAAATTGATTTACTCTGCCTTACAGAAACCTGGTTGCAGCAGGATGATTATGTTAGTTTAAATGAATCAACAGCCCCGAGTCATTCTAACTACCAGAAATCTCGAAGCACAGGCCGAGGGGGCGGTGTGGCAGCAATTTTTTCACACCAGCCTATTAATTAATGAAAGACCAAGACAGACTTTTAATTCATTTGAAAGCCTGATGCTTAGCCTCGTCCACCCCAGCTGTGAAACTCAGAAACCAGTCTTACTTGTTATCATCTATCGTCCACCTGGGCCTTACACAGAGTTTCTGTCTGATTTCTCAGACTTTATATCTAATTTAGTTCTGAGCTCAGATAAAATAATTATTGTGGGTGATTTTAACATCCATGTAGATGCTAAAAATGACAGCCTCAACATGGCATTTAATCTGTTATTAGACTCAATTGGCTTCTCTCAAAATGTAAAAGAACCCACCCACCACTTTAATCACACTCTAGATCTTGTTTTAACATATGGCATCGAACCTGAACATTTAACAGTGTTTCCTGAAAACCCTCTCCTGTCTGATCATTTCCTGATAACATTTACTTTTACAATAATTGATTACACAGCGGTGAAGAGTAGACTTTATCAAAGTAGATGTCTTTCTGAAAGTGCTGTAACTAAGTTTAAGAATATAATCCACCCACTGTTATCATCTCCAATGCCCTGTACCAACACAGAGCAGAGCAGCTATCTGAACGCTACCCCAACAGAGGTCGATTATCTTGTTAATAATTTCACCTCCTCACTACGTACGACTCTGGATACTGTAGCTCCTGTGAAAACTAAGGCCTCAAATCAGAAGTACCTGACTCCGTGGTATAATTCTCAAACACGTACCCTAAAGCAGATGACTCGTAAATTTAGAAGATCATCATTTAGCCTGGAGAAATAGTTTGCTGCTTTATAAGAAAGCCCTCCGCAAAGCCAGAACATCTTACTATTCATCACTGATTGAAGTAAATAAGAACAACCCTAGGTTTCTCTTCAGCACTGTAGCCAGGCTGACAAAAAGTCAGAGCTCTTTTGAGCCAACAATCCCTTTAACGTTAACTAGAAATGACTTCATGAACTTCTTCACAAATAAAATTTTTATCATTAGAGAAAAAATTACCAATAATCATCCCACAGATGTAATATTATCTACAGCTACTCTTAGTACCATTGATGTTAAGTTAGACTCTTTTTCTCCAATTGATCTTTCTGAGTTAACTTCAATAATTACTTCCTCCAAACCATCAACCTGTCTTTTAGACCCCATTCCTACAAAACTGCTCAAAGAAGTCCTGCCATTAATTAATTCTCCGATCTTAAATATAATCAACCTATCTCTAATGATCGGCTATGTACCACAGGCCTTCAAGCTGGCTGTAGTTAAACCTTTACTCAAAAAGCCATCTCTAGACCCAGCAGTCTTAGCTAATTATAGGCCAATCTCCAACCTTCCTTTCATATCAAAAATCCTTGAAAGAGTAGTTGTCAAACAGCTAACAGATCATCTGCAGAGGAATGGTTTATTTGAAGAGTTTCAGTCAGGTTTCAGAGCTCATCACAGCACAGAAACAGCTTTAGTGAAGGTTACAAATGATCTTCTTATGGCCTCTGACAGTGGACTCATCTCTGTGCTTGTCCTGCTAGACCTCAGTGCAGCATTCGATACTGTCGACCATAATATCCTATTAGAGCGATTAGAACATGCTGTAGGTATTACAGGTACTGCGCTGCAGTGGTTTGTATCATATCTATCTAATAGACTCCAGTTTGTGCATGTAAATGGAGAGTCCTCTTCACACACTGAGGTTAATTATGGAGTTCCACAGGGTTCAGTGCTAGGACCAATTCTGTTTACATTATACATGCTTCCCTTAGGCAGTATCATTAGAAGACATAGCATACCTTTTCACTGTTATGCTGATGACACCCAGCTCTATCTGTCCATGAAGCCAGATAACACACACCAATTAGTTAAACTGCAGGAATGTCTTAAAGACATAAAGACCTGGATGGCCGCTAACTTTCTGCTTCTTAATTCAGATAAAACTGAGGTTATTGTACTCGGCCCTGAAAATCTTAGAAATATGGTATCTAACCAGATTCTTACTCTGGATGGCATTACCTTGGCCTCCAGTAACGCGGTGAGGAACCTTGGACTCTCTTAAGTAGCTCCCCCGACGAGGCCTGATCAGCAGCAGGTGTGTGGCTTCGGGTGTGGCCAGTCCCCTTGCAGGCCTGACGCCGCCTATAAACAAGCACACACATATACACAAGCACAGGGAAGGGGGAGCCAGTGCCGTAGCTCCGCAAACGCACATAACGCACACTGCGTAGGGCACCAAATGGCCGGTAGGGCACCAAAAAAATCAGGGTCGTAAAAAAAAAAAGTAAACCATATTAATACTATAAATATCATATGCATTAATATGGTTAAACAATACAAAAGCAACATAAAACAATTTTCCCGAGAAAAGGGGTGAATCTGCTTTGTGCCCTGTCTCCAGTCTCCTCCTGGTGCCCCCCCACTCCCAGTGGTCTGTTCTATAATTGGTAAACACCTGTTTGAACATGGCCTCGAAACGGCAACAGGAGTCGGGAGCGGAGAAAAGAAAGAAGAAGAGGAAGCGTGATGAAACTCAGGCGTCGCTTGCCGGTAAGGCAATGTTTAAATAATAATAATAAAAAAAGTTCATTATTGTAGCCCTTGCTTGCACGCTCATGTCCGTCAACTCTGTGATAGCTCCTCTTAGCAGTGTTCATACTGTGTTAACAAATGTTGCAAATGATTGATGTTGGGTAGTTTGTTTACGTTGTGGATATGAATATAGAATGGACTACTAAAAGCAACTCATCATGGTCACTCAATTGACGGTTTTCAGATAACGTTAGCAATCGTGACTCACGATTGCTAACGTTATCGTGATTCGTGAGACTAGCATTTCCCTCCTCAGGTTGCTAGCTGGCTAACGTCATGCATGCTACTGATTAACCTTAACTTTGGGATAGGTCAGTGATGCAGTCAAGTATTATTATCAGATTAGACAAGATTACTTTGTATGTTGCTGCATTTCAGGATATCTATAAAGACGCATATCTTATTTATGCCATTGACGTCTGAACACAAATAGTTCTCGTCTTTCTTTAGGTTCATAGATCAAGGGCGACATCTGTTGGTGAAACTGTAATATGAAACCTATATCTTCCAGTAATATAGATTTCCTACTTGCGCATTTATATCAAATTATGTACAGCATGTTTATATTGCCATTTGCCATTATGAAAATCTATACATGTAAAATATAGTTAGTAATTTTTAAATGTACCAGTGACTTACTTAATTTATTAGTCTTATAATGCAATCTTTCGTAGGCCTACTGTAGATTCAAAATTGTATTTCTGTAAAATCCCTGAATATTTTCTCTTGTATGCAGGGTCAATGCTTAAATATGTTCAAGGAGGATCTCAAGGACAGGATGAACCATCCAGTAGTAGTGCCATCCCTGGACATCAACCACCAGCCATTGTAGACCCTGCAACAATCCCTAGCCAAGAAGAACAAGAACCATCAACCACCAGTTCAGGTACAGTTCCATACACAAGTACCACTGAGAGTCCTGTCACTGAGAGACTATCAGAAAGTGACACTGTGGAGACATGTGTGCCCCCTTCAACCGATCCTGCTCTTTGGCCAGCTCACATTGTAGATGCTGATCGTGTTGAAATTGTGCGGAGAGGTCCTTTTAATGTCAGCTCTGATTTTAATTTTCCAAAGGGGCCTGATGGAAGAGCATTTCACACTAGCCTTAAGTTCAAAATTCTTCCCAATGGAGAAAAGGTTCACCGGAGCTGGTTAGTGTACTCACCGCAGAACAATGCTGTGTTCTGCTTTGCATGTAAGCTTTTCAGTGTGAAGGATATAAAGCTGAGTACAGAGGGCTTCAGTGACTGGTCGAACATCAACATCCGTTTGAGGGGTCATGAGTGTAGCCAAGACCACATACAGTGCATGCTTAAGTGGAGAGAACTGGACACACGGCTAAAGAAAAGCATGGCAATAGATCAACAGGAGTTGACCTTACTAGAGGCAGAAAGGAAAAAGTGGCGAGAGATTCTCAAACGATTACTCTCAATAACTCTCTCACTGGCTTCCAGAAATTTGTCTTTTAGGGGCTCTTCTGACTGTCTTTATGAGCCGGACAATGGCAACTTCTTGAAGGAAGTAGAGCTTATGGCAACATATGACCTTGTAATGGCAAATCACTTGGCCAACATAAAAGATGAAGGTTCCCACACACATTACCTCAGCCCTGAGACACAGAACGAACTAATTCAGATTATCTCTTCAGAAACATTCCGCGCCATTGTGAAGCAAATCCAGTTGGCAAAATACTTCTCCATCATTCTTGACTGTACTCCAGATGTGAGTCACACTGAACAAATGTCAGTCATAGTACGCATTGTTTGTTTCCAAGCACAACCAGATATTAAAGAATACTTTCTTGGCTATATAAATGTGGAGCAAACAACTGGCCTTAACCTGTCCAATGTTGTCCTTGACAAGTTGAAGGAGCTTGGCATTCCATTTGAAAACTGTCGAGGACAGGCCTATGACAATGGGGCCAACATGAAGGGGAAGAAGCAAGGTGTTCAGGCCAGACTGCTACAATTAAACCCGAGAGCATTGTTTGTGCCTTGTGGAGCTCACACGATGAATCTGGTCATAGCTGATGCTGCCAAGTCCTCTCCAGATGCAACTGGCTACTTTGGGTATTTGCAGAAGTTGTTCAATTTCTTTTCCAGTGCCACCCAGCGATGGGCCATTTTAACAAAACATGTGAAATTGACACTTAAATCTTGGAGTGACGTTAGATGGGAAAGCAGGCTTCAAAGTGTAACTGCTGTCCGGAGTCAGACAAAAGAAGTGAGGGATGCTCTCCTGGAGGCCAGAGAAGCTGTAAGTGATGCAGTCGCAAAGGTGGAGGCTCAAGTGCTTGCTGAGGAAGTAGCCTCATTTCGATTTTTGATTTGCTCCATCGTGTGGTGTGAACTTCTTACAATCACAAACCAGGTGAACAAGTTACTACAGTCCAGCTCCATGCAGCTCGATGTTGCTGTCAGGCTCATTGACACTGCCAAAAGTAACCTCTCTAAATACAGACAGTCTGGGTTTGATGAGGCTGTGTCAGCTGCCAAAGAACTCTGTGAGGCCCTGAACATAGAACCACAGTTGAAGGAGAAAAGGCTCAGGAGCACAAAAAGGCAGTTTGCATATGAAGCTGTTGATGAGCCCTTCCATGATGCCCTTAAAAAGCTTGAGGTCACATTTTTCAATTGTGTTGTGGACTCTGCTTTAATCTCCCTACAGGAGAGGTTTGAGACCATGAATCAAGTGAAGGAGAAATATGGAGTGCTGCTTGATTTCAGCAAAGTGAATGGGATGTCCAAGGAGGATTTAAAAACAAAACAAAACACTGCACTGAAGTACAGAAGACACTGACAGATAAGGGAGTAGCTGACATTGATGGACCTGAGATGATGCAGGAAATCATCAACCTTCCTCAGCTGCCACCACAGACGTCTGCTTTGGAAATGCTGTCATTTTTACATGACAATCAGCTTCAAGAGGTATATCCCAATCTGTGGATTGCTCTGCGTATTGCACTGACCCTGCCTGTCACAGTTGCCTCTGCTGAGCGAAGCTTTTCAAAGCTCAAACTCATTAAAACGTACCTGCGTTCATCAATGGGGCAGGAACGTTTAAGTGGTCTGGCTGTTATCAGCATCAATGGTGACGTGGCTCAGAAGCTATCATATGATGACCTTATAGCTGATTTTGCAACCAGAAAATGCAGGCGTGTGCCTCTCTAGGCCCTAGAGAGGCACACCACGCCTGCATTTTCTGGTTGTCAGAGTATGCCCTAGAGTCTAGGGCATACTCTGACAACGAATTGTAAAAATGTTTAACATAGTTACTTAAGGAATGTGGCTTTTGTGTTCAAATTCTTATTTTTCTTATTTAAGTTTCTTATTTAAATTCTATTGTGAAACTATTTGTAAATATATTAATAATAATACTATTATATTATATATATTATTTTTTTTATAAAAAAAATTACACATTATTGCCAGGCTCTTTGTTCTTGTTCCAATGTTCAATTTTTGTTTCAGTATTTATTTGTAACAGTATTTTTAACCTCCTTTAACCTTATTTATTTGTTTAACTGTCATGTTTGTTGTTATTTAATTAAACAAATTCCACTGAGAAATTCAAAAGTATTAATGTTTTTTTTTTTTTTTTTTTCAGTGGCGGGGGGGGGGGGGGGGGGCACCATAAAGCATTTGTGCTTAGGGCACCCAAATGGCTAGCAACGGCCCTGGGGGGAGCAACACCAAAATACACAGCAATAATAATAATAATAATAAAATACATGACTGCTCAGGGATCCTGGGTCGCCCAGTCCCAGGACCCTGACAGTACCCCCCCTCTAAGGCTCCCGACGACCCCAAAACCAAAACAAAAAACAGCACAACCAACCCAGGGCGGGCGGCGGGGGGAACCAGGACGGAGGGCCAGAACCAAAACAAGCAAAAACAACAAAACAACAAACCGACCCAGTCCACAGTCTCAGAGTCAGACCGCGCATCCCGCAGCGGTGCAAAAAGAAAACGAAAAGACGCCACAAACAGTCACAGGCGGCCCATCAACACAACAAGAGAGTTCAGGGGGCCTACCTCGAGCCCAACGGCGGCGACGTAGCAGCTCCGGCGGACGGCCCCGGGTCCGGCGGCAGCAGCAAAACAGTTCAGGGGGCCTGCCACGGGTCCGGTGGCGGCGGCGCTGCTCCTCCGGCGGCCTGCCACGGGTCCGGTGGCGGTGGAACGGTTCCGGTGGCCTGCCACGGGTCCGGTGGCGGCGGCGCTGCCCCTCCGGCGGCCTGCCACGGGTCCGATGGCAACGTCGCTGCTCTGGTGAGCAAAAGCGAGGCGTGGCAACAGGTCCCTGACGCGCCGATCGCTGACGTGGACGCACCGGACGTGGACGGCGAGGAGGCCGCGCTAGACGTGGAGGTCCCTCCGGTCTGCTGACCTCCTCGGCCGGCAGCGAGAGCTCCCCCTCCGGCTCGCTGAGCTCCTCAGCTGGCAGAGCGGGCTCCTCCGGCTCGCCGAGCTCCTGCTCGGGCATGCCGAGCTCCTCCGGCTCGCCGAGCTCCTCCTCGGGCATGCCGAGCTCCTCCGGCTCGCCGAGCTCCTCAGCTGGCGGTGCGGGCTCCTCCGGCTCGCTGAGCTCCTGCTCGGGCATGCTGAGCTCCACAGCTGGCGATGCGGGCTCCTCCGGCTCACTGAGCTCCTGCTCGGGCATGCCGAGCTCCTCCGGCTCGCTGAGCTCCTCAGCTGACGGTGCGAGCTCCTCCGGCTCGCTGAGCTCCTCAGCTGGCGGTGCGAGCTCCTCCGGCTCGCTGAGCTCCTGCTCGGGCATGCTGAGCTCCTCCGGCTCGCTGAGCGCCTCAGCTGACGGTGCGAGCTCCTCCGGCTCGCTGAACTCCTGCTCGGGCATGCTGAGCTCCTCCGGCTCGCTGAGCTCCTCAGCTGGCGGTGCGGGCTCCTCCGGCTCGCTGAGCTCCTGCTCGGGCATGCCGAGCTCCTCCGGCTCGCCGAGCTCCTGCTCGGGCATGCCGAGCTCCTCCGGCTCGCCGAGCTCCTCAGCTGGCGGTGCGGGCTCCTCCGGCTCGCTGAGCTCCTGCTCGGGCATGCTGAGCTCCACAGCTGGCGATGCGGGCTCCTCCGGCTCACTGAGCTCCTGCTCGGGCATGCCGAGCTCCTCCGGCTCGCTGAGCTCCTCAGCTGACGGTGCGAGCTCCTCCGGCTCGCTGAGCTCCTCAGCTGGCGGTGCGAGCTCCTCCGGCTCGCTGAGCTCCTGCTCGGGCATGCTGAGCTCCTCCGGCTCGCTGAGCGCCTCAGCTGACGGTGCGAGCTCCTCCGGCTCGCTGAACTCCTGCTCGGGCATGCTGAGCTCCTCCGGCTCGCTGAGCTCCTCAGCTGGCGGTGCGGGCTCCTCCGGCTCGCTGAGCTCCTGCTCGGGCATGCCGAGCTCCTCCGGCTCGCCGAGCTCCTGCTCGGGCATGCCGAGCTCCTCCGGCTCGCCGAGCTCCTCCTCGGGCATGCCGAGCTCCTCCGGCTCGCCGAGCTCCTGCTCGGGCATGCCGAGCTCCTCCGGCTCGCCGAGCTCCTCAGCTGGCGGTGCGGGCTCCTCCGGCTCGCTGAGCTCCTGCTCGGGCATGCTGAGCTCCACAGCTGGCGATGCGGGCTCCTCCGGCTCACTGAGCTCCTGCTCGGGCATGCCGAGCTCCTCCGGCTCGCTGAGCTCCTCAGCTGACGGTGCGAGCTCCTCCGGCTCGCTGAGCTCCTCAGCTGGCGGTGCGAGCTCCTCCGGCTCGCTGAGCTCCTGCTCGGGCATGCTGAGCTCCTCCGGCTCGCTGAGCGCCTCAGCTGACGGTGCGAGCTCCTCCGGCTCGCTGAGCTCCTGCTCGGGCATGCTGAGCTCCTCCGGCTCGCTGAGCTCCTCAGCTGGCGGTGCGGGCTCCTCCGGCTCGCTGAGCTCCTGCTCGGGCATGCCGAGCTCCTCCGGCTCGCCGAGCTCCTCCTCGGGCATGCCGAGCTCCTCCGGCTCGCCGAGCTCCTGCTCGGGCATGCCGAGCTCCTCCGGCTCGCCGAGCTCCTCAGCTGGCGGTGCGGGCTCCTCCGGCTCGCTGAGCTCCTGCTCGGGCATGCTGAGCTCCACAGCTGGCGATGCGGGCTCCTCCGGCTCACTGAGCTCCTGCTCGGGCATGCCGAGCTCCTCCGGCTCGCTGAGCTCCTCAGCTGACGGTGCGAGCTCCTCCGGCTCGCTGAGCTCCTCAGCTGGCGGTGCGAGCTCCTCCGGCTCGCTGAGCTCCTGCTCGGGCATGCTGAGCTCCTCCGGCTCGCTGAGCGCCTCAGCTGACGGTGCGAGCTCCTCCGGCTCGCTGAGCTCCTGCTCGGGCATGCTGAGCTCCTCCGGCTCGCTGAGCTCCTCAGCTGGCGGTGCGGGCTCCTCCGGCTCGCTGAGCTCCTGCTCGGGCATGCCGAGCTCCTGCTGCAGCTGGACGAAGTCTGAGGTTTCCCGAGCTTGCACCACCCCCCGGGCTTTACGCAGGGTGCCAAGGCAGGCGGAAACTCCCTTGAGCTGGCCGAGGTAGGGGTTTCCCTCCAGGATTGCCTCGATGGCATTTAACCCCACCACTCTTGCCCTTGCGTTGGTGGTGTGAGTTACCCAGTCCATCAGGCGTTGGACGCGTGTGAGGTCGCCCCCTCCGGACAGGGCTGCTGGAGTGGGTAGTGGAATGGAGGCTGCCGCTGGTGGAGAAGATGGCTGAGGGATGACCGCATGCGGATGAGATGACGACAGCGCCACAACCGCAGATGGTGAAGCAGCGAGTGGTGTGAAGACCTCTGACCGAGGTGATGTTACCTGCGCTGTCAGCTCGTCCACTGCAGACACAAACACAGATGGTGAGGGAAATGGAAAATTGTCCGTACTACTCACCACAGCCGGCTCTTGAGATGACCGTGGATGTGGCTGCGGTGAGGAACGCTGGCGGCGCGAACGTCGTTTCCGTGTAGACGTCGGGGCCGGCGTCTCAGGCAGTGAATCCACCAGCTGTCCGAGCTGGTGGGCAGCCTGAGGAGGAGAGTGGAGGTGGAGGGTGGAAAGTAGAAAGTCCAGGACCACCGCATTAAGGGAGCCCACCAGCCAGGGGAATTTAAAAAGCATCTCCTGCAGCCGCCTCTCCACGGCGCGACGCAAACCTTCCGCTGGCTTCTCCCACCACACCTCACATAGGTGGTACACTTCATCCATAATTTCCCTCCTGAGCCTCTCCTCGGAGACCGCTGGGTCCATAAGTGGCGGGATCATTCTGTCACGGTGCGGCATGGCACACCGTGGAAGGTGTGGGGAAAGGAGGACCCAGGCGCGGTGCTCTATGTATAAACAGTGTGTTTATTTACAGAGTGGAACAAAAACAACAATAAATCCCCGTGTTCTCCCAGACTCCCGTGTCGTGTCTCTGCGTGAATAGTTCGTGTCTCTGTGCTCTCCGCTCCCGTGTCAGCACCCCCCGGTGCTCGCTGCTCTTCGTGCCTTCCACGCTCCTCCTGCGGGAAACAATAGACGCAGCCGTCAGGACACAAATAACCGCGGGCATACACTTACACACATTAACTCAATTCAATGGGACGACTAACGTGGAGTCTCAAGGAATGATCCCGCGTCGGTGGGAGCTCCAAGACTCTCTTAAGTAGCTCCCCCGACGAGGCCTGATCAGCAGCAGGTGTGTGGCTTCGGGTGTGGCCAGTCCCCTTGCAGGGCCACACCCTCCAGGCCTGACGCCGCCTATAAACAAGTGCTCAGCCACCCACACACACATATACACAAGCACAGGGAAGGGGGAGCAACACCAAAATACACAGCAATAATAATAATAATAATATAATACATGACTGCTCAGGGATCCTGGGTCGCCCAGTCCCAGGACCCTGACACCATATGAAGTGGACGTTTCTTTTCTAAATAAACAGAACAGCTTTTAAACACTTTTTTTATATGTGTCAGAATTATTTATTATTGTTATTTTGTTTTATTTTTTTTACAAAAGTAAGTGGCATCTCTCCTTATTTTGTTCAAATTCAGTTATCTAATATAGTATTATTATTGCTGTATAAGCTTACTAATATTTTACACCTATTTTTTTTATTTAGACTTTTTTTTTAAATATAAATTTTATTGCTTTTGCAACAACATACAAAGGTTTGTTTTCCCAATAATATGCTGCTGTAATAGGAACCCTTTTCCCCCGCCCTCACCTCCCACCCTGCTCTCTTCCAAACAACAAAATAATTTTTTAAAAAACAAAAACAAAAAAGCCCCACATATAATATGTATACATTTGTACAATATGTGGCATTTATACATATTCAAGGAAACAAAAAAAAGAAAGGAGAGAGGAAAAAAAGTAGACAATAGAAATAGCTAGCACATACTAAACAATTTTCTCCTCATCCACACTCCTACATGAGTTGTCCGATGTTTACTTCTTTTATAAAGTTTTTAAATGGCATCCAAATTTCATCAAAATATGTTAACTTGTTTTTGAGAAAGTACGTTATCCTTTCCATTGCCATACACTGTGCCAAAGAATTTATCCAAGCACCAATAGCAGGAGGATCTGATGTTTACCAATTTAATGCAATCATACGTTTTGCCTGTAATGTACAATAATCCATACACTTAATTTGATGGGCTGTTAGTTTAAGATTTTTAGAATACACTTGTAATAGCAACATTTCTACAAATTTAATGGCATTTTAAGAGAATTTGCTTCCATCCTCACCCATGACGGGGTATTTTGGGATGAAAAATAAAACATTATTGTCCTTAATTGAATAGCCAGATAGTACCAGTAAAAATTGGGGCATTTCAACCCCCCTGTGTCAAAGGGAAGATACAACAAAGACAAGCGAATGCAGGGATGCTTTTTGTTCCAGATAAACTCTCTGACTAATGATGCTAATTTAGTAAACAATCCAGCAGGAGGAGCCAGTGGGACATTTTGAAACATATACAACAGTTTAGGTAATACATTAATTTTAAGAACACTTATCCTTCCAATAATAGATAGTGGTAAACTTATCCAACGCTCCAAATCTTTGGAAATTTTCTGTAGAATTGTATTATAGTTAAATACCACCACATCTTTTAATGAAGGAACTATTTTAATACCTAGATAAGTGAGTTCAGAATTAACAGTAAAGCCAGATATATTCTGACTTACGTTTTGATTATACCCTTGTTTAAGTAACATTAATGATGATTTTGTTACATTAACTTTATACCCTGAGAAGGCCCCAAACTGGTCTATTAAATCCTTTATAGCAGGCACAGAAGTTTTTAGTTGCTTTAAAAATAATATGACATCATCAGCAAATAAAGCAATTCTATGCTCCTTTCTACCAATCCTAACACCTTGTATTTGTCCGCTGGTTCTAACACCTATTGCCAGCGGTTCAATAGCTAAAAGGAATAAAAGTGGAGATAAAGGTGAACCCTGCGGGCACCCTCTTTTAATGTCAAATGGTACAAAAATTATCTCATTTGTCTGAACCTGAGCAACAGACTGACAGTGTAATAGCTTGATCCAATGCAGAAATAAATTTCCAAACCCAAATCTAACAATGACATCAAAGAGATATGACCGTTCAATTCTATCAAAGGCCTTCTCCGCGTCAAGCGAAAGAATGGCTGTATCTTCCTGCTCACTTTGATTATGAAGAATGTTGAGGACTCGTCTTACATTATGAAAACCCTGTCTATGTTTAACAAATCCATTTTGATCATCTCCTATAATAACTGGAAGAATACTTTCTAATCTTTTGGCAAGAATTTTACAAATAATTTTAGTGTCTGTGTTAATTAAGCTTATAGGACGCATATTTTCACACTTGTTATTTAGTTTTCCAGGTTTAGGAAGCAATATTATCAGGGACTCCCTTAATGAGTCAGTAAGATTACCAGTATTAAAACATTCTATATACATATCTAAGAGGGGCTGTGCTAATTTATCTTTGAAGTATTTATAAAGGTCAATTGGCAATCCGTCTGGGCCAGCTGTTTTACCAGCATTTAGAGAGTTTATAGCATCTATAATTTTATATATACTAATTTGCCTGTCAACATTTTCTTTGTCTTTGTCTGAAATTTTTGGTATATCAAGTTTACCTAGAAATAAAGATTGCATTCTAGTTGCATTGTTGAATTCAGAGTTATATAACGTTTCATAAAACATTTTAAATGCATTATTTATCTCTAATGGGTCTACTATGATATTTCCATTTGAAGTTTCAAGTTTTGTAATTGCCTTTTCAGATTCCTGCTTTTTTATACGCCAAGCCAGGAGTTTGCTGGGTTTTTCTCCTTGATCATAGAATTGTTGCTTTAATCTCAATAAAATTACAGCTGCTTTTTCACTTGTCATTTCATTGTATTGCGTTCTCAATAGTAATAATTCTTTTACAATATGCTCATTATTTTGACCTGATTGAAAGCTGATCTCTTCTAACATTTTTATTTTTTCTTCCAGATATTTTATCCTTTGGTTTCTTTCTCTTGTTTTCTTACTAGAATAGCTTATAATTTGCCCTCTTAAGTATGCCTTAAAGGCTTCACATCTCACACTTGCCAATGTTTGATCTGAATTGTGCTCAAAGTATTCATTAATTTGCTTGCCTAAAAACTCAAGAAACTGTTTGTCCTGCATCCACTTCAATTGAAACCTCCATTCAATCAGAGTTTTGATCAGTTTTGGTTCTATGAAAGTCAAAATAACGGCTGCATGGTCAGATATTATTATTTCCTTATACTGGCAATCTTTTATATAGTGAGCCAGCTCAGTTGATACCAGAAAGTAATCTATTCTGGAGTACACTTTGTGTGTACCTGACCAGCAAGAATATTGTAATTTGGTTGGATTTTGCTCTCGCCATATATCAATTAAATTTAACTCCTTCATAAATTGCCTGATCACCTTTTGTGTTCTATTGTGAGTATTATCCATGCCTGAAGATTTATCCTTCTGTGGGTTCAAAGCACAATTTAAGTCCCCAGCAATTATACATTTACCTTGCAAGTCTGAAATTTTAAGAAATAAATTGCTATAAAAGTTTGGATTATCTTCATTTGGGCCATAAATATTAATTAAATTTAGTCTAGTAGATAGTAGATTACCTTGTAGTATTAGAAAACGTCCATTACAATTCTTAAGCACATGCTCAACGTGAAAAGGTATAGATTTGTGAATCATTATCATGACGCCCCTGGAATTGGAGGAGTAAGGCGCTGAAAAGATTTGACCGGGCCATCTATGTTTCATTCTATTTGTCTCACTGCCTAGCATATGAGTTTCTTGTAGGAACACAATTTTGGCCTTTAATTTCTTAATCCTACTAATGACTTGTTTTATTTTTACTAACTTACGTAGACCTCTGCAGTTCCAAGAAACACAGTCAATCAAGACTTCTGCCATATATATTCACTTATGTTAAAACTGTACTATTAAATAAATACACACATATATATACACAAAAGAACAGTATTGTACCATGTTAAGCATTTACTGATTTGAGAGAGCAACCCTTCCCACACCCCAGCCTGTGTAAGAACATACAGGCATCCCTTAACCCCAAAAATACTTCCGTCCTCTTCTTGGAACATGTCCACCCTAAACCGAGGAACTGTTCACCCGCGTTTAGCAACAGTTGTTAGAGTAATTACAATTGATTAAAAGAATTTAACTAAAGAAACAAAAAAAAGATAATAACAATAGAAATAAATCCACCTTGTCAAGTTTTTACTCTCACAGATTTGACACAATAAGTGAAATTACTAGTAACTCTTATTAAGAGAACAAAACAACCAATGTCTAGCCCAGCATTGTATAACAACCCTTTGGCAATATAATAAATTGTTCAGTCCATTATGGTTCGTAAATACAGTTAGAACAGAGTTAGTGATCTACCATCATATACCTTATCATACATCTTGTACTTGATTAAGGCTCTTAATGTAGGCATCCACATCCGCTGGTGTATCGAATACATGCGTACGTTCCTCGTTGGTCAAAAGCAGCCTCGCTGGATAAATGATCCGATGTTTCCACAATCCAATCTCCCGCAGCTCCTCACACCATCGTACTGACGCTGCTGTCTGTATGTCTCTGCAGGCAGGTCCGGCAGGAAGGCTATCTTATTGTCAGTTCTTTTGTCGCCCTAGCGGCTTTCATGATGCCTTCTCGATCTCTGTAACTTAAGCACTTAATTATAAAAGTTCTCGATCAGTTTGCAATGGAGCTTTGCCTTGTGTTTATCCTGTGCACTCTTTCCAGGACAGGAGGGGGGATTTTCAAAATGTCCGATATAAACTTCTCCATGAAAGTACGTGGATCTGTACCTTCTTCTTTCTCAGGGATGCCGAGGATTCGGATGTTATTACGCCGACTTCTTCCTTCCAAATCCTCCACCTTTTTAGATAGAAGTTTGGGCTGTCTTTCAAGGCTTTCCATATCATTTTTCAATAAGGTGATTTCGTCCTCTGCATTGGAGATTCTTTTTTCAGCCTCGTCAATTCGCCCTCCACATTTTTGTATATCAACTTGAACAGCTCCTATTGCTGACATAATACCACCCATTTCAGTATGGAACTCTTGCTTGAGCAATCGAATAGCGTTTAATAAGTCCAAGGTAGAAGGCATTTCTGGGTTTGCAGGTTGCTTTTCTTGTTCGTGTTCATGCATAGCGTCCATCTGCCCTTCCTCCACCCCGCTTTCGTCTTGTGCCTCAAACGTAGTTTTTTGTTTGTCCTTGTTCAGTTTTTTAGGCATGTTAGCGTTCTCTTATGTTCCCAAACGAACTATGTCAAAACGTAAGTTCTATTTTGGATTTACAGAGAGTATTTAACGAAAAAGACAACTGAGCACGCGAAGCACGGGTCTCCTCACTTTGCCGCCATTACCGGAAGCTTTTAAACACTTTACTAGAATTTTTACATTTACCAAACACAAATCAACTTTTTTAGTTTTGTTAGATTTGTGTTCTCATGACTAAATATATTAATTTATTTTATGTTGTGAAAGAAGTTTTCTGATTGTCATTTTATTTTGAAAAGGATTTTATTTTGGTGATTATAGATTACTTCACTTCCTGTTCCTGTTGTTCCAAAGCGCGAACTGCTGAAGTAATGTATGGTTTTCCCTCCTGTGTTACTAACAATAAAAGAAACGGGAAAAGTAATCAACCACCAAGTGTGTGCATTATTAAGAGAACATGGCCGAAGAAGAAGAAAACTCTTCAAGTTCAACAGATTATGGGCCCAGGCGTGACACAACAGGAGGAAGATGGCAGAGGTTAGTGTTCAACGGAGACGAAAACAGTTACGAACTTTGGGAGGCAAAGTTTCTCGGCCACATGCGGATCATTGGTCTAAAGGACACTATATTATCAGCCACTAACCCAGATGCAGAGAAGAATGCTGAATGCTACGCTGAACTGATACAGTTTCTTGATGATAAAAGCCTTGCACTGGTAATGAGAGATGCGACTGACGATGGAAGAAAAGCTTTAAAAATACTACGTGACCACTACGATAGTAAAGGCAAGCCCAGAATCATCGCACTGTACACAGAGCTGACGTCTTTACAGAAGAAACCAGATGAGACAGTGACAGATTATATTATCCGAGCTGAAAAAGCAGTGACCTCCCTAAGAAATGCAAAAGAAGTCATCAGTGATGGACTTATTATCGCTATGATTCTAAAGGGGCTTCCTGAAGCTTACAAGCCATTTGCTATTCACACAACTCAAAGCAGTGAAGATTTAACATTCACACAGTTCAAAAGCAACCTACGAAGTTATGAGGAAATCGAGAAATTTGACAACAAAGTAAAAGCGGATAATGTGATGAAGGTTGATTTAACATCAATCACCTGCCATGGATGCGGAAACCGAGGACATTTTGTAAAAGATTGTCGCCAAAAGGGAACACCTAAGTGGTGTAGCTACCATAGAAGCTCGACACACAGTGATGAGACATGTAGAAGAAAAACCAAGTACAGAGATGACGCAAAACTAACTGTAGTAAAACTAGAGGGCAAGAAAGAAGAGCAGACTTTTGTATTTAAAGTTAGTCAAAGACTTCTGCCTACTGACATAATAAGAGAAGGACTAATGGTGGACTGTGGTGCGACTTCACACATCATTACGGAGAAGAACAAGTTCATGAAGTTTGATGAGACTTTTGATCCTGAGAAACACTACATGGAGCTCGCTGATGGATCCAGGACAAACAACGTCGCACTCAAGAGGGGAGATGCCAACGTCTCTCTACGGGACATACAAGGACACTGTACCACCATCACACTGAGAGACGCCCTGTTCATCCCATCCTACCCTCAGAGCATATTTTCAGTGAAGGCAGCTACAAACTATGGAGCACAGGTGATCTTCAAGAAGGGACAGAATGAACTGGTGAACAAAGATGGGACAGTCTTCTCCATCGAAGAATACAACAGACTCTACTATTTGAAAACGGTAAACAATGAAACATCATACAATGACATGATGTCCTGTGACACTGTTAATCTGGCTTGTGATGTGAAAACATGGCACGAAATTTTAGGACATTGTAATGTTAGTGATGTGTTAAAGCTACCCGATGTTGTAGATGGCATGAAAATCACAGGCAGTGGGATGCTAGATTGTAATGTGTGCACAGAAGGGAAATTCACTAACAACAGAAACAGACAAAGCGACCCAAAAGCGAGTGAGCCATTACAGTTGGTGCACACTGATCTAGCCGGCCCCATTGAACCAAGTGGCCAAAGTATTATTTACGGATGATTTTTCAGGGGCAGTGTCAGTTTACTTTCTAAAACAGAAAAGTGACACCACAGAGGCCACAGCAAAGTTTCTAGCTGACTGTGCACCATACGGCAGTGTTAAGTGCATTAGATCGGATAATGGCACAGAGTTCACAAGCAGTTCCTTCCAGTCTCTTTTAAGGGAAAAGGGTATAAAGCATGAGACATCTGCGCCATATTCTCCCCATCAGAATGGCACAACTGAGAGGCAATGGAGAACTCTCTTTGAAATGGGGAGGTGCCTTTTACTAGAAAAAGAGGACAAATATTCAAAGCCAGGTTTGTAGCAAAAGGTTACAACCAGACACAAGGAATAGATTACCAAGAGACATTTGCACCAACAGCAAACATGACATCTGTGCGAACACTAATGCAAATAGCAGTCCAGAATGATCTTATTATCCACCAAATGGATGTTAAAACTGCATATTTGCATGCTCCCATTGAGGAAGAAATATACATGGAACAACCAGAAGGTTTTGAGCAAACAGAGTCAGGAGAAAACTTGGTGTACAAATTAAAGAAATCCCTTTACGGGTTAAAACAATCAGGTAGAAACTGGTACAAACTCTTGAATGACTACCTTGAACAAAATGACTTTGAAAGAAACCTTTCTGATCACTGTGTATACAGAAAGGACATTGGACATGAAACCCTACTGGTTATCATCTGGGTAGATTACTTGATCATTGCGGCTAGCAATACTAACTTGTTAAACACATTCAAAGAAACAATGAGGTCAAAGTTTAACATGAAAGACCTGGGGAAAATATCTAGTTTTCTTGGGATACAGTTTATACAAAAAGAGAGTGAAATCAGGATGAATCAGAAGAGGTACATTCAAAGAATGTTGGAACGCTTTGGGATGTCTGAATGCAAACCCAGATCCACACCGTGTGAACTAAAAACGGACACTACTACATGTGGAGGAAGTGATGCAAATGAGACTGTTAACTCAAGAGAGTACAGAGAAATAGTGGGCAGTTTGATATATGCCATGACATGTACGAGACCAGATATAAGTTGGGTTGTTAGCAGACTATCTCAAACACTAGCTCAACCCACGAGAGAGGACTTAGTAATGGCAAAACAAGTCCTCAGATACCTAAAAGGCACAAATGACTTTGAACTGATCTTTAAGAAAAGCAGTGAGGATCTAGATCTAATTGCTTACAGTGACTCTGACTGGGCATCCTCTGTAAAAGACAGACGCAGTACAACAGGCTACTGTTTTGCACTTACTAAAGAGGGACCAGTAATATCTTGGAAAACAAAGAAACAGCCTACAGTGGCACTCTCAACATGTGAAGCTGAATACATTGGTCTTGCAACCACTACTCAGGAAAGCATGTACTTAACCCAACTGTTAAACAGCATGGACAGAAAAAGGTACACATGTACTAAACTGTTTGGGGACAACCAAGGGGCCATTGCGTTGAGTAAAAACCCAGTGAACAGACAGAGGTCAAAGCATATTGATGTGAAATATCACTTCATTCGTGAAGCAGTAAATGAAAGGAAAATCTGCATTGAACACTGTCCATCAGAAGAAATGGCTGCAGACATACTAACAAAACCAGTTACAAGAGTGAGACTCAGAGGGTTTCAAAAATGGTTCTTTGGAAACGCATAAGATGCTATGGGTTAACAGCATGAGAACAAGGGGGGGTGTTAAATTTGTGTTCTCATGACTAAATGACTAAACTTAGAAAAAACACACATTAAGACAATAACAAAATCAGCTTACTATCACCTCAAGAATATTTCAAGGATAAAAGATCTGATGTCTCAACAGGACCTGGAAAAACTAGTCCATGCATTCATCTTTAGTAGGCTTGATTACTGTAACAGCATCTTTACAGGCCTACCTAAAAAATCAGTCAGACAACTACAGCTCATTCAGAACTCTGCTGCTCGAGTCCTCACTAAGACCAAAAAAGTGGACCACATCAGTCCAGCTCTGAGGTCTTTACACTGGCTGCCTGTCCGTCAGAGGATAGACTTTAAAGTTCTGATGCTGGTCTATAAAGCTCTGAATGGTTTAGGACCAAAATACATCAGTGACCTCCTGACCCAGTATGAACCTTCCAGATCCCTCAGGTCATCTGGATCCGGTCTTTTATCAGTTCCCAGAGTCAGAACCAGACACGGAGAAGCTGCATTCAGCTTTTATGCTCCTTATATCTGGAACAAACTCCCAGAAAGCCTCAGATCAGCTGAAACACTCAGTTTATTTAAATCCAGGTTGAAGACTCACCTGTTCTCAGCTGCATTTGAATAAAGCACCAAATCCACACTTTTAAGCTTAAATTTCAAAACTTACACTAACCACTGATCTTATCTATTTCTGATTTTATCTGTTTTGATTTTATATACTGTTTTGTTTGTTTGTTAAGCTTAAATTTCAAAACTTACACTAACTACTGATCTTATCTATTTCTGATTTTATCTGTTTTGATTTTATATACTGTTTTGTTTGTTTGTTTGTTTGTTTGTTTGTTTGTTTGTTTGTTAAGTGGGTTTAGAGCTCTGGGTAGCTCCCCAACTGGGTCTAGACTGGGTCTAGAGAGTATTTTAAATTCAGGGAATTTAAAATAGAAAGTAGCTCGTCCACAGAAGGACTGGTAGCTCCCCTTACGATAAGGGTTCAGATCGCGCGAACAGGTGTGGGATTAGAGCTCTGGGTAGCTCCCCAACTGGGTCTAGACTGGGTCTAGAGAGTATTTTAAATTCAGGGAATTTAAAATAGAAAGTAGCTCGTCCACAGAAGGACTGGTAGCTCCCCTTACGATAAGGGTTCAGATCGCGCGAACAGGTGTGGGATTAGAGCTCTGGGTAGCTCCCCAACTGGGTCTAGACTGGGTCTAGAGAGTATTTTAAATTCAGGGAATTTAAAATAGAAAGTAGCTCGTCCACAGAAGGACTGGTAGCTCCCCTTACGATAAGGGTTCAGATCGCGCGAACAGGTGTGAAATGTGTGTGTTTAGTTAGTTTGTTTGTTTGCTTGTTTTAATCAATTTTAAATCATGCTTTTTATTTGTTTTTGTTTCTAATGTCTCTGTAAAGCACTTTGAATCACCTTGTTGTTGAATTGTGCTATACAAATAAACTTGCCTTGCCTTGCCTAAATATATTAATTTATTTTATGTTGTGAAAGAAGTTTTCTGATTGTCATTTTATTTTGAAAAGGATTTTATTTTGGTGATTATAGATCACTTCCTGTTCCTTTTGTTCCAAAGCGCGAACTGCTGAAGTAATGTATGGTTTTCCCTCCTGTGTTACTAACAATAAAAGAAACGGGAAAAGTAATCAACCACCAAGTGTGTGCATTATTAAGAGAACATGGCCGAAGAAGAAGAAAACTCTTCAAGTTCAACAAGTTTGTTTAAAAACACGATCCATTTTATTTGGATAAAAGCAGGTATACGGAGGAAGGTCACAAGTCCTAGTTTTACACTGGGACATGAACGCAGCTTCCGTTTGGGGAATCGGGACGACGTCATCAACAAGCGCCACAAGAGCTCTTCACAAAAATCTTCCTGGTTTCGGGTTAGTCGGCTCACATTTAGAACCCTGGACACAGAAGACACAGCAACGCAAGTGTGGATCTGATGGCACAACCCGACAGAAACTCACACATCACAGGTATGTTACAGCAGCTCTGCTCATTCTGAGTTTCTTTCTTTCTTATCTTTTTTCTCGTAATTTTTTTATAACTAACGTATTAGTAATTAGACTCTTATTGTATTCTAATTTTTGCGTCATAACTTTTGCACTGTCCACTTCCTGCTGTGACAAAACAAATTTCCCACGTGTGGGACTAATAAAGGTTATCTTATCTTATGGACATGTTGTTCCACGATGTCTCTAAGCCGATGTTAGCTGAGAGCAGGACGCTGTTACTTTGGTGATGAATTCAGAGGAAAAGAAAAATCTCTATTTTGAATGGAAAACTGTTTTAATGGCATCTGTTATTAAAGGTGATAGGCTCAGACATTCTTAACAGGCTGTGTTGCCTTCATCCAGTTTTATTTATACAGCGCCAAATCATAACAGTTGTGTCAAGTAGCTTTATGTAAGTATATTATAAATGCTCCCACACGTGAGATTTAAGTTATACTGGAAGTTTCTCGAGCTCCTCTGCAGATAGATAGGCAGATAAATCTTCAAGTCATTTGAAAAAATGACTTTCAAAGAATTTTGTGTATATAGCACCTTTCAAGTAGACAAAAGATCAAAGTGCTTTTGTCTTAAATAACAAGGCATAAAACAAAACAGACAAAATTAACCAATAGCAATTCTAAAATGTGTTTTTAGTTTTTAAAAAAGAGACTACTGACTCCACAGATCTTAAGCTCAGAGGGAGAGAGTTCCACAGTCTGTGGCCACACTGGCAAAACCTCTGTCTCCCTTAGTTCTTAGCCTTGCATGTTGTATAACAAGCAGGCCCTAAACATATGGCCCCTGCTAGGACAGGGGTGGGCAATTCCAGGCCCTGAGGGCCAGTGTCCTGCAGGTTTCAGATCTCACCTTGGGTCAACACACCTGAATCGCATGATTAGTTCGTTACCAGGCCTCTGGGGAACTTCAGAACATGTTGAGGAGCTAATTTAGCCATTTAAATCAGCTGTGCTGGTTCAAGGACACATCTAAAACCTGCAGGGATGCCGGCCCTCGAGGCCTGGAGTTGCCCACCCCTGTGCTAGGGACAAAAGGCTGTAGAAGTTCAATAATGTAAGCTGGTGCTTGTCCACGAAGAGCTCTAAAAGTCAGAACCAGAATCTTAAAATTGATTCTTAATTGAATTGGGAGCCAGTGCTGCTGTATTAGCAACACTGCCACATGTGAATACTTAGTGGATTTGGTCAGAAGCCTTGGTGCAGCATTTTGAACAACTTGCAGACATCCCAGGGAGGAAGAAAATAGACCCCAGTGGCAACATATACAGTGCAAACAAGGCAGGACCAAAAATAGAGCTTTGAGGTTCGGCTCACTAAAAAGAGCCGGCTCTTTCGGCTCCGAACTGGCTCTTCAGGTTGTTTTGTTGCTTTAATGAATTTATTATTAACAATAATATAAAATTGTGCACAAAAGGAATTACTAACGTAAAAAAAAAGTGGTTTTATTTATATATGTTTATATATAAAACACATTTCTAGCATGAACTGAACTTCCAAAGCAGAGCTACTAGATCACTTAAATTACACAATTGAAAGCATGTGTGTATTGTTTGTGTATTTATACACAGGCACTCATATATATTCAAATAATTTAAAAAAAAGTTCATCTACCTGTTACTACCACACACCAAATCCGGTCGTTGGTACTTGCTGGCTTGTGTAGCCACAAGATAACAAAAGCTCCACACTGCGCCCAGCATCCTGGAGCACTTCTGTTGTCTTTTGTACGTGTTTTGAGTTTTTATGTGCTTCTGAGTTTTTACGTGTTTTGGAGTTTTTACGCGCTTTGTCTCTAGGGACCACCGTAAATATACTTTTATTTATTCACTCCACAAAAATTGTAATAAATAAATCATATAATACAAAAATCAACTGTTCACATTTCAACTTTTAACTATTTAAATTTTCCGCTTTTTCCTTTTACAAATTTAAAGTGAAACAACACAAAACACTGCAAACCACAACACAATTAAATATAAATTATAATATGACAACAAAAAGAACATGCATATTCTCTGTCATATGGACCTGCATGAATAAACTTTCTGAATCCTTTATCATCTGCAACTGAAAATAGTTGTGGATGATTACTATACCTTTCTAATGTGACGTTGTTGTCCCTGGCTCTCTCTCTCTCTGGCTCTGTTCCTGTGCTACTTAGTGTAACTACCGCCCCTCCCCCCTCTGCCCAGCATAAAGCACAAGACTCGCGTGCAGAGTGAAGCGGAAAAAAGTGCGAGAGAGAGGCTGAGAGAAAGAAAAGAGGGGGGGAAAAAAAACACGTGACGGCTCGCGATAAGGAGCCGGCTCGCGTCGTTCACTTCAAAGAGCCGGCTCTAAGAGCCATTTCGTTCGCGAACGACCCATCACTATGAGGTACATTATAATTAAGAGGGGCTATTTTGGAGCTGTAAGGGTCCATGTTGACATAAAAAGTGCTTCCAGATAAGTAGGGCCAAAACCACTGAAGAGCAGACCCTTTTAGCCAGCATATGATTCCAGGATAACACGATATCATGCTCAACTGTGTTAAAAGCTTCTGTCAGGTCCAACAACAAGAGGGCAGCAGGGCTGCCCGAGTCCAGAGTTAAAAGAATGTATTTAAAACCCTTAAAAGCAGTTATTGTGCAGTTATTTAAAACCTGTTTGAAACTTTCCAGAGATCACTTTAAGATCAAGGTGGGCCTGCAGCTGTAAATGGACTACTTTCTCCAGAACTTTTGAAAGAAAGGGAAGCTTCTAAATTTGCCTGTAATCGGTCAGAACAGTTGGGTCCAGATTGTGTTTTTAAGAAGAGGCTGAACTATAGCTTGTTTAAAACATGATGTGCATTGCTATAGGCTGTGTCCCATGTGTAAATGATCACCTTTTATTCAGGTTTTGATATTAAACATGTGTCTTTATGTGTTTTTGTATCATTACATTATTGGTTATTGGTCTTTTGTTTCTTTGTACCTCAAGACCTCCCACATCATCATGACTGTGAGGAAGAGGAGGGTCTGGATGAGCTGCAGGTCTGTAACCAGGAGATGAACTCCAGTCTGGACCAGGAGGACCCAGAGCCTCCACAGATTAAAGAGGAACAGGAGGAGCTCTGCAGCATTCAGGAGGGAGAGCAGCTTGGACTGAAGCAGGAGGCTGAAGGCATTATCGTCTGGACTGATGAAGAGCGACTCACACTGCTGGAGACCATCTGCAAACCTGTGATAAAGTTACACAGAATAGGTATGTAAAACCAGGGCTCTAGAGTGCGACCAAATTTCTCAGTGGTGTGACTTAAAAAAATTCGGTCGCACCAGTGCAACCAGCTGTTCAGTACAAAAGAAAAAAAGTCTCAGCAACTGTGAAAGTCTCCGTGTGGTCAACAACAGACACACCTTATGCCCATATCGTGGTCTAAACCGTGGGACCTCTCCCATTGGCCGTGGTCCAGATATTCCTGTAGCCCTTCACGTCTGTGTTTGAAAGTGAATAAAAGCATATCGATTAACTAAATCCTGAATCGAGTATAAATGTTTTTAGCCAAAAACGGCACAATCTCAGGTTAAAGCTGGTTAAACCAAACAGCTGAATCAGTGAATGAAAGCAGGTGCACTGATTCTGCACAAAGACGTAAACACAGAGCGCAGACCCACGTACACATCAGAATCAGTGAGATGTCTGCTTTCTCATCCGACATGACATACATGGGCACGCCGACATTCTGCGTCTCCGTGTTTACGTATTTGTCTTTGTTTGTTTGTTTGTTTGTTTGCTGCAGGTTTCTGACTGAACCAGTAGCAAAAGATCAAAACTACATTTCACATTTAATAAACATTATCATGATATCAATACTTATTTTCCACCCTGATTTACGAATAAATTCTTTACAAATCCTACCATGTGGATTCATGGATTTTTTTTTTTTTTCACATTCTGTCTCTCACAGTTGAAGTGTACCTCTGGTGCAAATTACTGACCTCTGTCATCATTTTAGGTGGGGGAACTTGCACAATCGGTGGCTGACTAAATACTTTTTTGCCCCACTGTATGTTGATTAATGGTTTTCTTCAGTTTTTGATCTACTGCAGAATATTTTTCAGGCGGTTATCGCCTATAAAAAGCCAGGTCAGGAAAATCTTCATGTTTTTCTGTGTTTTATTCTCAGTTACTTTGACTCAAAGGCATCTGCTGTAATGCTCACACCTCTGACGAAGTCTCACATGATCAGAAATGAAAGAAATGGATTATAGAAATCAGTGACGATACACAGCCCTAGTGAGTAGCCTAGGCCTAACAGAAGTGGATGTAGCTGTGGGTAATGAGAAAAGATGAAAAGAACAATTGATAACTTTTTTGCTAAGTTAAGGCCTGATCCATCTGAAATTCATAGCCAGTGCTCTGATACGGACATTATATCCCCATGTTTGCGTGGGTTCTCTCCGGGTATTCCGGCTTCCTCCCACCGTCCAAAGACATGCAGCTTGTGGGGATAGGTTAATTGATTAATCCAAATTGTCACTAGGTGTGAATGTGCGAGTGAATGTGAGTGTGAATGGTTGTCTGTCCCTGTGTGTTGGCCCTGCGACAGACTGGCGACCTGTCCAGGGTGTACCCCGCCTTTCGCCCTATGACAGCTGGGATAGGCTCCAGCGCCCCCCGCGACCCTGAAAAGGATAAGCGGAAGCGAATGGATGGATGGATGCTCTGATACGGACATTATATGCCGTGATAAATGTACTGCCCAAGTGTCCCCTCTCCCCACTGCCTTTCTTGTAGAACTGTGCTCCAAGTAAAGAACTTTGTTTTGACAAGATTGCTAGTAAATCATTTACAAATTAATGTTGGACAGCAGTTAAAAAAAAAAAAAAGTTGAACATTTAAAACTGTGGTCAGAGAGGTCCGGGTGAATATCCTGATGGCATGAGCGAGAGCAGTGAGTCCATCCTGGGTGATCCAGGGATGATGGAGGCAGGAGGTCTGGAAGGTGAAGCTAGATGGAAAACCGAGCATTGTTTTTGTACTCTCTTTGACAGTGTCAATCTTACTTGTGCCTTTGTTTTTTGTTTTCTTTATCACTGTTGTGTGTATGTATACCTTCCTGCATTATCTTATAATATATTTCCTCAAAAGTTTGTTTTTCCTCTCAGACTTCCTACAGGAGGATGTCTGTGAGGAGGAGGTTCTTGCAGACCAGCAAGTCTGTACCCAAGAGAGAAACTCCAGCCTGGACGAGGAGGACCCAGAGCCTCCACAGATTAAGGAGGAACAGGAGGAACATTGCAGCAGTCAGGAGGAAGAGCAACTTGGACTGAAGCAGGAGGCTGATACCTTCATGGTGACTCAATCTTATGAGGAAAGTTCCCACAGTGAGCCAGAACCAAACAGTGAGCAGCTCCTTTCTCACAGCTCTCCTGAACCAGAGAGCCGAGATCATGAAGAAAGCCAGCATGTGGACTCAGGATCAACTAGAAATGAAGAGCTGAAGAAAAGGAGACGTTACAGAAAGAGACGTCACAGTAAAAGAGGAGGCAAAGAGAGCCAACGTAAAACTGAAAGGAAAATGTCCCTAAAATGTGAAACTTGTGGCAAAACTTTCGAGTTTATATCCTGCCTCGCTGCACATTTAGAAATTCACGCAAGTGAGAAAATGTATTCTTGTAGCACGTGTGGGAAAAGATTTGATCAGAAATCTGCATTGGATCATCATTTAACAAGTTATCTAGGTCAGAAGATGTATTCTTGTAGCATCTGTGGAAAAAAAATGCACTCTAAAGCCTACATGCCTACACATATGAGACTTCACACAGGTGAGAAACCATATTCTTGTAGCATCTGTGGGAAACGATTCAATCAGAAAACAGGATTGAAAACTCACATAAGACGTCACACAGGGGAGAAGAGGTATTCTTGTAGCACCTGTGGGAAAAGTTTTCTTTTGAAAGCAGCACTGGAGCGTCATATAAGATGTCACACAGGTGAGAAGCCGTATGTTTGTTTAAACTGTGAGAAACCATTTGCAGATAAAACGGCACTGGACCGTCACTTAGTAATCCACACAGGTGAGAAACCATATTGCTGTAACAGCTGTGGAAAAAAGTTCAATCAGAGCGCAAACTTAAAGAAGCACATGATGAGAATTCATACTGGTTAAAGTTTCATGCTTAGAAAATGTGGGACGGCTGTGACTTACCCCCTATTTTTTTTTTTTTTTTTTTTTTTTTTCTTTTTCAAAATTGTCAGCACTGTGTTCTTCTGTTCATTGGATTAAAATGAAGGCTCCGATATCATGTTGGCTCCTTTCTTTACTCAACCACACACTTAACTAGGGCTGTGCGATGTGACCAAAATCTCAGATACCCATATAAGACATTTATCGTCCCGACAACGATATATATCACAAATTTACATTTACTATAAATTATGTGAATCTTGGGCAACTCGTGTGTTTTCAGCTGGGCATTGTGTACCTTATGCTGAGTGTTTTGACAGATGAATTAAACTATATAAATTCAGATATAATTTGTAACGGCCTCTATTTTCCTTTTTTTAATATTTGCTACATAGTGTGCTGCTGAGAAAAGCCTGTTCTTTTTTTTTGGACAACTTTATGATTTTACAATGTGACAGATAGTAGGTGGCTTTAAAGAAAAAAAAGAAAAGAAAAGGTAAAGGCCTGTTCTAACGTTTGAGTCTAAGGTTTATTTTGTCAGGGTTCGTACGGGTGCTTGAAATTCTTGAGAATGCTTGAATTTTAATGTTGTCTTTTCAAGGTTTGAAAACTGCTTGAATTTCAGATGTGGTGCTTAAAAGTGCTTGAAAGTAACTATATTTCATTCACCACAAATAACTATCTGACTGAATAGTTTTCGTATCAGATAAAAAAAATAAAATAAAATGAATCACAAAATGTAGAAGCAAAATTTTTTTTTTTTAACTATTTTTAACTACTTTTGATGTTTCCTCCACATTTTACCTTTAAAAACTATTTACTTTGCCTTGTTTGGTATCATCCTTTTCAGCACAACCTCGCATGTCTGAATTTACAGTTATGTTTTCATTTTGACATACTGTATTAACACAATTGATCTAAAATCAGACAAAAAACATAAAATCCTAGTAGAAAGTTATATTTTTTTTACTGTAACAACCACAAACATGTTTATTGAATCATATTTCATAACTTGCAAATATAAATTGTCAATTTTGCACAAGTTTTGCAAACAAAGTTATTTGCAGCCATTTACCTTTTACCTTGATTTTTTTTAAATAACCATTTCAAACTATTTACAGAACAATCAGCTGTTCTTCATTCAATGCCACACAAATTATTTGTGCAACTCCAAAACAATAATTTCTGTCCACTATAAAGGAGAACATCACAGCCTGATACCTGCAGGTCTGACAGCAGCAGGTGTATCACTCCTGTTTCTACCTGGAGACAGCAGTCGCCTCATTGTTCTGGCACACAACACTACACACTAACTACACAAGACAACACATTAACTACACACTCCAAACACGCTAAACATCATAAATCTCTCACATCTCAAAACTCTCTCTCTCTCTCGTCGTCACTCCTAAAACGTCCCCGGTTCTTTTGTTTGTTTGGTTTTTTTGCTCATAAGCAGAGAGTGCTTGCTAGCGCTAACGTGACGAAACACCGTGTATATATTGTTTATCATGACTCTGGTTTTACGTGGCCTATCAACACAATTTAAAAACTGGTATTTATCACCTTGTTGCTTTGTCTTTAAGTGGTCATGTGATTGGCTTACCACAACCACTTTATTCTTCCTCAGTCAAACAGCAGCACTCATGCGATTGTTTTGCACCCTTAGCTCCAGGTGTTGTGCTAGACAGTGATCGTGATTACAGCTGTACTGTCCAGATTACTTACAGCTACTTCCGTGCAACTGATATAAGATGCGGTAAGCTGAACACAGCTTCAACCGTCTGTTTGTTGAAAAATAGTAACAGGCCGCATTTTCTTGTTAGTAACTGTAACGGCGTTGTAACGATAGGAATAGTAATTAGTTAGATTACTCGTTACTGAAAAAATTAACGCCGTTATTCCCATAACTGGTAGTTAGTGTGTAGTATAGTCGTTGTTTTGTTGTTTTTGTCAGTTCTACTAGTGAACATCACAGTTGCTTAGGGTTGCCAACTCCCTGAAAAATAAATAAGGGACACCTCGTGGCCAGGGCCGGGCAACCCAGTTGTCTTCACCCTTCCTAGTGCGGTAGCTCTTTTTTTGTGTGTGAAATTATTTTTTAACCATTTGACTTTAATTTGATTAAAGTAGATGCATATTCTTTGTGATATGACCATATGGGAAACAAATGATCATTTAGCCATTTATTTTTAGCTCACAATGACAACATTAACACAGTAAAACAGGTCTCTTTCTTAAACAGAAGCCTGTCATGCTTAACTTTTGAGAATATAAGTAAATCTTTCTTTAAAAGAACGCTGTCCTGCTTAACTTAAGATTATATAAATTAATAGAAAGCAATAGAACAAAAATATTCTTGTAACAGTGCACATATAGTGCATTTAGTACAATTGGCTTCAGTTGAGGTTTTATTTCAGCTTTTCTAATGCTAATCAGCTGCTCCTGTTTGTAAACCCACTTGTTCCCATGATTACTCATCTTAACTCATCATCATTATTCATCTACTTTTATGTATTAGTCATCTATTTGTTGTAATCATCTATCCTTGCAGTTGTTTATTACACAAAATAAATTATATTATCACACTTCTGGCCACATAGTGCTGATATTCACTGCACATGCCCATATTAACCTTAACCAGAGGGTTTTAAAAAACAAACCAGTGTTTACATACCATATCTGCTTCTGCCGTGGCCTGGTGGACAAGAAATTGGTTAAGGGTTCCCCGAGCTTTCACGCCCCTCATGTTCTTCATGTGCCCACCACTAGATTAGAAGATTAGAAGCACCATTAGAAGCATGCCTATGGGAAAAGTGCGCCGGCACACAGTGCAGTGTGCTTTAAAGGTGTTATCGTGCACTTTTCCAGCCAGGTGTTTTCCTTTTCCCATTCCTCCTTTTGCAGCCTTTTTTTTCTTTCTCTGAGCAACAAACATTGCTGCTCTAATGCTGGGCTCACACTGTGCGATTTTTGGCCCATTTTGAGCCGATTTTTGAGTCATGCGACCGATTTGGTGATCAGCCCGATTTTGGCCTTCTTCATCGTGTAGTATACGTGGGGTAACGAGAAGCGATTAACACCTCACGACCAGCTCCCGATCATCAATCGCTCGTGAGGGTGTCACCGCAGCCGCTCACACTGCTCACACTGCAAACACGTAAACGTCGGTGAAAAAGACTGAGCAGCACGGCTGTGCGGCGTGTGATCTGGACACAAGCGATGGAGGCACAACTTGTAGAACTTTGGAAAGCTCATCCGAGCCTTTTCGATGTGGCATCACAAAATTATCACGACTAGGGATGGGTACCGGTATCCGGTGCCATGATGGCACTGGTTCTGACATAAACGGTAGTAACCAGACCGAAAAGCAGCGCACATTTCGGTGCTTTTTTTTCCTGAGCTGTGACACACTTTAGATTCTAGCCAATCATTTTACGTTTCCGAGGATAGTAGGCGGGTCCAGGTACATACGTTCTTTTAGAGCAGAGCTACAGATTAAAAATGCCCAAGGCGAAGCGGTTAAAGTCTGGCTGTACTTCATAGCAAAATATGCAAACTCAGCAGCCTGCAACAAGTGCTTTAAGCTGATACTGTGATACTGTCAAAGGAGGTAACACCTCAAATCCGATGAAACACCTGGCGATGCATAGTGTTTTTTTTAAAAGCCGAGAAATGCGCCGTATTTGATAGCTTGCTGCGAGACCTCACACCGAGCGCATCTACTGCGTGTGGGTTGCCTGTTATCGGACCCAGAGTTAGCAGCATCCCCCAAAAACCCGAAGAGGGGAGTCCTGGCCCCTAGCCCTGCCAGTGTAGCAGAAATGATGACGGATGATGATGGCAGCAGCAGCCGTTCTTCTCTGCGTGAGTAGCTTAATGTTGTTCGTGTGTAATTTACATTGAGTAGGCTAACCACGTTATTACATTAATGCATGTAAGGTGAACTAGCAAACATCATCATAGCTACATGCGGCTGTCTTCTTGTTTGATGGCAGATACTCCCTTCACCCTGGACAAAAAGGCTAAAATGACCAAAGAAAAAGAGGGAAACAGCTAAACATGAGAGGTTTTTGGACAAAGATTGTTTTTTTTCCATTGTTTAAGCACTGCTTCCAGCCGAGAGTGATACCATATATGCCCCATAGCTGCAGAAAAGGCTAACATTGTTATCTTTTTACAAAAAAACAGCTGAACATGAGAGGTTTTTGGACCAATTTTGTGTTCTCCATTCTTTAAGCACCGGTTTGAGCACCGTTTAAGCACCGGCACCGTTTCAAAAGTACCGGTTTGGCACCGGTATCGGATAAAACCTAAACGATACCCATCCCTAATCACGACCACAACAACCGTGAAAATAGTTGAATTTACACTGCTGGTCAATCACAGCTGCCTGATCAATGTTTTTCATTAGCAATTTAGCAAAGTTGATGGTGGTGTGCGTGTCTGTGTGAGTGAAAGACACACAGAGAGAGAGAGCGACAGATTTTCTGTTATAACCTTAATTTTATGGAGGCACAGTGTGAGCACTCAGGTCGCATCAGAGCATCGGGCGGTATAGTGTGAGACCTGCATCGTGACCTACCAACGTCTAACCCCTGCGAGTCAATCGTGCAGTTTGAGCAGGAGCTGAATAACGTGACTGAAAAAATCGCACAGTGTCTGCCCAGCTTTAGGTGTACTGTCGTCCGAGACTTGCACCGCAGTGTCGGCGTTTGTTTCCCTGTTGGCCATGCTTCTTGTTGTGGTCATCTGTTGTCTTCCGGTATTTTCTCCGCAAGCGACCTTTCCTCGACCAATGAGATAAGCGGTCTGAATTGTCATACTCGAATTGTCATAAGTGTGCTGTCAGCTCATTGGTCACAAAGCAGGAGAGGGGCTGGGAATTATGTTTTCAAACAAAGCGTTAATTCCATAAACATTTATAGACTACTTTTGATTCTCACTGTATTACGGGACAAAGTGCGTCCCTTATTAGCTCAATACGGGACTTATTGAGCTAATAAGGGACACACTTTTAGTCCCATGTACCCTAAAAAAGTACACGGGACGTGTACTTTTGTTTCTAAATACAGGACGATTCCATTTTTTAAGGGACGGTTGGCAACCCTACAGTTGCTGCCTTAAAGCCACCAAAGGCAGATTGCAGTGCCAACGCCGAGTGACACACCTGCTGTCAGACCTGCAGGTTTATCCCTGTGCTGTTCTCATCTGTGTTAGAGTGGACACAAACTATTTTTTGGAGTTGCATAAATAATTTGTGTGCCTTCTTATTTGATGCAGAGCACCGTTTTGTTCTGTAAATAGTTTGAAATGGTTATATAAAAAACATCTGAGCCTTGGCTGCACTTTTAGGTAAACCATAAAACTTTGTTTGCAAAACTTGTGCATATTTTTTAAAAATGTACAATTTCTATTTGCATTTCAAGTTATGAAAATCGTTCGTTAAACATGCTTGTGGTTTTTACAGTCAAAAATATCACTTTCTACTCATGTTTTCAATTTTGTCTGAATTTAGATAAATTGTGCTGATACAATATGTCAAAATGAGTAAATAACAGATTGGCAAGATAAACCGTTTTTAAAGGTGAAATATAGAGGCCAAATCAAAAGTAGTCAGAAACGGTCAATTAAACCCTGGACCCCAGAGGGTTAGAGGCTAAAAGCAAAGTTGTCACCAAGTACTGTTTATATTTGTGTGTATTGCTGCAGCTTTTTTGAGTATTAACTTGGTGCCTTTGGGTGAAATAATGGTAATATGAGGGACGGATCCATATGGTCACAAAGAATAGCCACTTGTTTCTGTGCTACCAAAGTTCCCCGGCTTTCATTCAAACTGTGTTTATCGTCAGCACCGACACATTAAACTACTTAAACATTATAAATGTCTTCAAGCTCACACTGAGGCCTGTGGGGCACAATCAGTCACAGAGACAGTTCACACATTTATATGTGTATTTGTATATGAATATTTCATACTTTAGGCTGCCTGTTTATTTAAGGGAGATGAACAAAATACATTGGAATTATACATAATAACATCACAGATGATAAATTCAATAGATTTTAAGTAGATGCTTGTGCATTCTTAAAGTCTTATATGTTGAATTGAACTATGTGATCTGTTCAAAGCCTCTCAGTCAGTGCTGTTGTCCATGCCTGTCTGACTGTACATGATGTTATTGGCACAAACACTTTAAAAGTGATCATTTAGGACTTCAGCAATAAAACAGTTTTATTGGCAATTAACTTAGAAAACAAACAAACAAACATCTGTCTCCTATTTTCTGTCACACAGGAAAGAAGCATCAATATCTGATGAGAAGACTTATTTATTTCTTTTTTGGGTTTTTTTTTCAACAGGAGAAGAATATCTCTAACAAGTTGATTTGTTCACGTTTTCACATCTTCATTTTTAAGTCAAATGTGCATTTTGAGTTTATACACTATGTATATAAGGCGACCGTTTCCTTTTGCAGTATTTTTGTGTGGTGTGTTTTTCTGTCTTAACAAAAGGGGAACAAAGGCGTTTAAGATCACCTAGGATGATTTGTTTTAATTTTCACATGGTCTTATTGAGGTGATGCGAATTGAAACACACATTCTTGGTTTTTTTGGGCAGTGGCGGTGGGGGGGTTGGAAAAGCTTGAAAAAGGACCTTGAAAGTGTTTAAAAAGTGCTTGAATTTGACCCTGAGATAGGTGTCTGAACCCTGTTTTGAGCACCTGACGGCTCTTTTTGCTTCTCATTTGTAAACTCTCTCCATACTCTTTCACATGATTCTTGCATTGGTAGTTGACAAGGTTTTCCATGTTTGAGTCTGAGGTGGGAACCGGTTTCCTGCATAATTTGCATGGTACAGTTTTCTGGTCTGTGTCAGACTTTTCATAACCAGGCTACATGCCTCGTTTAGAAATAAGGTCCTGGATTTGTTCTGACTGATCTTTCTGTTTCTCATCATTTCAGTTCATTTTGAAAAATCTCAACAGGATCTTCAGTTTTATTGTGAAAGGTTTATGTGGGAAATAAACAAGCGGATGGCGGAGCCACACGCTGGGTTTACCGTCATTGTTGCTAACACCAACGCGTAAAAACAGTGGCTTCAAAATGATGAAAAAAACTGATCATAAACAGTTTATTTTACAAAACAAGCGATAGCGTGATATGAAACCATAGACGTTTTCATATCATCCGATGTATATCATTATATCGAACAGCCCTACACTTAACTCAGAGTACACTCAGTTGAACTTCGTCTGATCAGCTGTTTGGGACTTGAAAACTCAGATTTGCCATTGAGTTTGTTGAACATGTTTCCTGAAAACGGGCATTTATCACCTCATAATTAGAACTGTCTCAGGGAAAACCTGATCTTATATTTCATGACAGTTAAAGTTATCTGTACTCCTATTCTGTTGGTTCATTGTTTTGTTTTGTTGTTTATTAGTGTTTGTTGTGTTCACAATGTTCAAATAAAGATTTATTCAAACGTATTGTATTTTTTCTGAGGCGTAATCTCTTATACATGAAAGCAGCACAGCAGAGCGTTCTGTTGAATTTCACACACGTGCACACATACCATCAGAATACCTGCAGCAACATGCTCACAATGAGTCACCATTAAAAAGGGGCAAATAATAAAACAGTACAGAAAGCCAACAAGTCACTGCTAAGGCACTGGGAGTCTCCTGTTAGTGAGCAAACTGCAGTACAATCAAACAAAAACACCAAACTCAGCATAAAAACAAATTCTATCAACATGAAATGTGACCCTCCATTATGCCCATATGGAAAAGAAATAGTAAAAACATATATGATTTACTCATGAAAGTGGCCACTTTCTAATTACTTTCATATATTTTTTTAGTAAGTATACAAAACATACAAGTTTCATTATATAATTTTTCAAGGGATCTTATATGTGTTTTCACTCTTGTATGCTTTTCATACAAGTTTCATACAAGACAGATAAAAACTTTATAAGATTTATATATATCTTTTCCATATGGGTGAACCCATGACCCAACCACCATCTGCAAGGAAAGCATGAAGAGAATTACTGCTACAACTGTATACCAATCCTGGCATACCTCAGCTGTTTCTCCCTGTCATAGCTATACAACAGTTACAAGAAATAGGAAATGGATTTTGGATTTGAGTTAAAGTGTCTCTTCAGTTTCATCTCAGTGAGTTTCAGTCTGTGCTTGTAACTGAACGATTATCTGCTGCAGTCTGAACGACCTGCCATTTTAAAGTCGGTCAAAGTTTGTTCGATCTCAAAAACATTTCCCATGAGCCTCAGGAAGTAGCTCACTGTGTGGTTACTGAGTGACAAAGTTAACAGCTTTCATCTCTTTGAATACAACAGTTACAGCTACTTTTAAGGAAACAGACAAGAGAAGGGAGGGAGGCGGACTTCATCTCACTTCCTGAATTTGAGTGAACATTTGACCAGAACTGAACTTCATGTTCAAAGACTCTGCAGTGATGACTTTACATTAGTGAAGTTTGTCAGTTAAAATGATAAATAAAGTATTTTTAGTGAAAGATTTCACTGTCGTGGGAAGAAGTGCTTTCGCCTGCTGTGACCATTTGCTCTGAGTAAGTATTACGTCTCTGGGCTGATCATCTATCAATCTGTTTGTAACTGTTTACAAAGCTTCATGGAAACGTGTTTGTTGTATTTTGAAGCAATGTAGTGACTTTGTGCAGCAGCCTTTAGAATATAATCAGTGATTCGTGGCTCCTTGAAAATTATCAGCAGCTGATTAATATTTCTATGGCAGGAGGAAAATACTAAATGTCTTTTCTTGTGCTTGCTAATGGTTTTAATCACTTTTCTACAGCAGTTTGAACCCATCAGAATGACGTGTTTGTGTGCTGGAGCATCTGTGAGAGTAACTATTATTGGTGTCAAAGCTCCCAGCAAACACAACAAGCAGACGAGGAGCAGACAAAGGAAACAAAATGTCCATCGCTGTTTCTGTAAGAAGTCAGTCGAGCTCCAAGACTTTAATTTTAAAACTTCCTATGCAGTTATTCCAAGATTTCAAATGTTTTGAGGGTCTTGATGTTTAATACATCAAAACTCTTAACTACACCTAACAAAGAAAAACAGTTGATAGAGGCCACTTTCACCATCCAGGGTAAACTTACTTATAACTTTATGACTGCATTTTAGTAATTTAGTAATTTAAAGAGTAAAAAGAAACTAAAAGAAAATTAAAAAATAAAAAGTGTCCACAAACTTGCCTCTGCCTGTTCTCCGTGTCAGGGTTCAAATGAATGAACACAAACACATTTTATTAGTTTCAGGAGTGGAACAGTTTTGAGAATTAGATTTATTTAATACTGTGTCTGAATGTGATTTATGACAAAGACTGTTTAACATGTGCATATATGTGATCAGTGTGCGTATGAGACCTGCAGGTGAAGGTGCAGACAGCTGTGTTCTTGTTGTGTTTCTGGATGTAAAACAAAAGTACTTCACATTTAAAGCTTCACTTGGACTTATAATCTGTTCAAGTTGTCTATTTATTATTCAGCTCACATGTGTATGATACAACTACAACTAAGTAAATTATTACTTAGTTTCATAAAAATCTCACTAATTTGTTTCTGCAGCACCAAACATGTCAAAGCATGCTGTAGTCAGAGCTTGTTAAGGTGTGATAAAAGGAAGGAAGCAGATAAAGAAGAAGTTTTAAAGTCTTTGTTTTCTTCACAGTTCTCGTCTCGTGTGCTTCTTCTTCTTTCTCTTCACACAAAGTCGCAGAAGTTTTCAGACGTGTCACAGCTGGATGTGAGGATGGGACCCACTTTCCTCTGTGAGCTGGGCCTATTCTGTCAGTGCATCACTTCTTCCTTTGATTCATTGACTGATGAACATGTTTTAGTAAAATGACAGAGTTTCAGTCATTTGCAGCATTTCAGTTCATGTTTTGTTCTCAACATGGTTGTTTGCAGACTGGATTAGATTTCAGTGCACTGATGCTGGTTTAGTTTATCTAAGAATGGTTTGTTTCTTCATCAGTGATAATTTGATGCATTTTACATAAAATATATAATTTAAACCAATCACAGCAGCCTCTGGTAACACCAGGTGTGTTTGACTGATGCCATGTTTGAGTGAGTCTTCAGTTTGATGATGTGTGAAGTTTCTTCCTTTATTGCAGTTCTCTGTACGCTCCTCTGCAGCGGACACGCTCAAGGTGACTGAACAGTTTGCACTTTTATTTATTTAGTAAATATTAATCTTAGTGCATCAATCTTAAACACTTTCCACTTCTGTTTTTATTTCTCAATATATTTATAAGTTTATGAACAGATTTTGATTTGTAAAGTACATAAAAGTCTTTCAGATCAATGATGTTGTGTTTGTGTTGGATTCTAGATGCTGTGCTAACTGTTGAACCCAGCTCGACCATGTTCATAGGAGAAACTGTTAGCTTCAAATGTGACATGAAGGAAGGAAAACACACTGACTGGGAATACAAAGTCATGAAGGATGGTCAAGAAATTTTAAACTCCAACACAAACAAAGGCCTCAGATTAAAAGTTGAATCTACAGCTCAGAGTGGTAAATACAGCTGCTCTGCTCACAGGACGACATCACAGAAAACAAAGAACAGTAACATCGTCTCTGTAACTGTGACGGGTAAGTCGTCAGTGACATGTGCACTAAATAATGTTGTCATGGAAACTTGTTTCTTTTGCATTGAAGCTTAAACTTAAACTAAACAGGAAACTGATTTTACCTGTTACATCACTCACAGTACACACAGTGATAAAATACTCACAGACTCTGTAATCATTACATAGATGTGTTTTAATGCTTTAAAAAACATCAACTATGGATAAATTAAACTTTAAAACAAAGAAAAAGAAGAAACATGAAAAGTTTAATAAAGTTTAAGGTGACTGATGTTTCTGTTATTTAAACCAAAAACCACACAGAGCTGTGAAACCATCATTGTGTGTCCTTCAGCAGTGACCTGTGTTAGTTTACATCAGTGTGACTCTTTCAGGTCAGACAAACATTTATACTGTGATTATTTAGAGATTTAAACCAGAGTTACAGAAACAATATCCACATGTTGAGAAAGACACGAGAAGAAAATAAATAGAAAAATATGATAAAGAGTAATGTGGGTGGAAAGTTTCACCACATTAAACCAAATCTTTAAATTTCCCTTTTCTGTTTTTTATGAGTTCATAATGAATAATACATTTCCCCCTTTTCCCCTAACAGCAGGTAAACCCAGGGCCACACTGACTCCAGGATCAACTATCGTACCAGTAGGGGGCAGTGTGACTCTGGCCTGCTCTGTGGGGAGCTCTGCTGGCTGGAAATATGAGTGGTTCAGACATGACCAAAACACTGACGTTCAAATCAGAACAGATGATCAACAAAACGGAGTAATCAGAGTATCTCAAGGAGGAATCTACCGCTGCAGAGGAAGAAGAGGAAACCCAGTTTACTACACTGATAAAAGTGGTGATGTCACCATTGAGATAACCTGTGAGTTCAGTCATTTAGTTTGAAATTCACATTCAGACACACAGTGTTAAGTTTTCTCTGCTGAGCTGATGTTTCTGTTTGTATCTTAACTGTTAATAAACAGTTTCCAATAAGGTTGTTGTTAAAGGACGACCCAGCTGGCCTCAGATATTCAGCGGTGAGACGATCAGTCTGACATGTGAGGTGCAGGAAGGAGGTGAAACCACTGAGTGGGAGTATAGATGGAGAGGAGCCAAGCAGACCACACAGTGGACTCACAATAATTACTGGATATTCAGAGTTTCTGAGTCCAGCAGTGGAGACTACACGTGTAAGAGTCGACGCAGAGATGACTCATATTCTTCAACAGAGTGGAGTGAAGCCTTCAACTTGTCAGCATCAAGTAAGTGATGTTTGTTGTTGAGCTTCATTTTACAAACATAACAAGGATCAGCACAGGATGACATCAACCTGATTGTAGCCTTATTATAGACAGTTTTAAATCCATTGGACGTATGGGACTAAAGAAAAACATCCAAATATTGTTATTACCATGTCATAGTCAAAGGTGACTACGATGACCTGGATGACTGAGAACCTTCACAGACATATTACCATGTCATCACTACCACTCTCACCAACCCCAGTCATCATACTGAGACTGATCCTTTTCAAGCACTAATAGGTCCTGAGCCAGTTTATTATGGACAAACAGACATTTGGTCTGATTCCTGATAATTACTCTAAACAGAAGCTGAGGTCATTTTATTGTAAAGTTTGTGTGTGTAAGAAAGAGCAGTGAGGCTTGTAGGAAGTTAAACAGAGATGAGTAGGTGGAGAAAAGGTTTGTTGTAATATTTCAGATGGAGATGTTGTCATGGTGACTGATGGAGCTACAAGCAGAAATCTAATGTTTTCACTGTTGAGCTGGTTTATTGTGGCAGCCTAGAAACAGAGATGGTGACTCTGTGACGTCTGTGCAGCTGAAGTGGTGTAGAGAGCCCAGTGATGTGAACATAGTTTCTGCTGTATGCTGTGAATGTGAACACATCTCTAATGTGGAAACAACATTTTAAGACTGCGACAGACATTTTTTCCTCCACAGGGGACCGAACTGTTTGAAGGGATTTTCTTCATGGATTACATGTTTTTATACATTTTATCTCAGGAATGATGGATGAGTTTGTTTTATTAATGCAGTGATGTGTGAAATGTTTGATTTCTTCTGATGGTGTTGAAAGAAGATTAACTAATACCAAATAAAAGCAAGATATTAAAGTTTGAAGGTATGAATTAAAGAAATGGAAAGTTAGAAGTCTCATAATTAAACTGCTGCAGTAGAGATTTGTCTGTGCAGCTATGATGATCTGCTTCTGTGTGGTCTGACATCTGAGTCTTACATTAGTGAGAATCTTCTGATGAATCAAGCAGGAAGGCTTGATGCAGAAAAAGGAAAGCAGTAGTTTATAAATGGAAATGCATTACAGAGCTGTGTGAGAGGAGAAAGTGGATGAGACCAGTATTAACACTGCTGGGATGCTTTAACGATTAATTTGTGATGCCTGTTCAAACTCATACAATTGATGAAATAAAGAGGTTTTTTTTTCAAATGATGTTGTTATTAAATTAAAAAAAACAACTTTTCTCACACAAAAATGAAATGGTCTTTTATCCATTTTTCTTCTTTTCTTCCTCTTTTCCCCTAACAGCAGGTAAACCCAGGGCCACACTGACTCCAGGATCAACTATCGTACCAGTAGGGGGCAGTGTGACACTGAACTGCTCTGTGGGGAGCTCTGCTGGCTGGAAATATGAGTGGTTCAGACGTGACCCAAACACTGAAGTTCAAATCAGAACAGATGATCAACAAAACGGAGTAATCAGAGTATCTCAAGGAGGAATCTACCACTGCAGAGGAAGAAGAGGAAACCCAGTTTACTACACTGATAAAAGTGATGATGTCACCATTGAGATAACCTGTGAGTTCAGTCATTTTAGTTTGAAATTCACATTCAGACACACAGTGTTAAGTTTTCTCTGCTGAGCTGATGTTTCTGTTTGTATCTTAACTGTTAATAAACAGTTTCCAATAAGGTTGTTGTTAAAGGACGACCCAGCTGGCCTCAGATATTCAGCGGTGAGACGATCAGTCTGACATGTGAGGTGCAGGAAGGAGGTGAAACCACTGAGTGGGAGTATAGATGGAGAGGAGCCAACCAGACCACACAGTGGACTCACAATAATTACTGGATATTCAATGTTTCTGAGTCCAGCAGTGGAGACTACACGTGTAAGAGTCGACGCAGAGATGACTCATATTCTTCAACAGAGTGGAGTGAAGCCTTCAACTTGTCAGCATCAAGTAAGTGATGTTTGTTGATGAGCTTCATTTTACAAACATAACAAGGATCAGCACAGGATGAGATCAACCTGATTGTAGCCTCATAGTTTGTCCGACACTTTGTGAATATTTAGCTGGTACAAAGCTAATGTTGAGCTTTATTACCATCACCCCAGTAAGATGATGAAATAAACAAACATCATATACGTGTGTCTATGAAAAACACTTTAAATGTACAAAACAAATAATGACAAAACTACATCATCCCTATTTAAAAGTCTCTTGGAAATTTTCTTCCAGCTGATAACATAAATAAAACACACACATACTTGATCTCAGTCACCATGGTCGTGCTGCCCCTCAGCTTCCTGGTACATGCAAGTAAGCTTGAACATAAGTGATTTCCTTCCTTTTTAGAAAACCTGACCTCTAACTTTGACCTCGAGGTCACTGAGATTTGAACTTATCTGAGATTATTAGTAGATGATGAGTTCCCAAGTTATCGTAATCATGAACACAAGTGTCCAAGCCGCCTGCCCCGCCATTGAGCTGGGGACCCCAACGAATACCCCGTAAAGTGATGATGATGAAAAAAGTGCTTTACTGTGAATATTGAGGGCTGTTGCCAGTTTGACAGTATTCAGTATGATGTTTATGTAATATTCAGAATATCTGCTCCTTATCAGCTGCAACACTACTACAGATATCACAGTGGCTGCATCACCATCGTTCTTGTGAACACTGACACTTTTTAATTTTAGCGTTTTCAGTGCCGTCTTTACTGAAAGTGTAAAAACACTGAGACAAAACGCTGCTTTAGTTTAGAGAAGCTCCGTAGAAGGCTACGTGCTTGATTTTATACATCTGTGACAATGGGACACACCTCAGAGATTAAGAAGGGTACTACACATTTTATTAGGTACACCTTGCTGGTACTGGGTGGACCCCCATTAGCTTTCAGCACTGCCTCGATTTGCCTCTGTATAGTTGAAGTAATTGTATATTACACTGCACCAGCTGACATCTGTCCTGGAGATCCTGTTGGTTCCAAGTTACACAGAGAAAATTTTCTTTCGCTTGTGCTTTTTTGTACATATTACAAAATCATGTAAAATAACATGAGAGTGGCGGAGATGTGATCAGGAGTTCTGGTATTGGAGATAGTGCCAGCTCTTGTGTGTGTTTCATGTGAAGCCTGTTGTACATTTAAATCTGTTTACATACATGTAATTAAATCTTCTTATTTATTCAGCAGTGCCCAGGACTGGAAACTCTTCATTTCCTGCTCTGTTGATCGTTGGACTCGTCTGTGGACTTTTACTGATTCTTCTTCTGCTGTGTTGTTGCTTCAAACAGTCAAAGGGTGAAACCATTTCTCTCTGATATTACACTGAGCATAATCTAACCCTGAACGCTGCATGTAACGGTACAGCACCAGAACAGTTTGCAATAAAAACATCTGATTGTGTTTTTCTGTTTTGTTTTTCAGATTCATGCTTTGCCAGGTTTGTTTACATTTTCTCTCTCATTATTTATCAAACCAGAATTTCATCCCGTGTTTCTTATTAAATCCACTGTTTTACTACATTTTATGTTCCAGCACAAATCAAACCATAAACCAAACGATCAACCAGGATGAAGCTCGAGACAGCCAACATGCTTCTCCTCACCAAGGTCAGCGTTAACCGTGACGAGTTCTGCTTTAGACATTTCTGTTTGTAAGGTGATCAGATCCATGTATATGAGTTTTAATTGTTTCGTAGGTGATGCTTGTCTCTATGAATCAGTCAAAGACCACGATGACACAAAAAATGGTAAAGTATAAACAGCGGTTTATAAGTATGCAGACTCTTTGATTATTCTCATTTATGTGTAAATGTTTGAACTCTATTTTAGTTGAATCTGGGGATGTCACATATTCTTTGATTGAGTTTAAAAACATCACTCAGAAAGGTGAGTATTTATTCTGCTACCAATACAAAATACACTAGTTTACATGCTTTTATTGGACCGTAGTATCCAAATGAAGGAAAAACTAGACTTTCATTCATGTTATCGCTCCAAGAAGAAAAAGCAAGAAACCAGCTGATTGCTGTAATGTGCTCTGTTCAACAAATAAACTAATAAATAGAGGAGAAAGTGGAAAAAGGTGGAACCCATTTAAAAAGTTAAAATTCAGGGACTTCAATCAGTGTAGTTAGGAAGCATAAAACATTGTGAGTCCATTTCAGCTGCTTTGGTGCAAACCGCTGGTATTGTGAGACGTTACCATCAGGCTGCACAGGCAGACCAGGACGGCCCATTCTCATGTGCATGCTTTTGATCAAACTGTTAGAAATAGACTCTGCGAACACAGCACGAGGCCTCATGACCTTTACTAGGACTTGTACTCACAGCACAGCAATGTGCAGCTCGACTGAACAACAGCAACAAGAAAAGTCAGTCAGGGGGATAAAGAGAGAGCAATGACCTGTGAACACCACCTCGAAGATATTCTCTTTTTGGGGTTTTTGTTGTTGTTTCCTCTTCAGTGCACCTCTTGTCATTCTGAGTTGCATCAAAGCTGCTGAAATGGAGCCAGGTATCCCTGAAGTTTGAATGAAAATGTTTCATACTGTGATAGTCGAATGTTCCCTTAATTTAATTTGAATAATGAATCTTTTACAATAAAACAATAAACCAAAGAACAATTAATAATCAGTCCAATTCCTTCAGTATTTAAAACCTTTGCTGATATGTTTTTTCTTTTCAGAGATTCCACTTTCCTTTTTCCAGAGTGTAATTTAATGTAACTACTTTTTTCCATAAAGGTTTTTATGTTCTTATGGGTGCTGGAGGTTATAAACCTTAACCTATAATCACAGGATTCATTTTAATCCTGTTCTCAACAGAGACAATACATTCAGTTTAGTCCAATCATGTCAAAGATCTGTATTTTAACTGAGATTAGCCAGCATCATTCTTCTCGTATTTCATGTGATTCTAATATCAGGGGTCATCTATCACTGAGGCGACCCTTCTGAATGCTCACTGGCTGTTTTTGATGTAGGCACAATGTGAAAGAAGCTTTTTTAAATAATGACAACAACGGGCTGTCAAAAAAAATCTTTTTCAATAGATGAGAACCTCCCTCAGTCAGTTCATGTGATGAGTTAGGTCTTTAATGACAAAATGATTTCAGTATAAAGAAAATCAAAGTTACTCCAAAGTTAGTTTATCGTCTGTCTGTCCTCCTTTAGATGAGAGCCCGTTGTATGCAGAGGTCTCCCACAAGAGAGCTAAAGCCAAGAGAAACAAGGGCAAGTAAAGTAGTAAAGCACACATTTCTTTTTGCTGTCTGTTTACACTTTTTACCCCTCAGTCTAAAAGGCTGATTTGAGGTATTGTCATCCTGCTGGCTGTGTGGACTTAGAATTAAGATGTTACTGACAATCATCTTTGACTAATAATGTGTTTATTTGCAGAAAAATCAGCCTCTGCAGCAGCTGAAGAAGTCATTTGTTCTGAAGTCAAGTCACAACCAGCTCTTGGTAATTACACAGAAATAACAGACTCATTGTCGCTATAATGATGAACTCAAACAAGATAATATCTAATGCTGAGAAATGTTAGTCAGTGTAGAGAACATCCTTCAGTCATGTCATGTAGTTTAGGTGTTGAATCGTCTGTCCTCTTTAGATTACAGCCTGTTGTATGCAGAGGTCTCCCACAACAGAGCTAAAGTCAAGATACATAAAGGTAAGTAAAGTAATCTAAAAAATTGCAAATTTTTCATTTTGCTGTCTGCTTTATACTTTTATACTTTTATACACACCAAGAAAAAGTGTATAAATAGTAGAGCCTTTGAATTAAGATGTTACTGGCAGTCATCTCATCAAAAAATCTCTTTATTTGCAGGAAAATCAGCCCCTGCAGCAGCTGATGAAGCAGTTTATTCTGAAGTCAAATCAAAACCAGTTCTTAGTAATACAGAAATAAAATAGCTTACATACTGTGATTTGTTGTTGTAATGATTAACTCGATAAACTGAGTCCCAAATCACCTTTAAACACTGAATAATTCTGCATTGATTCTTCATGATCATGTGTCTGCAAAACCAACTAAATGTAGCAAAAGCAAAATTTAATTCATTTGAATTTAACAGCAGATTTCAACTTTTTTATGAAAAGTTTTCTTTCGTTTAAAAATAGGCAGCAGCAGCAAGTGATAGTGTGGTGTTAGGATCAGGATCTTTCCACTTCCACACAAGCATTTATTGAACTGCATGTTGTAAACATACACAGTAGACCCAGTGCATTTTGATCACTTGTATTAATTCTTTGACGGTTGCTGGACACACACACTGCAGCTCAACACAACAACCACAACAACATCGTTAACCAAAACTCTGAACTTTTAAGCCAGCGAGGCGTGATTGCAGACGCCGCGCAGGTGTGTACATCGCACCTGCAGCAGCATCGTAAACCACGCCCCCAACACATGTATTGTTTTTATATCTATATTTACAGATCTTTCCTTTGCAAATAAGCATTTTTGTTCCTCTTGTTTTTTTAAATGGGTTTGTACATTAATAACATTTTATATTTGTTTATTTCATATTTGGTAAACTGCCGTCAAATTTTTTATTCTGTTATCTCATTTTGTGTTTCGTTTAAACCACGTAACCTTTATTATATAAATGTTATACAGTATATGCTTCAGTCTTGTGTGTTGTGTTTGTTGATAAATTACATAAACATAAATGCTGAGAGGAGTCCTTCAAGTGTTTATATAACACTGACCTGCGGGAACTTTGTACAGAGGCAGGAAAACTTTGAACATGTATGACACCCTTTATACCACACAAATGGACAAACTTTGTTGAGGGACAGGAGGAGGGGCGATAGTTTTCAACACAGAATACAGTGTTGAAAATTTCTGTTAGTATTTTAAATCTAATATTTCATGTCAGAGTTTTTGTGACTTAATGGGTGCAGTTTCATCTTAAGTCTTAAGACTTGCCTAGTGAAGTCAAAAACAGACGACAATGAAAACATGAAAGAGATCTCTCTCCTTTTAATTTAACTCACCTTGGATCCCGTTGGAAACTGTGGCATCTCAAATTCACATGTGTTCCCATGTCCTGTTAATGGTGGCAGGACCTTGTCAAGCTGTGTAACCAGCAGCTTTTTTGTTGGCGTTTGCATTGTACTGACATGAGCCTGGATCAGGAGCGTTCAACAATGCTGTCAACTAATCATGGCAGCACAGGAACAAGCTCTGAGCACAAGATCCATAGAGGCTGGGGTCTATCACACCAGGCAAGACCCCAGGTACAGGCTGTGTAAAGATGCCCCTGACACATAACAGCAGGGTGAAAGATGCTAGCAGGCAGGGCATACATGGAACGCCATAACCAAGTGGCCGGCATAATATACAGGAGTATCTGTGTCTGGAAGTGCCTGGAAGTCCAGAGTTCAAAATGGGAGACTCCTCCAAGGGTGATGGAGAATGACTGAGCTCAGATCCTGTGGGACTTCTGTAGTGATCAATGTAGCGATTCCCAGTGACAGCAACATCAGGAAGGAGGAACACGAGAAGCTGGAGAAGTGCAAAGGGCTCAGAGAAGAGCTCGAGAGGATGTGGAGGGTGAAGGTGACGGTGATCCCAGTGGTAATTGGAGCACTAGGTGCAGTGACTCCCAGCAGATCCCGGGAACAACATCGGAGATCTCTGTCCAGAAGAGCGCAGTCCTGGGAACAGCTAAGATACTGCGCAGGACCCTCAAGCTCCCAGGCCTCTGGTAGAGGACCTGAGCTTGAAGGATTGACCGCCCACAGGGGCGAGTGGGGAATCTTTTTATATATACCACACTGCTGCTTACTTCTCATTGCTTTGGGCAATGAAACAGGAAATGTCTGTCGTTTCACGCCTCTAAACCCACTTACAGCGACATGTAAGGCAACAGTGGCAAGTTCAGAAAAAAGGACGACTTCCTCTCACCTCACACTCACTTCTGTTACTGTTTGAGTTGTCCGTTTCCTGTAAATCAATTTATGATGAAACCAGAAGATTTTACAGGGGTTTAATGGAATAATCTATATTAGTAAAGCTCAGTTTTATCAATTAAGATAAAAAAAAGTCAATTTTTTAGTTACAGATTTCATTGTTGTGTGAGAGAGTGCATGGATTAACTGATGTGAACATCTGCTTATGGTGAGTATGACACTGCTATTTGTCAACTGATAGTTGAAGCTATGAGGCTAAGCTAGATGAAAATGCATTTATTTTATATTTGAAGCAATTTAAGGATTTTGTGCAATTCAAACTGCTTTTCTACAGCAGTTTGAACCCATCAGAATGGTGTATTTCCATGACGGAGCATCTGTGAGAATAACTATTATTGGTGGCAAAGCTCCCAGCAAACACAACAAGCAGACGAGGAGCAGACAAAGGAAACAAAATGACATGTAATCTGCTCATTTTGTCTCTTTCACTACTCAGCTCACATCTGTATGATAAAATGATTCTTATTACTTAGTTTTATAAAAAGAAATCTCCTTAATTTGTTTCTGAAGCACCAGGAAAATACAAACATGTCAAAGCATGCTGTAGTCAGAGCTTGTTAAGGTGTGATAAAAAGAAGGAAGTGGAGAGAAGAAGAAGTTTTAAAGTCTTTGTTTTCTTCACAGTTCTCGGCGTCTCGTGTGCTTCTTCTTCTTTCTCTTCACACAAAGTCGCAGAAGTTTTCAGACGTGTCACAGCTGGATGTGAGGATGGGACCCACTTTCCTCTGTGAGCTGGGCCTATTCTGTCAGTGCATCACTTCTTCCTTTGATTCATTGACTGATGAACATGTTTTAGTAAAATGACAGAGTTTCAGTCATTTGCAGCATTTCAGTTCATGTTTTGTTCTCAACATGGTTGTTTGCAGACTGGATTAGATTTCAGTGCACTGACGCTGGTTTAGTTTATCTAAGAAAGGTTTGTTTCTTCATCAGTGATAATTTGATGCATTTTACATAAAATATATAATTTAAACCAATCACAGCAGCCTCTGGTAACACCAGGTGTGTTTGATTGATGCCATGTTTGAGTGAGTCTTCAGTTTGATGATGTGTGAAGTTTCTTCCTTTATTGCAGTTCTCTGTACGCTCCTCTGCAGCGGACACGCTCAAGGTGACTGAACAGTTTGCACTTTTATTTATTTAGTAAATATTAATCTTAGTGCATCAATCTTAAACACTTTCCATTTCTGTTTTTATTACTCAATATATTTATAAGTTTATGAACATGTCAGAACAGATTTTGATTTGTAAAGTACATAAAAGTGTTTCAGGTCAATGATGTTTAGAATAGAATAGAATAGAATTCAACTTTATTGTCATTGCACATGCACAGGTACAGGGCAACGAAATGCAGTTTGCATCCATCCAGAAGTGCTTTAGTGATATAGATATATTACAATATATATTAGCAATAATATAGATATGTGAGTATATTATATATATATATATATATATATATATATATATATATATATATATATATATATATATATATATATATATATATATATATATATATATATACATATAGTATATGTTGTGTTTGTGTTGGATTTTAGATGCTGTGCTAACTGTTGAACCCAGCTCGACAACTTACATCGGAGAGACTGTTAGCTTCAAATGTGACATGAAGGAAGGAAAACACACTGACTGGGAATACAAACTCATGAAGGATGGTCGAGCCTTTATCCCGTACAACATATACAAAAATTACAGAAAACAAATGAAGTCTACATCTGATACTGGTAAATACCAGTGCTCTGGTCATATGAAGAAATCACATTATACAAAGAACAGTAATACTGTCTCCCTGACTGTGCTGGGTAAGTCCTCAGTGACCATGACCAATAAATATAATATACTTAATATAATAATTCAAATATTAATCTAAATTATAAAACAGAGTGTACACTTAATTAATGTGTTCATGGAAGGAGCTTTGAAAAAAAAAAATCTTTAGCCAGGACCTGTGTTCTTATTACTTGATAATAGATCATATGTATACATATTTTATTTCCCCCTAACAGCAGGTAAGCCCAGGGCCACACTGACTCCAGGATCAACTATCATACCAGTAGGGGGCAGTGTGACACTGGCCTGCTCTGTGGGGAGCTCTGCTGGCTGGAAATATGAGTGGTTCAGACATGACCCAAACACTGAAGTTCAAATCAGAACAGATGATCAACAAAACGGAGTAATCAGAGTATCTCAAGGAGGAATCTACCACTGCAGAGGAAGAAGAGGAAACCCAGTTTACTACACTGATAAAAGTGATGATGTCACCACTGAGATAACCTGTGAGTTGAAAAGTTTTCTTTGAAATGGGCAGTGGTGTGAACAAGCGTTTGCCCCCCTCCAGATTTCCTACTTTTTGTATGTTTGTCACACTTAAATGTTTCAGATCATAAATCAAGTTTAGTGTAATATTAGAAACAGATAACACAAGTAAACAGAAAATAAAGATTCTAATCGAAAGGTTTTATAGTTAAAGGAGGAAAAGTCCACGCCTACCTGGCCGTGTGTGGAAAAAGCCCCCACCTTGTTAAATAATATTATTAACTGTGATCAACCACATTTTTTTATTACAACGCTGAGTTTAGTTTCACTCCCATATCAAGGCCTTATATACTGCCTTGATATTACTACCAGACCTGCTGAAGGTCGGTCTGTCAGGCCTCAGTTGCCTCAGTTAAGGTCAGTGTTCATGTCTCCACCCTAAGAGAGAGACTAGTCAGAAATGGCCTGCATGGCAGAGACAACAACAACAAAAAGAGGAAAATTAAGGCTCGTCTCAGTTTTGCCAGAAAAAAGTTTAATGATCCCCAAGACTTTTAGGAAAATACTTTGAGAAAATAGTTGAACTAATTGGAAGGTGTGTGTCCTATTACATTTGGCTTAAAAGTAACACAGCATTTCAGCAATGGAACACCAACAGTAAACTACGGTGGTGTTAGTGGGATGGTCCAGGTCTGTTTTGCTGCCCCAGGACCTGAAAGACTTGCTTTGGTAAATGGAGCCATGAATTCTGCTGTTTATAAAAACATCATGAAGGAGAATGTCCAGCCATGCGTTCATGACCTCAAGTTGGAGCACACTTGGGTTCTGCAGCAGGACAACGATCCAGATCACACCAGTAATCTCTGGCTGTCTGGCTCAGCATGTTTTCCCTTCCTACTGTTGCTCATAGGGGGTCATATGGTTGTTGGGGTTTTCTCAGTTTACTTTGTATTATTGTACAATATAAAGCACCTTGAGGCAAATGTTATTGTGATTTGGTGCTGTATGAATAAAATAAAATTGAACTGAAGTCCACCTCTGAATGGGTTAAGAAAAGCAAAATGAAGAGTTTGGAATGACTGAATCTGGTTGTTGCTGCCAAGGACGCCCTAACCAGTTATTAGGTTTAGGTGGCGATCGCTTTTTCACACAAGGTTTGGATTTTTTTTATACTTAATGATAAAGATTTAGAAACTGCATTTGTGTTTACTTTTGTTATCTATGTTTAACATTTAAATTTGTTTGATGATCTGATGATCGCCCTATGACAGCTGGGATAGGCTCCAGCGCCCCCCGCGACCCTGAAAAGGATAAGCGGAAGCGAATGGATGGATGGATGATCTGAAACATTTAAGTCAAAAATACAAGACATAGGAAATCATGAAGGGGGAAGACACTTTTTATACTACTGTACATTGACTCGTCACTATCATGCAACTCAATATTAAATTATTTCTGTTGATTTTATGTTTATTTGTATCTCAACTGTAAATATGTGTAAACAGTTTCCAATAAGGTTGTTGTTAAAGGACGACCCAGCTGGCCTCAGATATTCAGCAGTGAGACGATCAGTCTGACATGTGAGGTGCAGGAAGGAGGTGAAACCACTGAGTGGGAGTATAGATGGAGAGGAGCCAACCAGACCACACAGTGGACTCACAATAATTACTGGATATTCAATGTTTCTGAGTCCAGCAGTGGAGACTACACGTGTAAGAGTCGACGCAGAGATGACTCATATTCTTCAACAGAGTGGAGTGAAGCCTTCAACTTGTCAGCATCAAGTAAGTGATGTTTGTTGTTGAGCTTCATTTTACAAACATAACAAGGATCAGCACAGGATGAAGTAAATGTTCTAGAAAGCAAATCATATTGTTTTTGTGAGACAGAGATTTTGTGAAGCCTGAGGCCTGTGAGGCCAACACTGACCTCCCTTTCAGGTCTGCCATTCACAGGAGGAGCCATAGGAGTTAAATGCAATGTGTGAGGGGATCAAGGGTAGAGACCTTGGCAGTAACATCCCCAGCTCCTAGCTATCATTGCTGGCTGTTGTGTTAAGGAGTATCCACTCTCTTAGAGGCAAAGGCAAATGACTTAGGTATCCAGTTCCCAGTTGCTGAAACTAGCAATTACCTCCCTGGTGTGGGAGGAGGCAGAGCTAGTGCATGAGTTTGACAGATTGACAGAGCTACAGTTGGGCTCACCTCAATCTGGAACAAGTCTCCTGGAGAAACTCTTGGGTTCTCTTTGGCAAGAGTTGCCAGACAGGGGTGGATGTCCTAGTACCCTCGGCTTGCTGCATGTGTTTGTGTTTTTTACCAGCGAAAGAGAGGATTGCTTTCCACTGGGTTTGTCACGATATGCGCAGGCAGATTGTGTGGATTCTCTTAGGTGAGGACCCAAATGCAGACCACAAAAGACAAAAACGGGAAGTAACAGAAAGTGTACCATTTATTAACTAATCACCAGTCAGTTGTAATTTGCATCAGCTAACAGGGGAGGGTGCTAGATATGCCTGGTAAACCTAAACATATAGTCAGAGTATTGCTCTTGATGTTGCAGAGCTGTCTTGGAACCTGCCTGTTTAGTTGATCTATTTTTCTTTAGAAGCTTTCATTGTTATTCAAATGGCAAATTCACTTGAGTTGATTGAAGTTAACAGTTCACGTTTCTAATTTACAACAGCTGTGCCCAGTCCTGAAAGCTCTTCATTTCTTATTTTGATGATCATTGGAATAATTTCTGGAGTCATATTTATATTCTTGCTGCTCTTGTTCTATTGCTACAGAAAATCCAGAGGTGAGCATTTTTGTTCCACTGATAAAAGATTTTACTCTTTAAATATTTAAGTACACAGAATCAGCATTCAGGCACGGGAAACTGTTCACAACAATGTATAAAAATCAACCATGCAAAGGCAAATGTCTTATTTCAATTTTTTTTTGTTTTAAAGGTTCTACTGATGACCAGAGGGTCAGTCAGGTAGAAGATCAACAGCAAGTATACTCCTCACTTCTTCATGGTTAGCACTCTCTCTGTTTTAATATAGACTATATTCTGAAGCAGTTTGCAAGACTGTACTTTAACATCTGCTGCGGTTTTAACACTGTTGAATTAAACGAAGCTACAACAATATCAACATTTAATATAAATGCTACTTGCATGAATACTTATGCTTAAATTAGGCTCACAGAAATGAGAAGACTAATTTTCTTTGACCTGCAGGTGACCGTTGTGTCTATGAGTCCATCAGATGGTCTAAAAACACTGAAAATGATACAGTATAAACTTTACTTTACACACAGTTTGTGGAAGCTGTGTGGTTATAAAAGAACTGTAATTACAACTATAATATTGTAATTATAGGTCACCAGAAGGTGACGATGTCTGTGTTTCAGCTCTTATGAACAAGAGGCGTGAATACACAAAATAAGAGAAATGAAATATACAAACAAGCAAAAATAAACATTATTTATACAGTAATAGCAGAGTTTATCTATCAATCATTTAATTTTCTTCTACTTATCCAGGTCTGGGTCACGGTAGCAGCAGCCAAAGCAGAGAAGCCCACACCTCCCTCTCCCCACCCACCTCCTCCAGTTTATCTGCAGGAACGCTGAGGTGCTCGCAGGCCAGCCGAGACACTTAATCTCTCGAGTGTATTCTGGGTCTGCCCTGGGTTTCATCTTCGTCAACCCCAAAGGAACCAAATTAAGGGACTAGTCTAGCCTACCCGGGATAGGCTTCCCAGGACCCCACCCTGGAATCAAATCTGGGAACGGTGCTCAAGGAAGCATCTGGTGACTGGGCGCAACCTGAAGAGGAGACATGGGCCTGTGGGGCCACCACCCGCATGAGACATCATGGGCGTGGGGTGTAATGTGGGGCATAATGTGTGTTGGGCGGTGATCTGATCCGTGGCCTTTGGGGCATAACAGTGTTTTCATTTGATCAACTTGAGGCAGCTGGTGACAAAATGTAGTCTTATCCAGGATATTGGTCACGTAGCCAAATACTATACCATAAATTACTATAACTACACTCAACAAAAATATAAACGCAACACCTTTGTTACTGCTCCCATTCCCCATGGGATGGACGTAGAGACCTAAAATTCATTCCAGATACACAATATAACCATCCCTCCCAAACAGTGGTCACAAATCAGTCCAAATGTGTGGTAGTGGGCACATCTGCTATATTGAGATAATCCATCCCACCTCACAGGTGTGCCACATCAGGATGCTGATCTGACATCATGAGTAGTGCACAGGTGTACCTCAGACTGCCCACAACAAAAGGCCACCCTGGAATGTGCAGTTTTTTGCGCTATCGGGGGTCTGGGGACCCAGAACCGGTCAGTATCTGGTGTGACCACCATTTGCCTCATGCAGTGCAACACATCGTCGCATGGAGTCTATCAGATTGTCAATTGTGGCCTGTGGAATGTTGGTCCACTCCACTTCAATGGCTGTGCGAGGTTGTTGGATATTCGTGGGAACTGGTACACGCTGTCGTATACGCCGGTCAAGCACATCCCGAACATGCTCAATGGGTGACATGTCCGGTGAGTATGCTGGCCATGCAAGAACTGGGACATTCTCAGCTGCCATCTGCCCTGAACAATGTGAACCATGATTCATCCGTGAAGCGCACACCTCTCCACGTGCCAGACGCCATCGAATGTGAGCATTTGCCCACACAAGTCTGTTACGGCGACGAGCTGGAGTCAGGTCAAGACCCCGATGAGGACGACGGGCATGCAGTTGAGCGTCCCTGAGACGGTTTCTGACAGTTTGTGCAGAAATTGTTTGGTTGTGCAAACCAATTGTTCCAGCAGCTGTCTGGGTGGCTGGTCTCAGACGATCTTGGAGGTGAACCTGCTGGATGTGGAGGTCCTGGGCTGGTGTGGTTACACGAGGTCTGCGGTTGTGAGGCCGGTTGGATGTGCTGCCATATTCTCTGAAACGCCTGTGGAGACGGCTTATGGTTGAGAAATGAACATTCAATGCACGGGCGACAGATCTGGTTGACATTCCTGCCGTCAGCATGCCAATTGCACGCTCCCTCATTGCTTGTGGCATCTGTGGCATTTTGCTGTGAGACAAAACTGCACATTCCAGGGTGGCCTTTTGTTGTGGGCAGTCTGAGGTACACCTGTGCACTACTCATGATGTCAGATCAGCATCCTGATGTGGCACACCTGTGAGGTGGGATGGATTATCTCAATATAGCAGATGTGCCCACTACCACACATTTGGACTGATTTGTGACCACTGTTTGGGAGGGATGGTTATATTGTGTATCTGGAATGAATTTTAGGTCTCTACGTCCATCCCATGGGGAATAGGAGCAGTAACAAAGGTGTTGCGTTTATATTTTTGTTGAGTGTACTTTATGCTGCACTGAAGCCACATTTCAACTTAGATAAGCATTTAGCAAACCACAAACTTTCTTAGCCATCAAGCTTAAACGTTACTCTTACCAATGGGTCTAAGGATGGCTAAAAGTAGGTGGCAAGGAGGGAGTCCACAATAGAGGTTTGCTTAAATAAAATATTATAAAATATAAATTAGATTTACTTATAAATTAAGCATTAATACATTAAACATAAATTAAGCATAAAAACCACTAATAGGTTAATGCCAGCTGGAGTGGAAGAGAGAGTGAATATTTTGGTCTGGAAGACAGATGAGCTGATGATGCCAGCCAATCATCAATAAGACCAGACAAGGACTTAACAATGGGAGTTGAACTGCATTAACCTGATTACCAAACATGATAATTACTGAGTTTCATTATGACTTTTGATTGTTTTATAATCATCATTTTAAAGCTTTTAAAGCAGTAAAATGAATACTTATGTTTCAACTGTTTTTTTAAATTTTCCAGCTTTGGGAAGTTAAAATGATAGATTTATAGTATAGTACACACTAAAAACTGCTGGGTTAAAAATAACCTAATTTGGACCCAGCGGACTCTGGCTGGTTTCAACTCAACAGGGTTGGGTTATTGGTTTGATCCAGCACACTGGGTTAGGCTAACTACCCAAAAATTGGGTTAATTGATTAGTGTTTAAAGTTAAGATTACAAAAAATTGTGTTGAAACTCAAAAGGGTTATATTACCATTCAGATTTGAGTTAAAACTAAATATTTGTTTCCCCTAAATTCAGCATATTAAAAAATGGGTTAAAGACAATTAAAGATAATGATAAAAATAAATATAACTACTTTTATTGCCACATTATACATAAAATATGTAGACAGTGAAATTCGTACAAAATATATCAAACAATGAAAGTATAATAGAAGCAAAACATTTTTTTTATAAAGCAAAAGTATATTACTACAAATCAGTCTTGGGTTAGAACTACCGGGCTCTGTTTTAGAACAAATTACATGTAAAAACTTCAATCATTAAACCAGGGGTGATTTGGGATTTTTTAAGAAAGTTAACTTGGAAACCCAACAAAAGTTATTACTTATTATTTGATTATTTATCACAATTATTAATTATTAACGGATTTTAGTTCAATTATCTCAAGATAGTTAAAAACTCTCCTCCTCTCAGAATAGACCAAATACTCTAGATAAACAGATTTTAAAAATCACAAATGTAAATCAATAGAATAAAACAAAAAATTATTGAAAGCTTATCTGTATAAATATGTCTTCAGATTTAAAAAAAAATAGTTAGTGGAGTCTATACAGTGGAAAGAAGGTTAAAGAAAATTATGCGATCTTTGTGCCACTGCCTGAAAAGCAGTAACCTCTGACCTTAAGAGCTAAGATCTCCAGAAGAATGATTTTTGAGCAGTCAGCTCAGAGATGGTGAGCTTGACCATGTAGTGCCCTAAGAGTTAAAGCCAGGATATAAAAGCAAAACCTAAATTTTACTGGCAACCAATGAAGAGAAGCCAAATCTGCAGCGTTTTGCACAGTCTAAAGTTACAAGTCTGCTACAATAGAAAGAAAATACAATCAAATACAAACTCAAGTCAGAAGATGCGATCATTCTGTGGGTTCATGATAGAAATGAAGGTAAATTGATGTAAATATTCCTTTATTGAATGAGAAAATCATGACATGTCATAACTCTCTTTGGTCTGATGGAAAAGATCTTAGAGCTGTAAATAGGACAGTTTTTAATGGGTCTAACAGGGCAGAGATGAGATGCTACAAAAACAACATACTTATAAAATATCATTTGATAAGGTCGATTAACTTACCTCTGAATATATGTGGCATATAAACATCTACAGCAGCAACAAACACAAATCTAGCAGTAATATTTATCCATTTATCCAACGTAACTGAGAAAATGCTGACAGCAGGTACTTGGGCTGTCTGCTATTATTTGAAAAAAATAGTCCACCTCTACTGGATGCCAGCTGATTACCCTGAATATCCAAGTTGCTATGGCTATTGTTAAGAGGCCATGAGTGATACAGAGCAGTGTATGCTGATAGGATTCTCATCTTAGGGATGGCTATTCCTTTTTTTTTTTTTTGACATTCATGAAACTGGCTCAGTGTGGCGCTGGTTTCAATCATTATGCAGCTGCACTGTGTCAGGTTTCCTGGGTAGTTGAACCAGCGTTTTCAGTTTTGTCATGTTCAGCTTATTTTCCACATCCATGTTTTTCACTTCCAGTTTTCTGTGCCAGCCTGTCTACCAGTGTATTATGTTCCAGTTCATTCCATGCATCATTAGTTAGACTAAGTTCAGCCGTGTACTCACCTGTTTCCAATTGACGTCATCATTCAGCCTGTGTATTTAAGTTCCTCAGGTTCACCAGTTCATTGTCGTGTCATTGATGTTGTCACTGCTGTCTATTCCTCGTGTTTGCCTTCCAGTTCAGCCAGCCAGCCAGCCAGCCAGCCAGCCAGCCATCTATCTTCCCTGTTCTGTTCATCCTGCCATTGCAATAAACACCCTTAATCATCACTAGTCCAGCGTTTGGGTCTCCTCTACTCCACATCCACACAGCAACTCCTGACACACTGTTTATTAAGCTGAGGACGTCTGCAGTCAGCTGAGGCTGAAGAAGTCACTTCAAGCAGGGAAAGTTTCTCACACTGAAAATGCTGCATCCAGATGAACAGAGTCAACTTTCTTGGATAAAGATGAAAGTAAAAATATAAAAAAAAAACATGACAGAGTGTATCTGTAATAGTACAGACATGATGGACATTCAGTTTGTTTATTTCTGATGACCTCTGTGTTTTGATTATAATCTCTGAAATTCATTGAGAAGCAGATGAGTCGATGCTCTGCAGATAAAGTGCTCTTTGATTGAAGTTTAATTTCTGCTTCATTTTCTCAGGTCATTTATTTTAATCATTCCTCCTGGTTGAAACTGACTTCCACCTGTTAGCTCCTGAAAGAGCAGTGGATTTTATCACATGTGACTCTGCTTCAGTCACATCCCAGCAATGAGTTAAAGTCATTATGTTTTAAATGACATTGATATAAAAAGTCAAGAAAGTACAAATGATACAAGAATCCAAAATGTAGTTTGATTTCATCATAAAAAAAATAGATACATTAAGGTGTTTAAATTACACAGAAAGACAGAGTTTACACACTGTGTGTCTTTGTCTGCTCAGCTGTTTGCAGGTTTACCTCCATGTCAGTGTGGAGCTAAACTAGACAATAAAGTGCTGTGTACTCTTTTCTGTCAGGATAAAGTATAAGACAGTCTGTACACTGAAGTCCAGCCTGAGCTCTGAGGAAAGCAGCAACAACACAAACAGCTTAAAGTGCACAAAAATCTGGAGACTGATTCATGTAATAATTAAATAAATTCCCCTAGGGATCAATATAGTATTCTGATTCTGATTCATGTAGGCTTCATTAAAGAAGTGAAACTGGCTGATAGACTGAAGGCTACTTTGAACTACTGGAAGCATCTGTGATTGTAATTAAACTCAAACATATGTTCAACATGAGTCCTGTGTGGGTTTCTTTTTTCAAACTAACAATGAAACTGTTTTTGTGATGTTTCTGAAACAGTTTCAAAACATTTAACACAGAAAAGATGTCGATTGAGTGTATTTAACTAAACAGACTCTTAAAACGATCCAACCAGTTCACACTGAATGCATCTGGTGAGCAGGTCATCACAGTGTTGTCTTCAGTGCAGCAGTACTGCTCCTGCAGATACTTCCTGTCAGATTTCTGTCCTGTAGACTTATCACTCAGACAGGTATCAAGGTGCACGGTGGCTTTAAACCTGGAAGAGAGGAGCACCAGGGACAGAGCCAAGCAGACGACAGAGAACGGGACACTTTCACTCTCTTCCGGGAGGATGAACGGGATGACGATGCGGTTTCTTCCTGGTGGACCATATTTTGTTGAGAGAGACTTAAATCTTTCCCACACTCCTTCATCTTCCTGCAGAGGGCTAACACTGATATTTGGGATCTTCTGTCCTCCGGCTTTCTTCAGTGAGTTCCAGTAGTTTGGCAGATTTGGGGGTTGATGTTCGTCAAAAAGAATTCCACTGTGGGGAACAAACGGTAGTGAAAGATTACGGTAAAAAATTCTGTGCTCTGGCCTCATTTTTCCTGTTGCAATGCCATAGGTTACATCAGGTGTGGTGGCACAGTTCCAGGGAGAGTACAGGACCAGGTCAGTGATGGTGGGCAGAGGCAGCAAACACTTGGCTGGGATCATGGAGTCTGTGATTGATCCATGTGCCACAAAGATTATGTCAACAGTGTCATCATGGTTCTTCTTTTCTTCTTCATCAATTTTACTTTTCAGAAAATCAAACATGTCTGAGAGTTTTCTGAAGGTGCCAGACTCTGAATTTTCTCTCAGCCACTGCAGGACAGTTTCATCTTTGCAGTTTTCTGTTGCAAGGTTTATTAATCTTTTCCTTTCAGCAGAGCTCCTGGGACTTTCAGGGCGACATGCAGCAGCCAGCCTTTTCCTTTTATAAAACAACAAAAAAAATAAATCTTTTTTAGCAAGTACAGAAAGCTTTGACTGGATCAGTGTGATACTAAAGAGAGTGAGGTTATATATGTGCACACATATGCAGATCTGCTGTGATATTTTTAATCATACAAGTTTTCTGCCACCCTGTTACAGACAGCATGTCCAGCCTGTCACTATAGAGTTTGACTTTAGCTGAGTTTCACTTCTAATCACTACATTAAACTTCTGCAGTGAACCACAGATAAAAGACCTGCAGAAGTCGTGACTCTACATACTATTAACAGAAGATTTGCTATAATTATAACAAACTCTGTGAGGAAGGATTTCATGTAAAAAATAAAATGGAGGCAGGTATGACCTGAGGTTTATCACTCAGCTCTCTTTCTCCTTTTTCTTTTAAAACTGGATTCATGTTCATTTGATTTCTGTCAGAGCTTCAAATCTCCACCACCCCATAATGTTCAAAAAGCCCCATTCAAAAAGTGGATTTAGACACAATTAATTTAAATAGTTTTCTTCATTGTACAGTGACTGAAATATGAAAATCTTTATTATCTTCTAAATAAATTTGTTCGTGAGAGACTCACAGAATTTCCGCTTGTATTTCCAACGCCTCTAAAAAAGCCATGGCTCTCAGAGCCATGATGAGTTCGAGTTCGTCTTTGTCCATATTCAGTCGATAATCAGCTCAGGAACACAAAGCAGCTCCTCCTGCGACCTGAAGAACAACCATAAGTCAAGTGTAGCTGTAGCTCAGTGATATTATTCTGTTTTAAAGATCTTCAAAGTGAACAAAGACACGTCCACTCAGATTTACACTGTTTCTATTATTTTGTCCACCTGATTTTTGAGTTTAGCTAAATGACAGAAAACCTCTGTGAACATTTGAATATCAACATCTTGTTAAAATGAAGCCTTCATAACGTCTGCTGATCAATAATCCAACTATGATATAAAGTATGTACAGAGTGGATCACATAGATCACCAATGAAAGCGGCAATAATAATCACCACACATGAAGACGTTAAACTTTCAGTCTGAATCAGACTGTTTGCCTTACCTGCTTTGGAGAGCACAAGTGAGTGTGTGAAGGAGTCTGATCATGTGAGGTGTTCAGCGATCTTTATGTAGCCTGAATCAAGATCACAGGCAAATAAAAACACGGTGAAAGTGAAAGCACAGACACCAGGGTAATCCCCGTTATTTACACAAAGAAAACGAAAGAAAAAAATCTTAAAGTAAAATTCACTGCGTCATGTGGATTATGTATATTATCAGTAGTTTTTGTTTTTAACAGACATTCTCACTCTATGGAAGTAAACAAATTAAGGTTCCAGCAGCAGCTCTACATGTTTCCACTTCCTCATAAAAGATAAGACACAGAGTTTAATCTCGTCCTCTGTACGTGTCAGCTCTGTAAGCAGGAGTCTACCTCACAGTCACAACTGCATTCAGGGAGATGTGAACATACAGGAAGTCATTTTAAAATTATAATAATTTATTTCAGTTCTCTGTTTAAGAACAGTGTTCCTCTAAATCCCAGTGGAGATGATCTGAGGACCACACGAACTGTCAACTACACAAGCTTGGACATCAACCACTGACACCAGATTAATACATAAATCTGAAATAAATCTATTTTCACACAGTTTGTCTTTGTGAGGATTTACTTTACCTTTGGAAACAGATCGGACAACAACACAGAGCACAGCAGCAGTCTGCCTGGTTTTAGACTGAGAAGAATAACAAGAGTCATTTATGGACACAAGTTAAGTTGAACAAGTTGAACAATTGGAGACAGAATATGATGATATGAACCTTTTTAATTCATTAAGGTCATCTTGACACAGAGAATTAGAAGAATCTTAAAACTGTCCATCACACACCTGAAAGGAGACTTTGAACCTCTGATCAGCTGATTTTACAGCAGTGACAGTGTGTTTACACAACAACCACAAGTTCCTGTAAACCAGCTGATTTCCTCTCAGCAGTTCAGCTTACATGTAGCCTCTCAGAAACTGTCATGTCCATGGATGTTAGCAAGTTATTTAACTTTCTCTTTCGGAGCAGCGGCCCGCCTCTGGAAGCTTCCCCTCCAGTACTCTCCCTTGTGAAATAAGCAAGACAAACCCTGCTGTTCATATCACACAATTCCCACAACAAGCTGGCGCTACATCACTAACTCTACTCTCCTCCACTTCACACATCCTGCCCTGTGATGTTCCTTATATTCTGTTGTTTCCTGCCCACAAATAAACCTGTTAGATTCTGTGTATTGTGTCTGCTTTTGGGTTACAGCAAGTGAAGCAGAGATTAATATGATTTTTAACTGATGGCTCTTAGATCCATTCACTGAATTTAACCTTCAGACAAACTTTATACCATCTAAGACAGTGTACTGTCAGTACAATTAACAAAGCTAACTTCATTGGCTTTGTTAATTGAATAATAAGATGTCTGTCGGGATGATATTTCTCCTCTCCTTTCATAAATGATGGTTCAGTATATTCACTGCCAAAGGAGGTTATAAAGACAGCACTCAAGCTCTTTTGCTAAGCACCTAGAGCATTTGTACCTGTTACCATACAGACACTTCCAGGTCACTTCTCTTAGTTAGGAACGTTCCTGAGCAAAACTATTTAATTATTTGAACATGCCCCTGGATTTTAATTGGGTGGGTTTATTAAAGATGAGCTAACTGCAGTGCAGATCGAATGACGCTGTGGTCCCAGTAAAGTGATCATGCAGCAGAAAGTTAAAGGCAAGTCCTTTTCAGTCGTTAACTTAAACGACATTTTACCGCTGATTACTGATTTCTGTAAAATACCAGCAGCTTTGATCTAACAGTAGTATTTGGACCATCAGGCATGAGTTCAGGATCACTGGTCAGAAATGAAAACTTTGTAATAAAATAAAAATAACAACAAAAACATCAATCTGTCTATATATCTGTGTATGCACACACACATGTTTGTAGCTGAGTTTTAACGTCTAATTTTATATGTTGTTAAAACTTGTCATCTGGTAGAACAAACTTTATTCTCTAAAGCACATCAGTAAACCCTGCAGTCTTTGGAGTTTCCCACAAATCATCTGATTTACATCACTGTTTATCTGTTTCTGATTTATTGTTATCATAGACATTCATCTACACTTATGTGCTACAACCAGTCAGGACACAGGAACACAAACCATTTTCTTCCTCTCTTTCATCTTTGTTTTATTACTTTCATTCTATTCAACATTTTCATTTTACTCTCAAAAAAATATTCACTGTTTTTGTCCTTTGAAACAACTAAGAGATGCATGCTCAATAATCCAGGTAAGCAAATCCCAGAAAGTTGATTCTGTTCATTTGATCGTTAATATGCAAGCTGCTATGACTATTGATGAGAGGCCAGGAGTTATACACAGCAGTGTAAGCTGATGGGATTCTCATCTTAGGGATGTCCACTCCCATTTTTCACATTTATGAAACTGGCTCAGTGTGGTGCTGGTTTCAATCACTATGCAGCTGCACTGTTTATAAGGAGGAAGAAGTCACTTCAAGGAGGGAAATTTTTCACACTGAAAATGCTGCATCAGGTGAAGAGAGTCAACTTTGTTGGATAAAGAGGAAAATGAATATATATATATTAAAAAAAAAACATGACAGAGTGTATCTGTGAAGGATGTAGACATAATGGACATTCAGTTTGTCTATTTCTTATTACCTTTGTGTTTTGTATATAATCTCTAAATGTCACTGAGAAGCAGATGAGTCGATCCTCTGCAGATAAAGTGCTCATTGATTGAAGTTTAATTTCTGCTTCATTTTCACAGTTCATTCATTTTCATAATGCCTGCTGATTGAAACTGACTTCCACCTGTGAGCTCCATAAAGAGCAGTGGATTTTATCACATGTGACTATGGTTCAGTCACATCCCAGCAATGAATTAAAGTCATTATGTTTTAATTTAAATTAATATAAAAAGTGAAGAAAGAACAAATGATACAAAAATCCAAAATGTAGTTTGATTTCATCATAAAAAAATAGATACATTCAGGTGTTTAAATTACACAGAGAGGCAGAGTTTACACACTGTGTGTCTTTGTCTGCTCAGCTGTTTGCAGGTTTACCTCCATGTCAGTGTGGAGCTAAACTAGACAATAAAGTGCTGTGTACTCTTTTCTGTCAGGATAAAGTATAAGACAGTCTGTACACTGAAGTCCAGCCTGAGCTCTGAGGAAAAGCAGCAACAACACAAACAGCTTAAAGTGCACAAAAATCTGGAGACTGGTTCATGTAATAATTAAATAAATTCCCCTAGGGATCAATAAAGTATTCTGATTCTGATTCATGTAGGCTTCATTAAAGAAGTGAAACTGGCTGATAGACTGAAGGCTACTTTGAACTACTGGAAGCATCTGTGATTGTAATTAAACTCAAACATATGTTCAACATGAGTCCTGTGTAGGTTTCTTTTTACATCTGAGCTCCACAGATAAAAACAATAAAATGGTTTCATGTTTCTGGACCAGTTTTTAAGAAACTGACACAGAAAAGACGATAAGATGTCGATGAGTGCATCTAATTAAAAAGACTCTTAATACGATCCAACCAGTTCACACTGAATGCATCTGGTGAACATGTCATCACAGTGTTGTCCACAGTGCAGTAGTACTGCTCCTGCAGATGCTTCCTGTCAGATTTCTGTCCTGTAGACTGATCACTCAGACAGGTATCAAGGTGCACGGTGGCTTTAAACCTGGAAGAGAGGAGCACCAGGGACAGAGCCAAGCAGACGACAGAGAACGGGACACTTTCTCTCTCTCCTGGGTGGATGAACGGGATGACGATGCGGTTTCGTCCTGGTGGATCATATTTTGATGAGAGAGACTTAAATCTTTCCCACACGCCGTCATGTGGCTGCAGAGGTCTAACAATGATGTTTGGGATCATGCGTCCTTCAGCTTTCTTCAGTGAGTTCCAGCAGTCTGGCAGGTTTGGGGGTTGATATTTGTCAAGTGGAATTACACTGTGGAAAAACAATGGTAGTGAACGTTAAAAAACTCTGTGCTGTGGCCTCATTTTCCCTGTTGCAATGCCATAGGTTACATCAGGTGTGGTGCCACAGTTCCAGGGAGAGTACAGGACCAGGTCAGTGATGGTGGGCAGAGGCAGCAAACACTTGGCTGGGATCATGGAGTCTGTGATTGATCCATGTGACACAAAGATTATGTCAACAGTGTCGCTGTGGTTCTTCTTTTCTTCCTCATCAATTTTACTTTTCAGGAAATCAAACATGTCTGAGAGTTTTCTGAAGGTGCCAGACTCTGAATTTTCTCTCAGCCACTGCAGGACAGTTTCATCTTTGCAGTTTTCTATTGCAAGGTTTATTAATCTTTTCCTGTGTGTGAAGGATGAATGGGAGAAAATAACACCTGAAATGCTTCATCGCTCTGTATCCTCAGTTCCAAAGTGAGGATACAGAGACTTTGCAAACTTTACAAAGTGATAGAGAAAAAAAAATTCAAATATTGACATACGACAAATGTATATTAACAAATGAAATGACATTTTGGTTATCTTTTATGCATAACAGAAAACCTTAAAATAATGTGGTTCAAACCTCAAAACACCAGGAATGTAAAATGTTCAACAGATATGGTTCCCTCATACAAACTGTTTCTCTTATCGATTTTTTTGGTCTTCCAGTGATTCTGATAGAAGTTCATCTTGGCTTCATCTTTTCAAGACTTTATTTTCAGTGCTGTGCAGGCTATCCTTCTTGTTCCTGAGCATAGCCAGTGGTTTGCATCTGGTTGTAAACTCTTGAGAGGAGATATGTCTGTGAAGGTTCTCAGTCATCAAGGCCTCGTAGTCAAGGGAGTTTGGGAAGAAAAGCGTCTGGACTTCTTTAAGTTGCTTGAAGACGTTTCACCTCTCATTTGAGAAGCTTCTTCAGCTCTACGGTCAAATGGTGGAGAGTCCCAGGCTAAGACCACACTAATGCGTTTTTGTTTGAAAACTGATCGTTTTCTGTCCGTTTTGGCCTCCCGTCCACACTGAGACCATGTTTTTGCTGACATAAAATTCACACTAGTCTGGATAGATTTGAAAATGGCGTTTTCATTTGAAAACGCTCAGCACACTATCGTTTTCAGTCATTTTCACAGAGTTGTGCGCCAAAAGCGCTTACATTACAGTACTGTGCATGCGTGAAACACAAGAAGATTCGACACTTATTTACCTTTTGGCTCTTTGAAACGTTGCGGCAAAATGTCGAGGAAAAGCACCGAGTTTTTAAAATGGACTAACAATGAGAAGGAGTTGTTGCTGCAAGTAACACAAAAGTACGAAGTAGCAAAAGCGAGTGAGAGTTAAAGAATTTGAAGAAAAGCTATCTGGAGCATGTACAGACTGATATTAATCTTTAATGGGGCTGTCAAAACTGAGAGCAAACAAAACAACTGCTGCATAATGCCCTCCGCTATCTTAGTTTAATTGGTCACATGACTGCATCACATGACTAACATGCGTCATCGTTTTAGAAAGTCTCGGTTTTCGCTGTCCACACTGCGACGCAAACACACCGTCTTCAAATGTATGCGTTTTCGAGAGCGTTTTGAAAACTATATGTTTTTCCTTGGAGAAAACGCCATCTCAGTGTGGACAGGAGGCCAAAACGGAGAGAAAACAATGCGTTTTTAAACGAAAACGCATTAGTGTGGATGTAGCCTAGAGCAGCTCTCAGGCTGCTGGTTTATTTGTTGTTCCTTGGATATTTAAAAGTAGAACGGGAGGCAGAGCCTTCACCACCTCTTCTGTGGAATCAGCTCCCAGTTTGGATTTGGGACATGCTCTCTATTCCTAAGATTAGGCTTAAAACGTTTTCTTTTTGGTAAAGTATATAGTTAGTGTCGAATCCTTCCTTAGTTATGATGAAATAGGCCTAGATATCTGGGGGATTCCCTCAATGTGGTGCATTAACTCACCACATTTAATTATTAGTTATTATTCATCTGTGGCTCTCTTCCACAGCATGTTTTTGTCCTGTTTTCCTCCCATCACCTCCAACTGATCACGGCAGATTGCCGCCCCTCCATGAACCTGATCTTTCTGTTAAAAGGGAAAAGTTTCACTCTTAAGAGTTTGTGTAATTGTTGTGGTTTCCCTATATTATTGTAGGATTACGATATTAAACATGTCGTTATGATTTGGTGAAATATAAATCTTACTGAATTTAATAGATAGACAGATCAATACTTTATTGTTCCCACAAGGGAAATTGCTGTATTACAGACCATGATGAAGAATAAAAATAGTATTAATTTATCATCTACAATAAATGGCCTGTATTTATATAGCGCCTTACTAGTCCCTAAGGACCCCAAAGCGCTTTACATGTCCAGTCATCCACACATTCACACACTGGTGATGGCAAGCTACATTGTAGCCACAGCCACCCTGGGGCGCACTGACAGAGGCGAGGCTGCCGGACACTGGCGCCACTGGGCCCTCTGACCACCACCAGTAGGCAACGGGTGAAGTGTCTTGCCCAGGACACAACGACCGAGACTGTCCAAGCCAGGGCTCGAACCACAACCTTCCGATTACAAGGCGAACTCCCAACTCTTGAGCCACGAATAAACAACAAGTGAGAAACAGCTTTAAAATAAAATAAAACATTGTATTAATATTCACCCAGAAACACCACATATCTGACACAACTGAATAAAATATTTACAGGAGTTACTCTGCTTGACATTTACTTTCAAATATATTTGCTTTCCGTCCTTTAGACACTGCCCTGTAAATGTTTTATTTGAAGGGCTCGAGTGTTTTTGTGCGCCAGCTGAAAACAGCGATAATCCTACTTTAATAACCACATTATTTCAACATGAATTAAAAAACAGATTAAGCATAGATAACTAGTTCTTTTAAACTTTCTTATCAGTCACACACTTCTGAATTGTGTGTCATCAGCCTCTTTCATATCGCCTCTCCTTCAAAGACACCACAACTGAGCTGCAGCAGACTCTGGACACTTGCAGTCCAAAGACAAAGGAAATCAAATATGACAGTTAACAAAAATAGTATCGAATGTTAACACACATCTTATAAGCTTTCAGTAAGTTGCAGGAATAAAAGAATCATATCCTATAATCATGTGTATATGCTTTGTATTTTTAAATACAGAGATAAAGTAACTATGTGTATAAAGAACAACAAAGTCCTTTAGGAGGGATGGTTTTTATAACAAAGGTGACAGGCTCTGGTATTCAAAGCACACAAACAGACGGACAGTAGGGAGATTTGAGCATTAAGGAGCAACTCGCATCATTGATATTACGTAACTGTTAAAACAACACTGAAATGTGTTGACGATTCATTTGAATTAAAATGGGAGTGTTTTTCTGTACTGTACCTGAAAATATCTTGTTTATCTCAGTCTCCCACACACACAGTTACTGGAACAACACTGATAGAAAACGAGTCCAACAGGTTAAAGACATGCAGAAAATATTTTTTTGGACTTGTGACCAAAGCAGTCATAATAAAACCTGCAGATTAGAAACTGAAAGTTCTGACTTTAATTGTTTAAAGTAAAACTAAAAGCTGCTGTAAAGCCAATTGTATTCAAAGTCTGCATTCAATATTTATTTTCATACATTTCAAACTTTTCTCTCCTCTAGTTATTTAATATAGAAAAATATGATGTTAACATTCATAACAGCATGACATGCAGCTCCTGTTAAGAATGTCAATATTTTGTTTTCTCTCAATGACAAGAATAAATATTTTACTTGCTTTATTCACTCCTGTCGTTTTCATTATTAAAAAAAGGGGGAAGAACAAAAACCACTAACCTGTAATACTCAACAATTATTGGGCGATTGAGAGAAAGCCCTTCTTTAATAAACACCACTGAAGAGTTGCTGTGGATTACAACTGCCAGTAAATATGAACTTCTGTTTTTTAAATGTATATTCAGTAATAAAGATTTGGATTCACTGTCTCTGTTCATGGCTGATGGTCTGTTCTCTACATCACATCCACTTTTCCTCTGCTGTCAGTCTCAGTTCTGTTATTGTCATTCTTAATCAATCAACGTTTCCTGCCCCAACAATCACACAAAGCCCTATGAGCAAGCACATGGTGACAGTGGCAAGGAAAAACTCCTTTTTAACAGGAAGAAACCTCCTGGCAGAACCAGGCTCAGGGAGGGGCGGGGCCATCCATGACTGTTTGGGGGTGAGGGGAGGATGAAAGGACAAAAGACACATTGGGTAAAAGAGCCAGTTATTAATAATGACTAATGATTAAATGCAGAGAGGTGTTTGAGAAAGATGAGTGTAGAAAAAGAAGAAGATTAGGCTACTGGAATAAGTGGCATAACTAAGGGAAGGTTCAGTGTCAGCTGATCCTAACTACGAGCTTCATCAAAAAACAAAGTTTTAATCCTTATCCTAAAAGCAAAGTGGGTGTCTGACTCATACCTAATGGGCTCAAATTAACATGTATCTTAAAAAGAAATAAGAACTATAAGGAATACTTAAATGTGTTTAATTTTGGACTACTAACATGTTTTAATGAATAGCTGAAGCAGTTTTACTTCTTGGTGCCTGTGGTGGAGGTGTGCTCCCTGGCCTGCTGCAGAGGAGGGGGGGTAAGTTAGATCACACTGCTATCTTCTTGGCTTTTTCATTGACAGCGGAGCAGAAAGACGAGTGGGTGGCAGCAGTCTTGGAGTGACTGTTTCCAGTGTGCAAAGCACCAAAACAACAGAATCGGCTGCCATAGACAAACTGAGCAAACTGACAGCGGTGTGTGTGCGTGGGGTCCTTTCTTCTGTGCCTCTGCACTGATTTAAAATTCTGTTAGCAGGAAGTTTATGTTGAGCTCAGTGTGTTTGATTTGACTTCATATGTGAAAAAAACAATTACACACAACTGAACAAACATTAAAATGACCAGAGACCGAAAGAAAACTCACACACAGAAAATGAGCTGAGGGAGACACCTGGTGGACAGATACAGACATGACAGGAAGAAAGACTAAAGTGCAGAGTGGAGACAAACAGCTGGAAATACTTGTTGGAAAGGATTGTCATGCTTGAGAAAAACACACAGCACACACTCTAACAGTCCTTTATTTGCACTGAAGGAGACACGTGAAGAAACCAAATCACACAATAATGAAGTGAACACATTTATAGTCAGTGTTCAAGATGATGGATAGAAATGAAAATCATTTTAATGTATTTTTATGTCTGTGTCTTACAGCAGATACAGCATTTACATAAACTCACTGGCCTTTTTCTACTTAACACTCTTTACTGATGGATGATTCGTTGTAAAAAGTGGATATACCAACCTTTTATTTATTTATTATTGTGATTAAAATGTCAAACAAATATATTTTCCACTTTTTGTGTGACAGATGCAGGAATTTCTCTGTCCTGCATGTGGAGAAATCTGCTGTTAAATCAGAACATTAACAGGTTTCAGGTTGTATTCAAACACATATTACTGTGTGTCATGTGTCAGCAGGCATGTGTTAACAGGGACTATGAAACACGTTATAAGATGGTCTCAGGCTAAAAATACTTTGCTTCGTTTAAAAGAATGTAGGCAAATGTTTTCACGGATATGCATTAAAACAACAACAAATATGTAAATGAGTAATATCCAAGCAAATAAATAAATAAAATAAGACTCTTTGTTAATTCAGGATTCATTTTTGACATATTGAATCCTGATAGTTTCTCAGCAGCTTCGTCATAATGTGTTTTTATCATCATACAAATTGGACAAATTCAAAATATCCATAAAACCAAAATAATCTGCTGTAGTTTTTGATGCTGCACCAACACGTGTCCTCATACTGTTGATGATTTAGCCTTCAGTTTAGAAGCATTAATAACAGCTGACTGTAGGAATATAATTATTTATGTTACTGCCTCTTTTGCTCTTCCTTATTTAATGATATACAGCAGGAGAATTCATGGAGAACCTGTGATAAATACTGTATCAATAACAAGCATGAACCTGTTTACGCTTTCTCTTTGGAATATGAATGAAGTTATGAACGAGGGAGAAAAAACGTCACGTGACTGCAGGCCAACAAATCACAGCAGAGCAACAAAGTAAAAGGAGGCGTGTCCATGCTAGAATAGTCACGTGCACAGATATGGCTGCTGAACTCCGGGGAGAGAGAAACTTAAGTATCGATCCCATCGATAGTGCCTGTATGTCTGTGTCTATATGTCAGGTTGGGTGTCAGGCGCCACCTCTCTGGGGACATCTCAGGCCCTCCAAGGTTTGGAGACCTATCTCCCCCTACCACCACTTCCCCTGCCAGTGGCGGACCCCCTCAGACATCGGTGCGTTGGTGGTTCTTTGTGTCCGGGGATGGGCGTCCAGGTACACACCGGCTCACTCCTTGGCGGCCGCTTATCGGGGCCTGAGGCTTGGGGCTCGCTCGGGCCACTTCGGAGGTGGGGTGCCCCCGGCCTCTCGGCCTGGGGCTCGGTCACTCAGGCGCAGCTGGCTGCCGGCGGAGCTCACGGGCGCGTCACTGCAACTCCCCCTGGCTTGTGCTCCGCGGCTGCTGAGTGAGCCCTCATCTGGGACTCTCCTCAGCTCTTTCCGGGACAGTGGCGCAGCTGCCCCTCTGTTGGTCTTCCTTGGTCTCTTGTGTTCTGGGGGCCTCTGGATGTCTGGAGTTTTGATCTCCTCCACACCTGCTTCACGCCCTGGAGGATGGGGCTGTGGCCCCCCCACACCCTCTAGCAGATTATTACATGAAGGAACCTTTTAAAAAACAAAAAACAAGCGCGTCCATGCTCACAGGTGTACACACGGGTGATCACACCCACAAACTACACCCTTTTTGGCTCCTACCTCAAAGCACACTGTGTTCTGTTGATCTTATGTGCTGCACAATAATGTTTAATATTTAGTATTTACTGTCATATTCCCATATATCATTGTGATGTTGTTTATTCTATTACTCTTGTTCTCTTCTGCTTGTTTTCTTTTTTCTTTCTCAGCAGGTGATCTAGGTGATTGATATATGCATTTTTTTTCTCTGCCCGTTCTGTTGGTTTTTGTTTTTTGCCCTTCTCCCCCGTCCCTCTTCTCAGCTGTTTCTCTTTCCCTCTTTCTTTCTCCCCTTCTTTCCCCCAGTCAAGTCTGTCCCGTATTCAGTAAGTGAAAATAAAATAAACAATAAAAGATGAATCAAATGGACCATTACGGCAAGGCTGGGATGGTCAGTTTGGTAAAGTAAATCCGTTGGGCATCTTTCTTTGCCTTTAGACAACAATTCTGATGGCAAAAGAGCCAAACGGGACAGGCCAAAAAAAAAAAAAAAAAAAAAAAAAGTATCGATCCCATCACGTCAGTGTAGATCAGTCTGTATAGATGCTTGTATCGATCCGCTCAGCCTGAGTTGAAGCAGCGATGAGTTTAGCTCAGTATCTGAGAGAGTTCATCAAGGAGAGACTAACTGCTGTTTGTGAAGAAATCTTCTCAGAGGTTCAAAAAACCATCGTCCAGTATGAGGAGGAGATCAACCGTCAGCACAGACTGCTAGATATCAGCCGGAAACCCGACAGAAACTCACACATCATAGGTATGGACATGTTTTTAACTCTGTGCTGTTCAAGCTCAGATTCTTCAGTGTGACTGACTTTACTAGAAGATGTTAAACTGGGTATTTATCAGTGCTGTGGGTCAGTGTCCAGTGATGGACTAAGTTGGACTGGTGCAGGTCCATGGTCACTGCTAGGTTAGCTCCTGGTAGCAGCAGAGTAAGCCAGTGTAGACAGCAGCAGCTCTGAGCAGACCAGGGACGGATCTAAAGAAATTTTCTTCGGGTGGCAAAATCAAAGCCTTTTCTTTTCAAACACATATGCAGGTGGTACAATGATTAAAATGCAGTAAGTATACACTTTTTTCATATAAATATAGTCTGTAGCTTAATCATTGTCTGTAGCCTACATACTTAAAAACTTTAGTTACATAAAAAATGTGAGTTTTGATTCTATGTACTGTATAGTCTGTATAATAAATAAATATGTAGCCCAATAAGTATAAAATCCAGAAAGCTACACAACATAGGGCGGTTCATTTACACACACAAGTCTAACTTAAGTTTCACACTGTTTTTGTTAGAAAAAATTCAAATTGTTTCATGTTAAATTTACACAAAATGTCATAAATCTGCACTGTTATGAACAAAAATGTAAACCTAATTTTTCATGATTTGTTGGGTTAACCCTCTGAGGTCCAAAATATAACCGGACATTTTTGACACCTTTTGATTTTACATTTGTATTTCACCCTCAGACTGTTTCATTTTATTTTTTTTCCCCCTTTGCCTTGTTTGGTATCATTCTTTTCAGCTCAACCTCGCATGTCTGAATTTAATTGTTTTTTCATTGACATCATTCATTGATCTGAAATCACACAAAAACAAAATCCCACCAGTATTATTTTACTGTTAAAAAAAACAACACAGACATGTTGAGTAAATTGTTTTTATAACGTGAAATGCAAATATAAATTGTACATTTTGAACACTTATGCACACATTTTGTAAACATATCTAAATCTAAACTAGTTTATCTTTCCACAAAACCAGATTAAAATAAATACTTAAACAAAGTGCTCTAATGTTTATTCTGCACTAAAATTTGGAGAAGCTTAAAGAAAAAAATGTTTTTTTAAAGAATACGCATTTTGTTGCATTTATTTAATTTTTTAAACTTTATTTTCTCCAACAGGATTCCACAGTTCATCAGGTGTCAGTGTTTTAGGTCCTATTGATTAGGGCTGGGTCATATTATACCGTTCACGGTAATACCGGTATAATGTTAGGCAACGATAGGAAAATGAAATATCGCGATAGAATATGAGTAAAACGCGCATGCGCAGTGCCTTTGTTTTCATACGCACATGGCCGATTGTTGAGTGAAACAGATGAACCAGAATTGGTTTGTAAAAATGGTGCAACTTCAGTGATGTGGAACTGGTTTGGTGTTTGTCTGTCAGATACACAACAAAGCACATTTTTTTTGCAGAACATGCAAGCGGCCGTCGTTATCGTCGTATTTGTCGGACTAAGCTGCTCTTAAATCTGGGAGTAATCTGGGTCCTAAACTCTGTTCTTCAGGTCAAACAACACTGCAGCATCACTTAGAGTTAAAAACTGTCTAAATTCTTTCATCTTTAATAAAACGATCAGCATTGCTGCTTAACCAGGTGTAGCTATAAAGTTTAACTTCCAGGCATCCATGAAAACAAAATTTATTACATTTAACGGAGTTAGAAGTTAGCAGGAAGCTAGCGGAAGTTAGCTCGCTAGTTTCGCTAGTTACCTAAGCATGATATTGCATGTTCTGACTGAGATTTCTGAAAAAATTCAAACGTACAGCTCTGCTATCACTTCCAACATAAATGAAGACAGGAAACTAAACAGCAGTGACGTTTGTAGGGTTACTGAAGTTGGGCTAGCTGGTATATAATGATGTGCTACCTGATCGCTAGCAACACAGCTATGTTAGCATAACATAAACAGTGAAGCTGGAGGACGAACACTAACACTTTTCCACTTATAAAAGTTAACGTTAAGGTTCCTGAGAGTTGGAGACAAATGCAATCGCATGGCAGGATGCTGTAAACGGACCAAACTTCAGTCAGGAGAACAACTGAGATAATCCATCCACAATACGAGGTTAGACATTAATAGACTGCAACAACATAGGAATAGAGCAGCTGCCAGAGAATTCAACATTAATGAATCAATGGTACAGAAGTGGAGGAAGCAAGAAGAATGAGTTTAATAAAGTTTGATTTATCTGACTGCTTTGTTTCGCTTAATGTGCCTTATAATCCCGTGCACCTTATGGTCCGAAAAATACATACTGCACACTGCAGTTTAATGTTGCAAAGCACCTCTTTTTAACTTTAGTGGATATTATACATGGTTATGCTCAGGATGTCAGCCCATTTCTACTGGAAACTGTCGGGGTTCGAATTTTGAGGAAGAGACATACGACTGAAAGTCCATAGTGGGTCAACACAAATTATTTTATTAAAACACATATATGTGGTGAAGATAGGCTCTGCAAAACATCAGGCTCCATCTCCTGCCTGACAATAGGTGGGGTGTAATATTTATACAAGCAATACGCGTCACTGCAGATGCATGTTCCAGTAACTCCAGCGAGGACATATTCTAAAAAAGAACAGTTCCTTCCAATGTTCCTCCACCTAACAGATGCATCCTGTTATTACACTCTTACACTGGACTTATCAGAACTAAACTGTCACGTATGCAGGTACACAGCATTTGCAATCAGTTCCCTCAGGCAGACTATGTGTCTGTGTTGTTAACCTTAGCACCTGACCCCCCTCTACGTCCTCTGTTACCAGGCAAACTTCAATGCAGGAGGCTGCTGAATGCACACAGGCAATATGTAGTAAATTATACGGTAAACATGTAGGCAACCTTTCAATAGCTGAACTTTGCTCCATTGATCGGCCAGACATCGCGCTGCCCGTAGCTTCAAACCATTAATTAACTTGACCGAGCTTCAACCCTTTAATTATGCAATATGTGTATAACATGATTACAGTTGCACCTGCAATGAAAGATTATGTGCTTATGCTAACACCTGAAATACGGACTTCAATATAACCTCACCAGTTTCCATAAATGTGTCAATGAAATGATAATAATGATACATCATAAGTGATGCAACGGTAATAATGATTATGAATAGTCACAGATTATGAATGTAAAATAATATTTCATCTCGACAAAATGCCTTTTGGTTAAACTTTCAGCAAGGAATTTGCATTTGCACTGTTACATTTTTATAAAGCTTTAATGTACATAAAAACCAGCTTCTTGTTTAAGTGAAAATAAATGGAAGGTTGTCTTTTTGCGCTAGTAATGTTGTGGAGTTGTATTTTGTCTCGCATCAATTATATCATCAGTTATATCGTTATCGCAAATTTTCAAATATATATCGTGATAAATATTTTTGGCCATATCGCCCTGCTCTACTATTGATATTGTTAGACAGACCATCTAACATGATAGACCTTATCACATGACCTGGTGATGAAGCTCGACAGTGAACATGAAAAATATAACGCCAAAGTGCAACATTGTTTCTGCAAAAATGACAAGATGCTAACAGAATGTTAACAGAAAACTATTAATTTTATACATTTACAAATGAATATATCTCACTGCTCAGTGGTGCCTTTATTTTTAATGACAGTTGCACATTTGAACTCTTACACTTTAAACTATTTCAAAACTGGAAAACATTCATGCATTTTTTGCATCATCACCTGTGAATTCCACCTCATTGCCTGAGAGTGCCTCTATGACCCGCCTCAGCTGATGAAAACATCCTGCATTCATACACTTAATTTAACATGATCAATACCACACTGTGGCGCCGGTCAGGCTACAATCTGAGCTCACTGTCTCTCCAATTGATCACGATTTATTCAGGCTTTGATTCATGCTTTTGTAAAATAGTGTTGCGTGTGTTCTTGTATCATCACATTAGTTACCTTGTTCTGTTTTTTTTTCTTTGTTCCTCAAGACCTCCCACAAAATCATGACTGTGAGGAAGAGGAGGGTCTGGATGAGCAGCAGGTCTGTAACCAGGAGAGGAACTCCAGTCTGGTCCAGGAGGACCCAGAGCCTCCACAGATTAAAGAGGAACAGGAGGAGCTCTGCAGCAGTCAGGAGGGAGAGCAGCTTGGACTGAAGCAGGAGTCTGAAGGCATTATCGTCTGGACTGGGGAAGAGCAGCTGAGAGAGATGGAGATCATCTGGAAACCTGTGATAAAGTTACACAAAATAGGTATGTAAGACTCTGATGTCCTAATAAAAATGAAGATCACCCATGTAGGTGATGAGTAAAAATAACATTGTAAAAAAAAAGAAAGATAAATGGCCTGCATTTGTATAGCGCTTTACTCAGTCCCTAAGGACCCCAAAGCGCTTTACACTACATTCAGTCATCCACCCATTCACACACACATTCACACACTGGTGATGGCAAGCTACATTGTAGCCACAGCTGCCCTGGGGCGCACTGACAGAGGCGAGGCTTCCAGACACTGGCGCCACCGGGCCCTCTGACCACCACCAGTAACATTGTAATAACATTGTAAAAATAACAGTGTTACTAAAAATAACATTGAGCAGAGTGCGACCAACTGTTCGGGTAACAAAAAAAAAACAACTCTGTAACTCTTAGGGATGGGTATCGTTTAGGTTTTATCCAATACCGGTGCCAAATCGGTACTTTTGAAACAGTGCCGGTGCTCAAACGGTGCTTAAAGAATGGAGAACACAAAATTGGTCCAAAAACCTCTCATGTTCAGCTGTTTTTTTGTAAAAAGATAACAATGTTAGCCTTTTCTGCAGCTATGGGGCATATATGGTATCACTCTTGGCTGGAAGCAGTGCTTAAACAATGGAAAAAACACAAACTTTGTCCAAAAACCTCTCATGTTTAGCTGTTTCCCTCTTTTTCTTTGGTCATTTTAGCCTTTTTGGCCAGGGTGAAGGGAGTATCTGCCATCAAACAAGAAGACAGCCGCATGTAGCTATGATGATGTTTGCTAGTTCACCTTACATGCATTAATGTAATAACGTGGTTAGCCTACTCAACGTAAATTACACACGAACAACATTAAGCTACTCATGCAGAGAAGAACGGCTGCTGCTGCCATCATCATCCTCATCATTTCTGCTACACTGGCAGGGCTAGGGGCCAGGACTCTCCTCTTTGGGTTTTTGGGTATGTTGCTAACTCCGGGTCTGATAACAGGCACCACACCCGCAGTAGATGCGCTCGGTGTGAGGTCTCGCAGCAAGCTATCAAATACGGCGCATTTCTCGGCTTTTAAAAAAAACGCTACGCGTCGCCAGGTGTTTCATCGGATTTGAGGTGTTACCTCCTTTGACAGTATCACAGTATCAGCTTAAAGCACTTGTTGCAGGCTGCTGAGTTTGCATCTTTTGCTGTGAAGTACAGCCAGACTTTTGACCGCTTCGTCTTGGGCGTTTTTAATCTGTAGCTCTGCTCTAAAAGAACGTACATACCTGGACCCGCCTACTATCCTCGGAAACGTAAAATGATTGGCTAGAAGTGTATCACAGCTCAGGAAAAAAAAGCACCGAAATAAAGCACCGAAATGTGCGCTGCTTTTCGGTCTGGTTACTACCGTTTATGTCAGAACCGGTGCCATCATGGCACCGGACACCGGTACCCATCCCTAGTAACTCTCCGTGTGGTCAACAACAGACACACATTATGCCCGTGTCATGGACTAAACCAATCAGAGATAGTCAGGGGCGGGACCTCTCTGATTGGCTGTGGTCCAATTGAAAGTGCAGTTGGAAGTGGGAGGTCTGTAGCTTGAATAAAGCGATATCGATTCATTAAATCCTGAATTGACTTTTAAATTTAACTGTGTTTTACCAGAAACGCCAGATTCTCAGATTAAAGCTCACAAAACCATTTCAACAACAACCAAACAGCAAATGAGAGCAGGTACACGGATTCCACACAAAGACGTAAACACAGAACAGACCGACGCATCAGAATCAACTTTGTCTTTCTCGGCTTTCTCACCCGACGGCCCGTAGACGGACACGCTATCGGAGCTCTGTGTTCACGTCTTTTTGCGCTGATTCTGAGCTGCAGGTTTTGTCTCTCTCCAACTAAAATTCACAGAGCCAGCAGCAAAAGAAGCAGCAAACTGCGCTTCACATTTGGTCAATGTCGTCATGAATTCCCTTTGAGTTTTGCTGTTTTGCTTCCACCACGATAAAAATCACACTTCCTGCACAGCTAGCTCTCTCTCTGTACTTCAAGAACAGTTTCCCGTCTCAAATCTGTTTTCTGCATTATTCATTCGCTTATTACCCACCAGTCTACCGTTGATTACAGCGCTGTCGGCCGCTGTATTTTTCTTTTCTTTTCTTTTTTTTTCACTTAAATGACCTCGGACAAGAAAGCATAGTTTCTGCTGTTCAATACTGAAGAAAAACTTTTTAAAATTATACAAAATTACAGAATATTTTTAAGGTTATCTGCTATAAAAGGCCAGGCCAGAAAAATCTCATTCATGTTTTTCTGTGTTTTATTCTCAGTTACTTTGACACAAAGGCATCTGCTGTGATGTTCACAATTCTGATGAAGTCTCACATGTATCAGTACTGATAAATGATCAGAATTATAATATTTCTGACTGTCTGAGGCTAAATTGAATCGAATCAGGACTTTGAGAACCTGAGTCGAATGGATTATAGAAATCAGTGATGATACGCAGCCCTAGTGAGCAGCCTTGGCCTAACAGAAGTGGATGTAGCTGTGGGTAATAAGAAAAGATGAAAAGAACTATTGATAACTTTTTTGTTAAGTTAAGGCCTGATCCATCTGAAGTTCATAGCCAGCTCTGACATGGTGCCATCTATCTTTGAATGCTGAAAAAACACAGTGTATCCAGAAAGCACATTATATGCTGCAAAAAATGCACTGCCCAAGTGTCCCCTCTCCCCACTGCCTTTCAGCAACAGACAGCAACAAACAGGTCGTCAGAGGAGGCCAAGATGATGATTAAGTTTAACATTTTCTACAATATTGACAAAGCACTGTAAGCATAAGATTGTTAGTTAATAATTTAGAAATGAATATTGTCTGTATGGACTGCAACTTCCCCCCCAAAAAAGTGCACATGTAAAACTGCGGTGTTAAGTGATGCGGTTGAAACATTTTAGTCCGCCTAACTTTTGTGCCGGTGCAACGATGGCAAAAAGTTAGTCTAGAGCCCTGTCAGTAAATGTATTTTTTATCATTTTGTTCCTTTGTGCTTTCAGACCTCCAACAGCAGGCTCTCTCTGAAAAGGACGGTGTTCTCACAGACCAGCTGGTCTGTGACCAGGAGAGGAACTCCAGTCTGGACCAGGAGGACCCAGAGCCTCCACACATTAAAGAGGAACAGGAGGAACTGTGCAGCAGTCAGGAGGGAGAGCAGCTTGGACTGAAGCAGGAGGCTGATACTTTCATGGTGACTCGATCTTATGAGGAAAGTGACCACAGTGAGCAGCTTCTTTCTCACAGCTCTCCTGAAGGAGAGAGCCGAGATCATGAAGAAAATGGGCACGTGGAGTCAGGATCTACTAGAAATACAGAGCTGAAGAAGAGACGTCACAGAAAGAGAAGTCATAGACAGAGACTAGACAACACTGCTGTGTCAGAGAGTCAAAGTAAACCTGTCTCAAGGAAAAAGTCTCTAGAATGTGACATCTGTGGAAAAACCTTTCGGCATAAATTTATGCTGACTATACATCTGAGAGTTCACACAGGCGAGAAACCGTACACTTGTAACACCTGTGGAAAAAGATTTTCTCACTCATCAGCATTAAAAAGACACAAGAGAATTCACACTGGTGAGAAGCCATATTCCTGTAGCACCTGTGGAAAAAAATTTATTCAGAAATCAATTTTGGACTGTCATGAAAGAAGTCACACAGGTGAGAAACCATATCCTTGTAGCACGTGTGGAAAAAGATTTTCTGATTTATCAGCAATTAAAAAACACAGGAGAATGCACACAGGTGAGAAACCATATTCATGTGGGATCTGTGGAAAAAGATGTAGTCAGAAAGCAGCATTGGAATCTCATGTAAGAACTCACACAGGCGAGAAGCCGTATTCTTGTAGCACCTGTGGGAAAAGATTCACTCGAAAATCACTTTTGAACTGTCATACAAGAACTCACAAAGATGAGAAGCTGCATTCTCGTAGCACCTGTGAGTCATAGCAGTGTGTTGGTGGTAGTGCTTACACTGTCAAGTCACTGCAACAACTGATTGGAGATGATTCATATTCAAGACAGTATTTTCTGCTATTTTAGGTCCTTTACAATTTAAAGCGTCTTGAGAGAACTGTCATTGTGATTTTGTGCTTTATAAGTAAAACTGAATAAAATTGGATTGTCTAGAGGAGTGAAGAACTCTCATCATTCTTTGTTCAGTTTATTACCTTATTCTTATAATTGCATATCCTATTAGAGTGATTAGAACATGCTGTAGGTATTACAGGTACTGCGCTGCAGTGGTTTGTAACATATCTATCTAATAGACTCCAATTTCTTCACGGAAATGGAGAGTCCTCTTCACATGCTGAGCTTAATTATGGAGTTCCACAGGGTTCAGTGCTAGGACTAGGGCTGCTCGATTATGGGAAAAATGATAATCACGATTATTTTCACTGAAATTGAGATCACGATATTTATTTAACCCTTTAAGACCTACTATAGAACAAAGTCCACCAGAGCTTATATTATTTTTTTTACATGCTGTAGTGCCATTTGTGGGAGCATTTCAAGTTGCTATACATCAATACAACTGTTATAGCCCATGTTTTAATAATAAGTATGCATTAAGTCCATAGTAATTACATAAATTGCAAAAAAGTGCAATAAACTACAAAAAAAATTGAAAATCGCTTTTGTTTTGTTTACATATATTTCTACTTGGAGAAATTTAAGAGGCTTATCCCTCAAAACTTTAAATACAATAAAGTTGCAAAAAATAGTTTCCCACCACAGGAAATTTATTTTGAGTGTCTTCATAGTTTTATTTTGGAGATACAGCAATTTTTATATACTGCAGGAAAAACGAAAAAACAATCCTATGATGCAAATTTGCAAAGAAAACAGCATGTGCATCATTTCACTGTGGGAAGTGTTACGAACAGCTGATAGGAACGGCAAAGCGTGTTTCTGGAATATTATGTTTTTGTTCCTGCAAGCGCTTTTTATGCAATTTTTGCAAAGCTATATGTGGAACGAAACCGTGACCGAGGACAAGCTGGTGGCATCAGATGTAAGTACAACTCCTCCGGTTTCATATGCAAAACAAATTATTGCGCTAGCTTACACGGTTCAGGTTCTACAGGGATTTAAAAATAGTTACGCAAAATGGAGCATGCTGCTCTGACCGGCTTTAAAGGGTTAACAATGACTTTAAAAAAATAATATAAAATAGTGTGCAACACCACTGAAGTTTTTTTTTTTTTAAACTCTCTTTTCAACCAACGGCAGTCACTCTCCAAATAACTTCTGCTTAGCTTTCCGAGCTTCCCTCGGGTCCTCTTAATCAGCGGTCTCCAACCTTTTTTGCGCCACGGACCGGTTTATGCCCGACAATATTTTCACGGACCGGCCTTTAAGGTGTCGCGGATAAATGAGGGAGGGGCTAATAATCGGCTCAGTCATTTTTAATGATCGTTGAAAGCCCAGATCGTAATCGTGATTAAAATTCGATTAATTGAGCAGCCCTAGCTAGGACCAATTCTGTTTACATTAAACATGCTTCCCTTATACATTTTTACTGCTATGCTGATGACACCCAGCTCTATCTATCCATGAAGCCAGATAACACACACCAATTAGTTAGTTAAACTGCAGGAATGTCTTAAAAAGACATAAATACCTGGACCTCTAATTTTCAGAGTGATGCTAAAAAACTAGTTCATGCATTTATTACTTCTAGGCTGGACTACGTTAATTCATTATTATTAGGAAGTTCTAAAACCTCCCTGAAAAGCCTTCATTAATCCAAAATGCTGCAGCAAGACAGAGCCTTCAGTTTTCAGGCCCCTCTTCTGTGGAACCGGCTTCCAGTTTGGATTCAGGAGACAGACACTATTTCTACTTTTAGGCTTAAAACCTTCCTTTTGTTCTAAAGCATATAGTTAGGGCTGGACCAGGTGACCCTGAATCCTCCCTCAGTTATGCTGAAATAGGTGTAGGCTGCTGGGGGATTCTCATGATGCACTGAGTGTTTCTTCTTCAATCACCTTTCTCAGTCACTATGTGTTAATAGACCTCTCTGCACTAAATCATACCCGTTATTAATCTCTGTCTCTCTTCCACAGCATGTCTTATATCCTGTTTTCTTTCTCTTCCTGTTAAAAGGGATTTTTTCCTTCCCACTGTCACCAAAGTGCTTGCTCATAGGGGGTCATTGATCTGCATGTATTATTGTAGGAATACATGCAGTATAAAGCGCCTTGAGGCAACTGTTGTGATTTGGCACTGTTTAAAAAAAATTGAATTTAATTAAATGTATTTTGAGGGTTTCTTACCTAATATATGAAAACAGCATAACATAGTATTGTTGAGTTTTTCACAGATTTCTGTCTTTATTCCTGATGATGGATCCAGTGGTGGTAGGGGGTCCTTGTAAACTTGCAATGAAAAGTTTTGTTTTAATGTTCTTTTTCTAAGTAAATTGTGTTTTAATTAAATTACCTGAATAAATCTGCTTCATGACTGAACTAACAAAAACAATTAAGTTCTCAAATACAACTTTTACATTCACCCTCCATTTGGGCCAATTTACTCTTTGTAGGTTTAAAATTTTTTTGTGGAAACAGCAAAAGTTTCTACAGAACAAACGTCTTGTTCTTGCCAGACAAGAAAGTTGAAGCAGGTAGGGCCCTAACCCTATGTGGAAATAGCTCGGAGAGAGTTAAGATTTTCCTCTTTGAAAAAACACTTTGACTCTGGATTAATGTGCCATGAGCACATCTGGAATATACAGGGTGGGCCATTTATATGGATACACCGTAATAACATGGGAATGGTTGGTGATATTAAAGTCCTGTTTGTGGCACATTAGTATATGTGAGGGGGCAAACTCCTCAAGATGGGTGGTGACCATGTTGGCCATTTAGAAGTCGGCCATCTTGGATACAACTTTTGTTTTTTCAATAGGAAGAGGGCCATGTGACACATCAAACTTATTGGTAATGTCACAAGAAAAACAATGGTGTGCTTGGTTTCAACATAACTTTATTCTTTCATGAGTTATTTACAAGTTTCTCTTTGGTCACAGCCATTGACATGTCAAAGAGGTTAACATGTGAGGAGCGGATCGAAATTGTGTTGATATCTGGTGAACGCAGTAACCGGGTCATTGCAGCAGATTTCGATGCAAGACACCCTACGAGACCACCCATCTCCCATGCTACAGTTAGCAAACTGCTTGCTAAGTTTCGTGAAACTGGTTCAGTGTTGGATTTGCCAAAATGTGGACGCAAGAAAACTGTCACTAATGAAGAAACATCAGTGGCTGTCCTAGCTTCATTCAGCAAGAGCCCACAGCGTAGCACTCGCCGCATGTCACTGGAGAGTGGCATTAGTCAAACATCACTTCGGCGGATATTAGCTACTCACAAATGGCACCATTACAAACTCCAGCTACTGCAGCATCTCAACGAGGACGACCCAGATCGGCACACAGAATTTGCAGAATGGGCAAAACAAAGATTGGAACAGGACCCTCAGTTCACGCAGAAGATTTTGTTCAGTGATGAGGCAAACTTTTATGTGAACGGTGAAGTTAACAAACAAAACCACCGCTATTGGCCTGACACTAACCCACATTGGATGGATCCCTCCAAGACTGTTGGAACAACAAAAGTGATGGTTTGGTGTGGTATGGGGTACAACGATAGTGGGTCCATTCTTCATCAATGGAAACCTCAAGGCCACTGGATATTTGAAATTGCTACATGATGATGTGTTTCCCTCTTTGTGCACTGAAGCTGGCACGTTCCCTGAGTTTTTCCAGCAAGATGGTGCACCACCTCATTATGGGTGCCAGGTCCGAGCATTCCTAGATGAACAGTTTCCTGGAAAGTGGATTGGTCGTCATGGGCCAGTTGAATGGCCCCCAAGGTCTCACAATCTGACCCCCTTAGACTTTTATCTTATAGCTGTTATCTCTGCACAGTGGATGAACATAAAGGCCATGAAACAGTCCCAGCTGCAGCAGAAAGGACTGAGAAGCAGAAGGAGCTCGAGGTGAGACGACTAAACATCCAGCAGAGAATCCAGGAGCGAGAGAAAGATGTGAAGCTGCTTCAACAGGAGGTGGAGGCCATCAATGGCTCTGCTGATAAAGCAGTGGAGGACAGTGAGAAGATGTTCACTGAGCTGATCCGTCTCATCCAGAAAAGAAGCTCTGATGTGAAGCAGCAGGTCAGATCCCAGCAGGAAACTGAAGTGAGTCGAGTCAAAGAGCTTCAGGAGAAGCTGGAGCAGGAGATCGCTGAGCTGAAGAGGAAAGACGGCGAGCTGGAGCAGCTCTCACACACAGAGGATCACAACCAGTTTCTACACAACTACCCCTCACTGTCAGCACTCAGTGAGTCTACACACTCATCCAGCATCAATATTCGTCCTCTGAGCTACTTTGAGGATGTGATAGCAGCTGTGTCAGAGACCAGAGATAAACTACAGGACATTCTGAGAGAGGAATGGACAAACATCTCACTGACAGTCACTGAAGTGGATGTTTTACTGTCACCACCTGAGCCAAAGACCAGAGCTGGATTCTTAAAACATTCACATGAAATCACACTGGATCCAAACACAGCAAATATGCATCTGTTATTATCTGAGGGGAACAGAAAAGTAACACAGTTGAAAGAACAACAGTGTTATTCTGATCATCCAGACAGATTCACCTTTTATGATCAGGTAGAGTGGAGAGGAGCGCTAGAGGAATAGAAGTAGCAGTCTCATACAAGAATATCAAAAGAGCAGTATAAATGAATGTGTATTTGGATACAATGACAAATCTTGGGCATTACTTTGTGAAAACAAAAGTTATTCATTCTATCACAAAAAAATCCAAACTGACCTCTCAGGTCCTCGGTCCTCCAGAGTAGGAGCAGGTATTCTGTCTTTCTACAGCGTCTCTGAAACCATGACTCTCCTCCACAGAGTCCAGACCACATTCACTCAGCCGCTCTATGCTGGACTTTGTCTTTATTTCTCTGCTGGAGCTACTGCAGAGTTGATTAAAGTCAAATAGACAGAGAAGACAGGTTCTTGTGGAAGATTGTTGGTTTTCTTGATAACATATGACCCTAAACGGTACATCTTAGAGGTCTGAACTTTTGAAAAGTATCAATAATTTGAGTCATTATTTTTTATAATACAATTGATATCAAAAACAGCCAAAAATACTGAGGAAGTGTGGTGAATAGGGAAAAGATAAAAACATGTTAAACCAATATTGTGATTATTGCACTTAGAATAGAATAGAATAGAATAGAATAGAATAGATAGAATAGATAGAACTTTATTAATCCCTCGGGTGGGTTCCTCTGGGAAATTCGATTTCCAAAAAAGCACAGCACCGACAGAAGTTACAGAGTTATACACACACACATATATATAAATACAGAGACAATATAAATAAAATATACGAAGGGGATAAATATAATAAATAGGAATAAAAATAAAAATACAAGTGAATTGCACATTTCAAGTATTGAGTCTATTGCACCGTTGACTATTTACAAAAGTATTGCACAAAAGGTATTGTTGGTAAAAAAGAAAAAATTCAAAATGTACTAATTCATCGTGAAAAGATAAAAAGTTCTATATTCAAATAATCTCTACTATAAAAAATCTAAAATACAATTCAAAAAGTAAATAAGGTTTTAATAAGCTAATAAAAAGTTTTCAAGTTTGGAACACTTTCAAACAAATCCACACACATTTCACAGATCTGAAGGGGAAATAATCAAGACATGTATTTTTAAATGTACCTGAACATGGTCATTTTTCAGTCTGAGATAAATCATTTTTGTATGTGTATCAAAAGCCTCAAAAAGAGATAATCAACATTTCTGCATTCATCATGTTTTCCCACTGTCACAGAAGAGGACATCTGATGGGGTTGAGGTGGAAACATCTGGTGACACAAATCTGAAGGCTAGATCAACCCATTTAACCACTTTTTGCCTCTGACGTTTATGATCTTCAAAGTAAACGCAATGTCTTTGAGGTCTAATCTTTAAAAATGTCACAAGAATTTGAATCCTTGAGCTGTTACAAATTTTTAAATGTCCACTGCAAATGAGTCATGCCGGATGTGCTGCAATGAAGCTTAATAATAATATTCTTTTTGAAAACTGCAATCATGAATATATATATATATATATATATATATATATATATATATATATATATATATATATATATATATATATATACAGTGGGGCAAAAAAGTATTTAGTCAGCCACCGATTGTGCAAGTTCCCCCACTTAAAATGATGACAGAGGTCAGTAATTTGCACCAGAGGTACACTTCAACTGTGAGAGACAGAATGTGAAAAAAAAATCCATGAATCCACATGGTAGGATTTGTAAAGAATTTATTCGTAAATTAGGGTGGAAAATAAGTATTTGGTCACCTCAAACAAGGAAAATCTCTGGCTCTCACAGACCTGTAACGTCCTCTGTAAGAAGCTT
>NC_140559.1:30299950-30442450 GCF_057381845.1 Rhamphochromis longiceps
TGCAACTATCCTTTGAAGCACCGCTCCTCTAAAACAGCAATAAGGATCATTATTAGGCGATATGTAAATAACACAATAACTTTATAATTTAAAGCAAAATTGGGAAACGTAAAGTCCGAAACAGCCAAACAATACTTTTGCTCTGGGTCTAAACAGAGCGTGTTGTGTGTGACGTCTTCTTTTGCGCATGCTGGCCGCTTTGAGGGTTCACACTAGAGCGTGTTTGATGTCACTTTTTTTTTTTTTAGCGTGAACAAGCAGACAAAAAAATCGGATTTGATCAAAAAATCGGAATTGAGCATTAAGACCTGCAGTGTGAACGTAGCCTTAGATCCAGTCTTTTGAACTGGGAAGGACCACTTATCTCTTCTGCATGAAGATTTTATACCTGGGCATCCTTTCTTCCTCAAGGTCCAACTTTAATAAGCGGCATGAATGTATCTCTTTCTGTTATGGGAAATGTATTTGTATATTACCTCTCAAATACAAATAAGTTATTCAAGTTGGTTTACAAGATTAAATTAAAACCAAAAACAACAGAAAAAAGACAGAAATTATATCCATGATACAGCCTTGTGATACAGTCAGTGAAACTAAATTCCTCATCTATGATTTCACCAAAATTTTCCAACCAGGTTGAGGTCTTCAGTGCCCTATAGATTCAAGATGTGAATTAAGTTGTAATCATGGATCTTTGTTTCCAAACAGGAGAATCTCAGTTTTGTCTCTATTTAGTTGAAATCAATTTTTATTTCATCCACTTTGTTTTTTTAAGGCAAAAAACATAATGAGCTAACATTGTTTGGCAAGAGAGGGTTGTTACTTTTCTAAATCTATGTATACTAGAGGTGGGAATCACCACACATCCCACGATACGATATTATCACAATACTTAACGCACGATACGATATTATTGCAATTTTTAAAAATATTTTGCGATATTCAGATTCTGTACATAAAGGTAAACTTTATCAATATTCATTTTATCTAATATCAAAGTCTCACACTCAGTCTTTCTCTCATTTCAGTCAGTTTTATTGTTGACAAACTGAACGGTTTGTATTACAGTCTAGTCCAACTTAACTGAATGCAACCATCTGGTACAATTATAGCTATTCTGAACTATGCAATTTATGAAAACTATGCAGCCCATTCAGCAACTGAAGAATTTGAAAGTAAATTAAAACAAAATATAATTTTACATTAAATAAAAAAGTTTTAAACTTAATTAAAATAAAACATGTCTTAAATTAAAATAAGTAAACTGTCATGTTTATTGCTGCCAAAAAAAAGTTAAACACATTTGGACAGTAAGGAATGTCAGGATTCTTGCTCAGAAAAAGGATCAACATGCTCTGAAGTCAGAGCACAAAAACCTTTTTTGTAACAACATATCGATTTCTGCTGTCCCTGTATCGATACATTATTAGCAAACAAAATATCACGATACTACACAGTATCGATTTTTTCCCCCACCCCTAATGTATACTGTATTAATCCTGTAGGAAATTGTTTAGTCCTCGGCATTTAACCCGTTCACTCAGCGAATCAAGGATTTGTAGAGACGGTACCTTACTCAAGGGTAGCTAAGGGGTAGCTGAGTAGCTATCCCTGCCCCAACTGGGGTAACGTTGCCTTTACTCCTTGTTTTCAGGCATCTTCAGAAACAAAGTTGAGATGTACATCGTTCCTAAAAATCAATGAAAAAACAAAGAGATGTGATGTTTTTGGAACATGCAGAAAACCTTGAACATGCGCTAACTGCAGTCACTCTCACACAGGTTGTAGGACCCTTGCAAGTAAAAGCTGTGTTCTTGCTTAGAGACACTCTCCAGACAGATTGCCAACATGTTGCAGTCAGTCTGAATGAGTCGTCGTCAATAAGCACCACTTGAGGGGACTCGGCTCAAAGTCCTGAGGGGGTTGCTTCAGGAATATGGATGAATGGCCCGTGTTAGAAGCTGTACGGGACCTGCACACCTGTTAGCTGGTAATAAACAGGGGTGCAGATAACTTTTCAAGTGATCTACTCAGGTAAGGACCAAGAGATGGACCAAGTCATACACAGAAGAGGCTCCCATGCGTTTCCCTGCCTGCCTTAATCACATCCATTCTGTTACAGTAGTGTCTTTGTCAAGCTGCAAGGTGACCTCGTATTTCTTGAGAATCCTGCAAACTGTTGTGTTTCTGAAACTGTGGAGTACTTGCTTTCTTAAGGCCATGTTGAAGGATCAAATACTAAGAAATGATTGCATGACTTGAGGAAGTCGTATCTGATTTACCCCCGGGTAACTTTGCTTGTGTCTGTCAGCATGAGCATTAGAAACAGTGTGTGCCCTATAGTGGCCTATCACTATCAAGCAGAAGGATAAACTGTCCAATGGCCACGATGAGTTCATCCTTACATTCTCCAATGATCCGCTTTTCCCTCTGAAACCTAATGGTTGTGGTCTTTAAAATGCTGCCAATGTTAAGCATGTATGCTACAAATCACTGTTGTCACTCGTAGCCAGTTGCATTTTAATGGCTAACAATTGATAATATTTTTAACAGTTTCATGCGTCCATGCAGGCCACCTGATATTATGAAACTCGCCCAGTTTCACAAAGGGGATCCCATTTTTGTCACGCAGCTTCTTCAGTGCAGTTTTGTATTTTGCTCCACCTTTTTGCATAAAAACTGCAGCAGTTTGACCACAGAGCGATTAAATGTCTCTCAGTAAGGAACGTTGTATTCAGCTGATTTTATGCAATTTTCCAGTATGTGCAACTGCAGCAAGTTGCCAGAGTTTTAGCACGACGCTGTTGTACATACCCATGTTGACAGCCTGTGCACACAACGACCAACTTTGTTGTCCAGTCATCCAAGCCTGTGTCCTGGAAAAGTCTCACAAATCATCTGTTATGGCCTGTGTCTTTCGGTCAGCACCCAGTGCAGTCAGTCCAAGAAAGTCTCCGTTGTTGGACACGGACACAATGTAAACAATTTCCTTCTCGTTTTTTGTGATGTCCTCAGATCCAAATTCAGCAGACTCCAATTTGGCTCATAACTCCCCGCTGATGGTGTGAGCAATGCTCTGCATGATCTGTGTGCCCCCTTCAAGTGAATGACATGCACGTCTGACGTTTACACCTAGCTGCTTCAATAAAGAAGGATATGAAGACATAGGATGTGTGTGTTAAACTTTGTGGAAGCGAGGAGAAAAATATTAAACAGGGCTTACCTCTGTTCGTCATTTCGCTTGTCTTGCCATCTGTTAAGGGGGCAACTGCACATATCTTCTCGGATGGCTTGTTTATTAGCAATGACTCGCACCACATTCATGTGCTCCTTGCCCTTTTCACATTTGTCAAATAAAGGATGGTTACAATTCTTTGGGCCTTTAAAAATGCACCTGATTTGTCTCTTAGATGTAGATGAGAGAGGCAAATCTTTCACCACATTTTAGTGCACAGTGGCAACTTTTCTGAAAAAGTATTTTCTTCAGCACTGGCTCTGGTTAGCATTTCTTAGCTGGTGGCGAAACACCAAAGAAGCTACTTATTGTCTGTTGTTTTTTGGACATTTAGGTGGTGACAAGCAAAATGTGTAAGGTTAAATGACATGGTCAAGTACGCCAAAGGCACTTGGTAACACAAGTGTCACTACGCTTTCTTAATTTTTGTCACACATGCGTACCAGTTATCTGCACCCCTGGTAATGAGTCAGACTCGTTTCTGGTAGATGTTGGACTAAACCAGGGCTGCCCTTTGTCACCGAGTCTGTTCAGAATTATTATGGATACAATTTAAAAGCATAGCCAGCTGGCTTAAGGCCTCCACTTTGGTCGCTTCAGAATCTCACTTTTTGCAGATAATGGGGTTCTGTTGGCTTAATCAGATGGTGGCCTCCAGCTGTCACTGGAGTGGGTCGCAACCAAATGTGAAATTGTGAGAATGAAAATTAGTACCTCCAAATCTGGGGGCCATGGTCCTCAGCCTGAGTGAGCACAAGTTATTGGCCCAAGTGGAAGAGTTCATACATATATCATGGTCTTGTTCATGAGGGAAGCGAGAGATTGACAGATTGGGAGACTAAAGAAATGCAGAACGTACAGTAAAACAGTCATTCTATGTCCCTCCCTCACCTATGGTCACGAGCTCTGGGTACTGACAAAAAAGATGAGATTGCGAATAAAAGCAAGCAGAAATAAGTTTTCTCCATAGGGTCACTGACCTCTCTCCTAGAGATAGGGTGAGGAGTTTTGCCATCCAGGAGGGGCTTAGTATAGAGTCGCTGCTACTCCTCCACATCAAAAGGAGCTGGGCATGACCCACCAGAATGAGGTCTTGGGGCAGACCCAGGACGCACTGGAGAGATGACATCTCACAGCTGGCTTGAGGATGCCTTAGTGTTCCCCTGGATAAGAAGAATTGCTGTCTGCATAGACAGTGATTAGGCATGTGATTTTCAATGATATATCACAGTTAATTGTCAACTTGACGCCATTCAATCACAGACTGATAGAAGACAGACTTTGTCTGGCAGCATTTATAACAGCTTTTAGTAACAGTGTTGGTAATCTTGGCAATCTCATTTTGCTGAAAGAAAATAATAATAATAATAATAATAATAATAATAATAATAATAATAATAATAATAATAGCTGTAGTGAGAGGAGTTTATTTGGAATAAAACGGATACTGAAAAGGTTTGAGAACATACATCGCAGTTGAAAAACTGTGTTAAACTGTAATACATGTTATTGCAATATCCAATATTCATGTTGCAAAAAGTAAATAAAAATAGCATTATGAAGCCTGTGGTCATTCTCACCTCTACTTAGCAGGATACAATTGTACCCACACATCCGCGTTCATTTAACAGAAAACACACAAGCATCTTTATATTTCATATACAGCATCACAGACATCCACGAAGCTGATCTTTGAAGGGTGTAAAACTAAAAAACAATTTGAATCAGTGCATTCACTTTAAGTTTCACTGCTCAATATTAGCCACATGTTCAGTATGTAGAGTTCTCCTAATGGTTCAGCTTATACTATATCTTCTCAAATTTTTGTTTTTCTACTATTTTTTTCTTCATTTGTCCATTCAGACCTCCAACAGCAGCATGTCTGTGATGAGGAGAAGGTTGTCAGAGGTCAGCAGGTCTGTAACCAGGAGAGGAACTCTAGTCTGGACCAAGACGACCCAGAGCCTCCACAGATTAAAAATGAACAGGAGGAACTCTGCGGCAGTCAGGAAGGACAGCAGCTTGGACTGAAGCAGGAGGCTGATGCCTTCATGGACACCCTTGTTTATCAGGAAAGTTACCACAGTGAACTGGAATCAAACAGTGAGCAGCTCCTTTCTCACAGCTGTCCTGAAGTAGAAAGCAAGCATGTAGTCTCAGGATCAGCTAGAAATATAGCACTAAAGAGGAGGAGACGTCTCAGACTTGCTGACACAAGGGAAAAGTCTCTAAAATGTGACACATGTGGAAAAGCATTTTACTTCCAATCCCACCTGAGTGCACATCTTAGAGTTCACACAGGTGAGAAACCATATTCTTGTAGCACCTGTGGGAAAAGATTCAGCCACAAATCAGCATTGGATAATCATATAAGACGTTACACAGGCGAGAAGCCATATCTTTGTATCACTTGCGGGAAAAGATTTGTTCAGAAGTCTCATTTGGAGCGTCATGTGAGAATTCATACAGGTGAAAAGCCGTATCCTTGTATCACCTGTGGGAAAAGATTTAATCAGAATTCAGAGCTGCAACGTCATGTAAGAATTCACACAGGTGAGAAGCCGTATTTTTGTAAAACTTGTGGGAAAAGATTTGCTGACTCATCAGGACTCATAAAACACATGAGATTTCACACAGGTGAGAAACCATTTTCTTGTGGGATCTGTGGAAAAAGTTTCAGTCAGAAATCAGCATTGGAAACTCATGTAAGAACTCACACAGGCGAGAAGCCGTATTCTTGTAGCACTTGTGGGAAAAAATTCAATCAGAAATCAGGAATGAAGTCTCATGCAAGAATTCACACAGGTGAGAAACCACATTGCTGTAGCAGGTGTGGGAAAACCTTTAGCCAGACGACACACTTAAAGAAGCACATGAGAATTCATACTGATTAAAAGTTTAAAGCTTAGAACATGTGGGACAGCTGTTAGTCATAATAGAGTGTTGGTTGTCGAGCTCACACTGAGCAGAAGTCAAACCACTGCAACACCTGAGTGAAAAGATGAATCATATTCAGGTCAGTATTATGTGGGTTCTATTCCAGGAAGCAGGTTTAACTAACAACTGCAAGTTTGCTAATCCTGACATGAGGGAGAGAAAGAGAGTTAACTTTAACTCGGTGTCACTCACCAGGTTAAGAAACTCTTTGAACCTAACAGATTTCAGCAGATTTTCTTAAACAAACTATGAATTTGTGTAAGAAACTCATAGTCACTCCTCCCATTTGCTGCACCTGAACCTGCCAACTGACACTCCAGTTAATTTCCTCTTTCATAATGTTGTTAACAACGCACATTAATCTGCTGGAAGTTCTTACAAATTGTCAGTTAGATGTTGCTTTGTAACTTTGTTTTTTTGGGATTGATTTTATAATCGTGCAGTGAAAAATGTCATGATTGGGACAGCGATTATTGCAGATTTATTAAGAGCTGAGAATAAGAGCATATAGTAGCATATACTAATTTAGTTTCTGTATTTCCAACTCTGACTTAGCAGAGCCAACTTTGAGTACATTATTGTATTTTTGTAGTACGTCATTGTCCTCTTTAAAGTTTTAGACCCATAGAGCACAGGATTAGCTATACTTTAAAGTCAGGTTTGAAATGCACACAGTAGACTGTCTGTGTTTTGAACATTTCATTCTGAAATTTCACAGACTCACAGGACTCAGTCATATAATAATCTCAAACAATGTTTTGAAAGGTAAATTAAGGTAATTTTAAAGGTAAGGTAAATTTAAAGGTAAGGTAGATTTAAAGTCTGTGACTTTAAATGAAACACATTTTTCATTCACACTAACCCAAATCCATCTCACTGGGGTATCATATAGCCCTTTTTCACTAGTACCCACTCTGCTCGACTCGACTTGGTTTCAGTGTTTTTTCCATTACGCTGGAGTACCACCTACTCTGGGTGGGGTCGTTATAGCAATGTGGCCTAAATTCCCGTGACGGCGTTTGTAAATGACACAACAAAATGAGGATGTTAAGATGTTGGTATACCTGCTACCTGGTCACCACAAAAATGACACTAAAAACGAGCGTATAACGTTTGCCTCTGTTTTCTTTTATGGAAATCTCAATAGAAAAAAAGAGGTTGCTACAGCCCATCAATGCATGAAATACTGGCTTGAAATGTTTGATTTCATTAAAAAATGAAATTGTCAAATTGTGGCAAAAACATTTTTTGTAATTTAATAAAATGACTTGACTGTGTGCTGCTATCTGATGCTACGTCCATCAGTAAACTGTGTCTGATCTGTTTATCTCGATTTTTATCTTCAGTTTCTGTCATTTTGCTGCTATCGGGTTACCCCTGAATAGATTTCAAATTCAACTTCAGATCATTTTAATGTAATATATGTTAATTCATGGGTAAATAATGACCATGGGAAGTATAAAAAGTTGTAGCTATACATTACATGAAGTTTTATAATATCCGATGATGATGATGACAGAATAGACCAATAAAATGAATTTCTCCTCTCCTGTTATTTTAAAATAACTATTTTCAGCGCTGACACGTGTTGGTATTTTTCAAACTACTCCATCAAAATGGAGGTTCAGCTCTTAATTTACTCATGGTGATTTATGGTATCTGAGCTCCATACCTTTCTTTCTCTTCTCACACACACTCTTAACTCAGAGTTGATTGAACTTTGATCAACTGTTCGGGAACAGGAAACTCAGGCTTACAGAGTTAATCATCTCAGAGTTTGTTTTTTAAACTCAGAGTTTATTGGACATGCTTCCTGGAACAGGGCATTGACCAGGGAAGAACTCTCAGCATTAATTCTTACAACTGTATCAGAGAAACCCTGATCTTACATTTCATGATGGTTGAAGTTAATTTTCTGTCTTAATTCAAATGTTTTTCCTTGTTTCTTTAATGTTGTTTTATATAAATCTAGAAACTTGTGTTTTAACTTTGTACCCCAGTCCAGTGGTTCCCAAACTTTTTTTTGCTAGGCCCCCCTTTGTTTTACAAGAAAAATGCCGCCCCCCGCGCGCGCACACACACACGCACACGCACTAACACATCCTCCAACCACGCACACCCATATTCTGCTCCATTGCGGTTTATTTCACACCTCAAACATTTAGCAAACAATTGAGCAAATACAAGTAATCTGCAAAAAATTACAGGTAGTAAGAAAACAAACTACTAACTCTTTTACGCTACGTTCGCACCTACTTTTGAAAACACAGCTGTTTCATCCACGCGTAAACGGCGTTTCGAATCACCGAAAACTGAGATTTTTAAAACTCCTCTTTTGCGTTTATGTGTGGACGAGGAATACAGAGTTCATCACACAACGTCAAAGGTATGTGCCTTTTGTCACATCACGCTGTGCGCCACGTTATTGTTTACATGAGATGAATTGCAGATAGTCAGATTAATTAACTAATTTTGTCTGTGTCTTCAGGTTTTACACACTTACATACACACACGCAGTTACTGTCCCTCTATTTACAAAGGCAGAGGCATCACAGTGTAATTATTTTACCCTCAACATTGCTATCAATACATTTTTCAAAAATGCCTCTCTGTGCAAAATGGGTTTAAAAACATAAACAGCTGTGGGATACTGTTTGTCCGTGATTTAGACAGGGGGAACAAATTGTGGCAGGATCAGCCTGATGTTATTTGTATCCCGCTGTAACTTTACTGTATAAAGAGCTAACATCTCCAAAATGTCAGGAGTAGTTAGTCATTACGACAAGTGTTTGTGAACTAAAAATCAAGAATGTGGGATACTGTTTGTCCGTGATTTGAAGAGCCCAGTGTGTGCTCCCGACGCAGGGAAAAGCAGTTATGCAGGGGAGAACTACTTTGGCACTTGTGCAGGTGAAGCCAAAGCGAAGATATGCTTCATTATATTTTCTAGTCTTTGGCTTAGAATGAAGTTGGTTTGGAAACATATTCAGCTATGCTTCATCTCCTGCTTTGCGTTTGTGTAGGCGCCCCATGATAGCAGTGTCCAAGCATTGTTGTCGTTGTGTTTTTTCCTTTTCATACCACGCCCCCTCCTGCAATGGCTCTCTGCCCTCCCTAGGGGGTGGGCCCCACACTTTGGGAAGGTCTGCCCTAGTCTATATTATGGTTCCCTTTTACTTTCCTCTTATTCTTTTTTTTTTTGTATGGAAATAAAAAAAATATTGCCTTGTGTAACACGATTCTGTGATTCATTGACCGGAATATGATCTTCTAGTAGAAAGACTTGACCCTCTATTTAGGAACCTGCTGAAAATGTACAGGTGCACTCTCAAAGTACATTTACAATTGTGCAATAATAACAGAGCAGAATTTATTTATTTTTTATTATGTGTCACCACACATAAGTGTAGTTATATCACAATAATGTTTGTATTATCATCTTTGCAGTTTGTTGAAGCATTGAAGCTCCTTTCCTCAGTATTTAGAGAATTCTAACTCGAGCTCTTATTATGGCTGCTGTGTAGATACCTCAGGGTCAGCTCTTCATCAGCAAAACACAAAACGAACTATTACAACATAACCTCAGGGTTGCATGGATCAGCTCCACAGTATATCACAGTTGTATTAACTCAATATTTCTGTCTCTGAGGTCATAGTCCAACAACTTCTCTCAGACCTCCTTTACCTGGAATCAAAAGGTGAGCAGACTTTCTTTGGTGTTGCTGCAGGGTACTCACTAACGCATGTACTGCGCTTGGTTTGACCATACATACAACTATCTAGTCCTGTCTTAAGTAACCAGCCTGATTAGCCAATGAGCCATAGGTAAATATGATCTAATGGGTGAGGAACCTGGAGGAATGCGGAGAAAGCACCTGAAGGAAATTAAACAAAATACCCCCAAGCATACACATACAAATACTGACAGAAAAACAAGAAAGACAGAAAAGCAATGGAGAGAGGGAGAGAAAAGGCAGGCCAGCCTGAGAGGCCTCAGGAACCATGACAGTTATGTTATTTTCATATTTTGAATGTCAAATAGTAATGTTCCCCTCAAAATAACTTTGGTTCAACTCGAGTTTCTAAATTTGTTAAATCACCCAAATCATCTGGTGCATTAATGTCCTGTGGGATTTCAGAATTGCAACACATAACTTCAAATAATATAACGTTAAAATATGCCTTTTAGGCTAAATTACATTCTAAATTCAAGATTTTACCCTAAAATTACTTAACCCTTTAAAGCCGGTCAGAGCGGGCACGCTCCGTTTTGTGTAACTATTTTTAAATCCCAGTAGCACTGCAACCACGTAAGCTAGCGCAATAATTTTCTTTGCATGTGAAACTGGAGGAGTTGTACTTACATCATGCCATCAGCTTGTCCTAGGTCACAGTTTCCTTCCACATATGGCTTTGCAAAAGCTGCATAAAGAGCGCTTGCAGCAACAAAAATATAATATTCGAGAAACACGCTTTACCGATCCGATCAGCTGTTCATAACACTTCCTACGTCCATCAGCGTGAACTGTCGCATGCCCACCATGACCTGCCCGAAACCAGAAGTGACGTCATTTTCGCGGAAATGTAGTTTTTTACCATCAAGGCCTCATGAGCTTATACTGGTGTTTTTAAAAGTTATGTTTGACTTTATGACTTTCTGTGTCGTTTCTGGGATGCTTAGGACTCATATTGCACTGCTGGAAATAGTTTATTTTGATGCATATGCTGCTTTTTTGCAAATTTGCCCTATAATATTTATTTTCGTTTTTCCTGCAGTGTATAGAAATTGGTGTATTTCAAAAATAAAACTATGAAGACACTCAAAATAAATTTCCCGTGGTGGGAAACTAGTTTGTGCAACTTTTTTGTATTTACAGTTTTGAGGGATAAGCCTCTTAAATTTCTCTAACTAGAAATATATGTTAAAAAAAACAAAAACAATTTTCAATTTTTTTGTAGTTTATTGATCTTTTTTGCAATTTATGTAATTACTATGCACTTAATGCATGCATATTATTAAAACATGGGCTATAATGGTTGTATTGATGTATAGCAACTTGAAATGCTCCCAAAAATGGCTCCACAGCATGTAAAAATATAATATAAGCTCTGGTGGACTTGGTTCTATGGTAGGTCTTAAAGGGTTAATTACTTAATTCAGTAATTAATTATTTAAAGCTTACAAGTTGAGGTGAGCAGTAAATAAAAAGTGTTTAAACACACAATAACAATTACAAACCACTTCCTGGAGTGAAATACAATCCTCCCTGTTCTTCATCTTCTTGTTCTTAAACAAGGGAAGTCCCCTTTGTTCAGATGTTTCCTCATTCCCTTCACTTCTGATCTGACCTTTGAACATTTGTGTAACCACGTTTCAGAGCTGACAGGCTCCATTCACTGCAAAAAAAACACATGTTGTTGAGGTCAGAGCTCAGACTAATTTCAGTTATAAGGAAGAGAAACTCACACAGTCACTGACACTGAGAGGAGAAATGGCGCAGAAAGGAGTTCAACTGGACGGAGAAACGAGGAAGACTTTCACACAGAGGCCTGTCCTGGTGAAAAACATCATGCAGCTGAAGAAGACTGGACTCCAAGCTGCTCCAGCTGATCACTGCTATGCTGGACCTGAAGATGTGGCCTGTGATGTCTGCACTGGGAGGAAGCGGAAAGCCATCAAGTCCTGTTTATCTTGTCCAGCCTCTTACTGTGAGAAACACCTCCAACCTCACTATGATGCAGCTCCATTAAAGAAACACAAGCTGGTGGCCCCCTCCAAGAAGCTCCAGGAGAACATCTGCTCTCGTCATGATGAGGTGATGAAGATTTTCTGTCGTACTGATCAGCAGAGTATCTGTTATCTCTGCACAATGGATGAACATAAAGGCCATGAAACAGTCCCAGCTGCAGCAGAAAGGACTGAGAAGCAGAAGGAGCTCGAGGTGAGACGACTAAACATCCAGCAGAGAATCCAGGAGCGAGAGAAAGATGTGAAGCTGCTTCAACAGGAGGTGGAGGCCATCAATGGCTCTGCTGATAAAGCAGTGGAGGACAGTGAGAAGATGTTCACTGAGCTGATCCGTCTCATCCAGAAAAGAAGCTCTGATGTGAAGCAGCAGGTCAGATCCCAGCAGGAAACTGAAGTGAGTCGAGTCAAAGAGCTTCAGGAGAAGCTGGAGCAGGAGATCGCTGAGCTGAAGAGGAAAGACGGCGAGCTGGAGCAGCTCTCACACACAGAGGATCACAACCAGTTTCTACACAACTACCCCTCACTGTCAGCACTCAGTGAGTCTACACACTCATCCAGCATCAATATTCGTCCTCTGAGCTACTTTGAGGATGTGACAGCAGCTGTGTCAGAGACCAGAGATAAACTACAGGACATTCTGAGAGAGGAATGGACAAACATCTCACTGACAGTCACTGAAGTGGATGTTTTACTGTCACCAGCAGAGCCAAAGACCAGAGCTGGATTCTTAAAATATTCATGTGAAATCACACTGGATCCAAACACAGCACACAAAGAGCTGTTATTATCTAAAGGGGACAGAAAAGCAACACAGTTGAAACAACAACAGTCTTATTCTGATCATCCAGACAGATTCACCTTTTATGATCAAGTCCTGAGTAGAGAGAGTCTGACTGGACGTTGCTACTGGGAGGTGGAGTGGAGAGGGATAGAAGTAGCAGTCTCATACAAGAATATCAGAAGAGTAGGAAAGTCAGCTGATCGTATATTTGGATACAATAACAAATCTTGGGCATTACTTTGTGAAAACAACAGTTATTCATTTTTTCACAAGAAAGTACGAACTGTCCTCTCAGGTCCTCGGTCCTCCAGAGTAGGAGTGTACCTGGATCACAGAGCAGGTATTCTGTCTTTCTACAGCGTCTCTGAAACCATGACTCTCCTCCACAGAGTCCAGACCACATTCACTCAGCCGCTCTATGCTGGACTTTGGCTTTATTTTTCAGCTGGAGCTACTGCAGAGTTGATTAAAGTCAAACAGAGAAGACAGGTTCATGTTGATCCCTGACCATTATATGTACTTGTGTAGTTTCTAAATGAGGCTTTACATTTTAGAAGCTGAGAAGTTCAGTGGTCCATTGATGTGTGAAAATAATATTGCACTGATTCAAACTGTACTTACATTTATATACCTTACCTTACCAGGGCGACCGTGGCTCAGGGGGTTGGGAAGCGTATCTGTAACCAGAAGGTCGCCGGTTCGATCCCTGAGCTCTCTGTCCTGGTTGTTGTGTCCTTGGGCAAGACACTTTACCCTAATGGTGTTGGCCAGAGGGGCCGATGGCGCGATATGGCAGCCTTGCTTCTGTCAGTCTGCCCCAGGGCATCTGTGGCTACAACCGTAGCTTGCCTCCACCAGTGTGTGTGAATGCAAGTTCCTTGAAAAGGGCTATATAAATCCAATCCATTATTATTATTATTACATCAATATAAATCTGAATTTGTTCTTATGGCTGATAATCATGTGAGTTTAAATGATACTACTCTTCATATTCAGCATGTTTGAAATCTGTCATCAGTCTGGTTAGTGCTTTTATTCTGTAGTTGCTGTAGTGGGTTGTCAAATGCAACAATATATTGGAGCTGCAGTGATTCATCAGTTAGTCAATGATTAGAGAATTGATTGTTTTATCATTATTTTGTACTGTAGAGTTTACACATAAAAACCAGTTTAGATGGAGATCCTTAACTACTTTCACAGAACACATTTTTCATAAAACTTTTTCAATAAAAGCTGGGATGTTGCATACATTAAAAAAAGAAATGAAATGTGTATATATAAAGACTATCATGCTGATTTTCTGGAAGGTTAAAGTTAAGCATGCTGTTGTTTTATTGGATCTTTGAGTAGTTCTGCTGTTTATTAATGTTGATTGTGTGCTCTTAAAGGTTAAATAAAGGTTTCATTTCAAATACAGTATATGAAAGTACCTTTTTTCTCATGTTTTTCTGTCTTCTGAGATTTTGTATAAATTTAGCTAATGCAGTCAGTGAGACTAGTCTCGTTTCACTTTGACAATATAAGTGGACCTTAAAATGTTATTAATATATTAAAAAAATATTCTACTAAAAATAATCAGTGGTGAAATTTAACTCGACTCAAATGGTAAGCTTCAGTGAAAATTTAACATACATTTATTTCCATTTCATATCACATCATGCCTTCTTCTCAGCTCAACTTCATCTCAGAAAATTGTTTTTCTTTTCAAGTGAATATATGAATACTTTATATAAGAAGGAGACACATAGACTTATTTTAATATATAGCAGCACTATATTTGTCTGAAAGCTTTAGTTACTCATAGTAATGAGTAGTAGTAGTAGTAGCAACTCATAAGTTAAACCCAATTTTAACTTATAATCACAATGCAAACTTTGTACTTTTTATTTAAAGAGAAAAACAGCTAAAGGGAAACAGGACAGAGACAAAATCCAGCAGAAAGTATTTAAAACAACAGCGACAGACTCCAGTGTTATAGCAACACTGCATAAACAGCACAGAAAGAGAATAAGAGGTTTCATATTTACCTCCTGTCTTCCTATCCAGGGCTGTGTTCAGGATGGCAGCTAAATAAATGTAAACTGCAGCATAACGTGATTAAACTGGGATATTCCAACTTCACTGTTGATTTTTTTTTTATCAGAATGCTCTGGTCAAATGTTTGACTCTTGTAAATAAAACTCATTTCTTTGAGTGCAACAAGTGAACTGTCTGCTTGTTTCTCCATAAAACATCAGAGAGAAACAAGTCGAAAGAGTCCAAACGGCGACAGCAGCTATCAATCATTTTACTTCAAGCTTTTTATTGATTCTTTTGTTGATTCATTTGATAAGAAATACTTGTGCATTGTGTATGAGCAATAATAAATATTTAAAAAAAGAAAATCACAGTCTCATAAAATGCACTGCTCATTGAATTAAATGTCAAAAATTGCAGTGTTTAATAGTTTAATGAGATGGTTTGTCTTTCTGTGCCATAATAAAATGATATGTTTTAAATAAAACATTTTTGAAAAAGAAATAATAATTACCAGCAATTGCAAATAAAAGATGGTATACAAAGAACCTAAACTAAGGCATAAAATAAAATAGCCTTCACTCTATCTTTTTGGAAGCTTTTGTTACATTAGTAGGAGGGGCAAAAAGAGTTATGATGGTGAACCTGTTAATAATTCATTTTAATGGATATTGCTGTCATATAGGGCGGCTTTTGGACACAACAACAAAAAAAAGTTTTCTTTCCATCTGAGGTCGCCGTCACTGTAACAGCAGCTTTTTGTGTTTCTCTGCGTTTGTGGACAGACTCTGGCTCCACGCTGAACTATGACAGCATCATATTCACTGCTGCTGTTGTGTTGTTGGAAATCTGGGGCTGCTTGAGCCGAATGTTGCAATGCAACAGAGCCGAGGATTAAACGAAGAATCGTTTTTAATCATTGTTTAAGGATCGTTATTACTGTCTATAAAATCCCCACAGTCTCTGTAATATTCTTAGCCTTTGAACCGTCAAAGGCTTTAAAAGAAAGAGAAACCTGAGGGAATGTTAGATAAGTGAATACAACGAAACACATACTTTAAAAAGTGTATTTTTTGGCCGCTTCCCTGGGACTGTCCACCATTATTCGATAAACATCCCACCGCCACGAGGGGGCGCTTGGCATCAGGTAGAACAGGAGGCCTACCAGCCTTAACGGTCTCGCCGTGAACTTCATTTATGATCCACTGGAGAATAAAGCAATATACCATTCAAAAAATCTCCAGCTGTTTTTGCATAGCAAACCCGGACCAATATGGATCCCCTCTGGGCGCTCTCTCTGCTGTTTGCTGATGATAAGTTGGAGGTGATTGAGTGCTGAGCTAGCGTTAGCATGTAGGAGGGCATGTAAACAATGGTAAATTGCAAGGTAGATAGTAATGCCTGCACTGAATGGACATGGCCTCTAAGTCTGGTGATCAGTGACTGTCTATAGTTCTAATTTTATAGCACCAGTCCTGAAGTACATAGGGACAGAGCTCACAACCCCTTTTCTTACCAGCGTCTTTGTTAGGGTTTTGTTACGGTTTGCCTCAGTGCCATCTGGGATGTCAAAATCAGAATCAGAATATTTTAAGAATCCCTAAAAGCCAGGAGTCAGTTACAATCAGTAGACAAAACTCCCCGACAAAGCGGTTGAATTAAGTCTCTGATTGTAGCTCCTCTATTTTGTTTGCGAGGGATTTGCCATTTGTGAAAAAGATGGATGGAAACAGGGGTTTGTGTTGTTGTTTTTGCAGCTCAACGCAATAGCAGGCTCTGCAGCGCCGCTTTTGTTTCCTCTGCCTGAGCAGCCTGAGTTGCTTGCTGTTACCAACAATAACCCACAGCCTTACAATCTCAGGTGAGATGCTATCAGTCCAATCTGACATGAAGTCCGGGTTCATGCTGAGGCCGATGTCTATTAGTTCCTGATGACTGAAAGTGATAAGGGCGTTGCAGGAAGATGCACCCCAAAAGCATATTAGGAAAGGGTCAGGGTCATGTTTCAAACCAAAATTAACAACTACAACAATACTTGTAGAGTTTTTAAATTCAAGGAATAATATGATTATAACGTACATAAAACAATGTTTCATATGCTGATGAAAAAAGAGGGGTTTTGAGCTGTGCCAAGGAGTCCAGCTGATGAAGGTGAAGGGGTTATAAGTTCTAAAGACAAGGTGTAGCACGACTAATGGCTCTGGCACTAATGATTCTAAGTCTAAAATGAGGAAGCGGTCAGCAGAGTAATTGAAGCAGCTGAGCTGTTGAAGCAGTTGAGCACAGAAAGGACTGTAAGTATAGAATAGAATAGGATAGAATAGAATAGAATAGAATAGAATTCAACTTTATTGTCATTGCACATGTCACAGGTACAGGGCAACGAAATGCAGTTTGCATTGCTTTAGCCATGATATAGATAGACCCCCCCTGGCTTCTGCTCCGCGGCTGCTGAGTGAGCCCTCATCTGGGACTCTCCTCAGCTCTTTCTGGGACAGTGGCGCGGCTGCCCCTCTGTTGGTCTTCCTTGGTCTCTTGTGTTCTGGGGGCCTCTGGATGTCTGGAGTTTTGATCTCCTCCATACCTGCTTCATGCCCTGGAGGACGGGGCTGTGGCCCCCCCACACCCTCTAGCAGATCATTACATGAAGGAACCTTTAAAAAAAAAAAAAAAAACAAGCGCGTCCATGCTCACAGGTGTACACACGGGTGATCACACCCACAAACTACAACCTTTTTGGCTCCTACCTCAAAGCACACTGTGTTCTGTTGATCTTATGTGCTGCACAATAATGTTTAATATTTAGTATTTACTGTCATATTCCCATATATCATTGTGATGTTGTTTATTCTATTACCGTACTCTTGTTCTCTTCTGCTTGTTTTCTTTTTTCTTTCTCAACAGGTGATCCAGGTGATTGATATATGCATTTTTTTTTCTTTTTCTTTTTTTTTCCCTACCCATTCTGTTGGTTTTTGTTTTTTGCCCTTCTCCCCCGTCCCTCTTCTCAGCTGTTTCTCTTTCCCTCTTTCTTTCTCCCCTTCTTTCCTCCAGTCAAGTCTGTCCCGTATTCAGCAAGTGAAAATAAAATAAACAATAAAAGGTGAATCAAATGGCCCATTACGGCAAGGCTGGGATGGTCAATTTGGTAAAGTAAATCCGTTGGGCATCTTTCTTTGCCTTTAGACAACAATTCTGATGGTAAAAGAGCCAAACGGGACAGGCCAAAAAAAAAAAAAAACCCACTCCTCCAGACTCCCATCACATAATCCGTCCGCACCACAGTGACATATAAACGTGTGGCCAAAAGTTCAGATCATTTGTTATCAGACCAGCAGGAGCACTTTCTGTTGTGTACCATCACATTTCAACAAAGAACTCCTGTTGATAGGAGGACATGGATCGTTCCCAAAACAAATCCATTACGTGAACTGGAATCTATGGAGCTTCTTTTCGGTGTTCAAACCAAAACCAGACGTCATCCAAACTTACAGATGTTAGAATAACATCGCAAACACTGGTCCGATTTTACAAAGTGATTCTGTTTGTTGCAGCATTGTATTACACAGAAAAATGGATTTATCCAGTATCCAGACTGCATAACACAGATGTACTGATGTAATTATAACCAAACTGGTGGCATGGCGCAATGGGGTGCAATATCATTTCATAGACCCACCAAGTTGGTCTAGACTTCAATACCTCAACAAATACTACTACTGGCACTTTAATATCTATATTCAAGAAAAAACACTGATTATAGGTGTTTTTCTCTAGTGACAACACAGTAAAGATGACAATGTTATTAAAATTTGGTATTCTCACCACACTTAACTTGCCTTGTTTTTTAAGGTATAAACATTACAAATTAGGCAATGAGCATGGTTAAAATTAAACTCACGGTCACTGTTAACATGTCACTGTCACCTACACACTGAAATACAGTTCCGGTTATAGGTTTACATACACATATCATGGGCATGAATGTCATGGTAATTTGGGGCTTTTAATGATTTATAAAAGAAGAAAAGAAGAAGAAAAAAAGCCATGATATAGATATATTACAATATATATTAGCAATAATATAGATATGTGAGTATATTACAAAAATGGGTCTATTATAGTATGTTATAATGTACACGGTATGAAGTATGTTATGAATATTCTATAACTATAAGTATGTACAGGCTGTAGTGAGTACAAGCTATGTACAGGCTATGAACAGGATATAAATATGAAAAACTATACAGACATCTGAGATATACAGCTATACAGAAATGGGAACTATACAAGTTGTAAACAGTTGTAGGATTAAAGATTATCGAATGTACAGAATGATTATTTACACAGAGCTATACAGTAGTGCAGTTAAGATAAGTGAGGGTGTAGATAGTTTCTACAGAGGCTATATAAAGTGCTGGTGGTTGTGAGTGGTGTTCAGTCCATGTTATTATTGTGTGTTTGAGGGTACAGTTGTCCATTGTGTGTGTGTGTGTGTGTGTTAACGTGGGTCAGATGTCAGGAGGCAGAGTTCAGGAGTCTGACAGCTGTGGGGAAGAAGCTGTATGAAGTATGAAGAAGGACTGAAGGATATGGAGGTGCCAAGTCATTGAGTGCTTTCACAAAGAAGAGCAGAATCTTATATTGGATATTGTCAGGGTTATATTGTTGATTGTCATATATGCTTAGAAATATTTAACCATATATGCTTAGAGGTGTATAATCGATTGTGTAGTGATAGGATGTGTGATCCTAAGTTGTCTGCAATATATATATATATATATATATATATATATATATATATATATATATATATATATATATATATATATATATATATATCTGTCCAGATATCTGTGGCAACCCCCTTGGGAGCATATCCCACTTTGACTTTGGGGCTTAGAGGTCATACTCGGCACAAAGGTCATACTCCACTAGCAACTAAACATTGTCATTATGGGTTGAATCCTTTGGCTCTACCAATATTGGTCCATCTGCAATGTTGGTATGGCTGTCCTCATATTGTTCCCCTGCCACCTTGGCTGAGGACCATGGACTCAGACTTGGAGGTGCCAATTCTCATTCCCACTGATTCATATTTGGCTACAAACCGCTTCAGTGAAAGCTGGAAGCCACCACTTGATGAAGCTGACGGAACTATGTCATCTGTAAAAAACAGAGTTGAGAATCTGAGGCCACCTATTGGCAACAACTAGATATTGTGTCTATAAAAACAATGAACAGAATTGGTAACAAATCGCAGCACTGATGGAATCTAACACTCATTGGGAATTGTTGTACAAGAGCTGAATGGCTCGTAACAATGCACCAGACACCACAGTCTAACTAAGGTATGATTTAGGGTCACCTGATCCATCTCTAACTATATGCTAACTGTGTGCAACAAATATTGGAGGCACCGCTGGGATTATTAACGTTGTGTCCAGCGTGATGAAAATAAGGAAGGGACGTGGCTACAGCAACCATGATGGACCTAGAGGAGCTGGCAGACACTGTGTCCCAAACACTCTGGAACCTACAACTCGACCAACTCAAAGGGGTGTGTGCTGAAGCTAAAATCCCTAGTGGAAATGTCACAACAAGATGAACTTTAATAAAATTAATCACAGAATCTATGGACAAGGCTATTAATGATGAAAAACAGGATGTTGCACTCTACTATCTAAAGAAATTGTTAGAAAGTGTCAACCCAGCGACAGAGAGCACCTGAAACACAGAAAGTGTAGGAATTACAACAGGCTCGCCACAGGGAACTCAGGAAACAAGGGAATAAGTTGATTTAATATAAAGATACGCACAGCTCTAGAGAAACAGCGAAGCACTGCAGGAAGAAATTAGGAGGCTGAGTGAAAGGGTGGAGAGGACACCACTAAGTCTGCCGACCACCCCACAAAATGTGCTGCCTGTCGCAGCCAACCACCTTTCGGAAGTGACGATAAGGAGGGAATTCAAGATCTGTGGTCAAATTGGGGAGAAGGGCCAAAAGGACAGACTCTCATACATCAACTTGATGCATCAGATTGATCGAGGTCTGAACAACGGAAACAGTGAAGCGGAGGTTATAGAAGCTGTGGTGAAGTCTGTCAGCCCAGGTTTGAGTCTTAGAGCCATGCTTGAGATAAAACGTGATCTCACCCTCCCCCAATTGAAGGCCATATTAGAGGGGCATTTTAAAGAAGACAGCACCACAGATTTGTATCACAGACTAGTGAACGTCACACAAGACAGCCGTGAGTCTCCCCAAAACTTCCTCTTCAGAGCAACTGAGTTAAAAGAGAGGCTGCTGCTCGCATTGGAAGACACAGGGTCCGATGAACAATACAGCCCTGAGCTCATCCAGAAGAAATTCTTGAGGTCGGTTAGTACTGGGCTACTGAGGGACCTTATCAAGTTTCGGCTTAAGCCCTATCTTGATGACCCGCGGGTGACAGATGAAACCCTCATTGATAAGATGAATGAAGCAGCTGGTGTTGAATCAGAAAGGCAATTGAAGCAAAAGAAAACTACAGGCAGCAAATCTGTAAATGTAAATGAACTCCAGACGGAAAGGCAAGCCAGTCAATTGGGTCTGGGTGTGGCTGAAACTAGGTTGGGGACTCAAGAGCGGAAGTAGTGAAACCCAAGAGCCGCAGAACACCTGTTGTAGCTGCTTCCCGAGAGTCAGAGCTGCATGAAACAGTCAGGCTGCTGAGAGAGCATATGGCTGAATTAAGGAGGAGCATCACCACCCCTCAAGGCCCCACTCGCCCACGAAGAACCAGTGGGAGGAGGGGATGTAAGGCATGCCAGGAGAAGGGAACAGATGATCGGTGTGAACACTGCTTCATGTGTGGCCAGCCAGGAAGTTGGGCAGCAGAAAGATCGGAGGGCACTCAAGCGGCAATCCAGACCATTGCCCCTCCCAAATCATTAATTCCCATCCACACAGAAGCAGATGACAAGTTGCATGAACTGCTTTGGAATCAAATAAGACAGCTGGAGGCAGAATTAGAGCAAAGTGGCAAGGCTAAAGAAACTGGGTGCCACGTATGCCAGTCATCTCTCACTACACTGTCAGGCTAAGCTGAGAGCCCTGGTCGGGAAGAAGTGTATGGTGGATTGTTTCTTTGAAGGGGTAGAAACACAAGCATTGTGGGATACAGGGTCACAGGTGACTATCATTAATGAGAACTGGAGGAAGTCTTGCTTTCCACATATCCAACTGAGAAGCACAAGTGAACTCCTAGTTGAGGATGAGGCTCTAGTGGGTAAAGCAGCGAACCAAACACCCATACCCTTTGCAGTTTGGGTTGAGCTCAAATTTAGGCTGGGGTCAACTAGAGATCCGCAGCCAGAGTTAGTTGTCCCCGTGCTTGACTCAAAAGAGCCAGGAGTAGCAGAGCCACCTATCATTGGCTATAATGTGATTGAGCATTTTGTAAAGGATGGAATGGAGCATCATCCAGATGTTACACCTGCTGTGGTAAAGGAAACCTTCTCGATTGATTGTAAGAAAGCAGAAGTGCTAATCAACATCATGCAGCGCTGCCACAAAAATGATGAAGAGGGTGTGGTGAAAGTTGGGAGACAAAAGATAGTGATTCCAGCTGGACAAAGCAGGGAGGTTAAGTGTAGTGTGAGGACAGGTCCCCTCCCCCTGAAACAGGAGGTTCTTGTTCAACCAGAGGACATTTCAAAACTACCAGAGGGGGTTAACCTGAATGATACTGTCATTGGCCTGCAGAGGGGAACCCTGTCCAGGGTGGTTATTCTGGTCACAAATGGCAGCAGCCATGACATCCCCCTCCTCCCTCATGTAGTGTTGGGACGACTACAGCAAGTGAAGGCTATTTACCCAGTAGACGTAAGACCAGTAAGTGCTGAAAACAAGGGCAAGTTGACGTGTGCTAGTGAAAACACAGGGAGCACCCCAGCGCCCCAGAACGGCACAAAGGGGAGTATAAGGAGGTGGGCAGTTGCAGCCAAGATTTATGGGACCCACCTGTGTCAGTTGATTACCTGACCCCAGATCAGTAGGAGCAGGTGAAAAAGGTGCTACGTGAAGAGTGTGTTGCATTTTCAAAAGATAAGAGCGATGTGTGATGCATCCCCTCCCTGAAGTTAAAGATCAGATTGAATGACACAACCCCAGTAAGCTGCACATACATCTCAGTTCCCAAGCCACTCCATAAGGAGGTGAAGGAGTATTTGGAGGACCTGTTGAACAGAGGATGGATTCAGAAATCCCGATCCCCCTACTCATCACTCATCGTCTGGGTGCGCAAAAAGGATGGAAGTTTGCGTCTCTGCGCTGATTACCGGGAGTTCCAGCGCAGTTATGGAAGAGTGCCTTGCAGGCTTGAGGGATGAAATATCTCAGCCATATCTGGATGACAATTTGGTCCACAGTAGGTCATTTCAGGACCACCTGCGTGATCTGAGGGAGGTCCTGCGCCATTATCAAGCGCACGGGGTGAAGCTGACCCCCAAAAAGTGTGAAGTGTTCAAGGACAAGGTGAAATTCCTGGGAAAGATTGTATCCAAAGATGGCTGCATGGACCCTGCTGAATTGGCACCAGTGCAAGGACTAAAAAATGCAAACCTGAGACTGTGGGAGGCCTAAGGAAAATGCTAGGTTTCCTGTCATACTCCCGCCCCTACATTGCAAACTTCTCACGCACTGCCAAGCCACTATACCAGCTGCTATTGACCGGAAAGATTCAAGTGATTACGGAAAGAAGATCAACGGTAATCAGGCACGAAGGAATCATCCCACCAAGTGATTCCAGGAAGGCTGGGTACTCTGAACTTACTACACATTTTGGTGTGTAAATGCAAAAACACACAAGACTCATTATCCCACTTTAAGGCACAGGGAAGAAAACTTCTTGTCCACCAGTAAAACCCCAATGTACAGGCAGCAAGCTGAGGAGATACTAGGATATCCACTGCCTCTAACCAAGGGCAACTCTAGGCTGAAACAGAGTCCATTGCCTCTCCAGCAGACTGGTTCTAGTTCTAGACTAGCCCAATTACACGAAGAGGTTTTCTCAACCTCACGTTCTACCTCAGGTTACTTCCCTATCAGAGGGGTAACATTACATTTACAAATAGGTGTTGCTTCCTAAATTCAGAAACTTACAATCAGGATTTGTTTTCCTGTTTTCTGTAACTGAACTGTTTCAAAGCAGTACTGAACATGCAAACACAATTCAATTTGTCCATAACTCTGTCAATAAAGATATGAATGCTGCCAAACTACCGAATGTATGACTAAGACTGATAACCACTCCCTTCTCTCAACACACATTCACCATTGGCACTTTCAGTTCAGGCAATAGTCTAATCACTACAGTTCAAAGTACAAACATTGCAGCTGCTACAGAAAGGAGAAATGGCGCACAGAAGAAATGAGCTGAATTCAGAAACCTTCTCTTGTTGCATCTGTTTGGATCTACTGAAGGATCCGGTGACTACAGCCTGTGGACACAGCTACTGCAGGAACTGTATTAAAAGTTTCTGGGATGAAGAGGACAGGAAGGGAATCCACAGCTGCCCTCAGTGCAGGAAGACTTTCATACCGAGGCCTGTCCTGGAGAAAAACACCATGTTAGCAGCTTTAGTGGAGCAGCTGAAGAAGAGTGGACTCCAAGCTGCTCCAGCTGATCACTGCTATGCTGGACCTGAAGATGTGGCCTGTGATGTCTGCACTGGGAGGAAGCTGAAAGCCATCAAGTCCTGTTTATCTTGTCCAGCCTCTTACTGTGAGAAACACCTCCAACCTCACTATGATGCAGCTCCATTAAAGAAACACAAGCTGGTGGCCCCCTCCAAGAAGCTCCAGGACAACATCTGCTCTCGTCATGATGAGGTGATGAAGATTTTCTGTCGTACTGATCAGCAGAGTATCTGTTATCTCTGCACAATGGATGAACATAAAGGCCATGAAACAGTCCCAGCTGCAGCAGAAAGGACTGAGAAGCAGAAAGAGCTTGAGGTGAGACGACTAAACATCCAGCAGAGAATCCAGGAGCGAGAGAAAGATGTGAAGCTGCTTCAACAGGAGGTGGAGGCCATCAATGGCTCTGCTGATCAGCTGATGCATGTTGAGCTGGAGCAGCTCTTAAGCAAAGAGGACCACAACCAGTTTCTACACAACTACCCCTCACCAAGAGAGGAATGGACAAACATCTCACTGACAGTCACTGAAGAGGATGTTTTACTGTCACCAGCAGAGCCAAAGACCAGAGCTGGATTCTTAAAATATTCACGTGAAATCACACTGGATCCAAACACAACAAATAAATATCTGTTATTATCTGAGGAGAACAGAAAAGTAACAGTAATGAAAGTACAACCGCCTTATTCTGTTCATCCAGACAGATTTACTTTTTATCGGCAGGTCCTGAGTAGAGAGAGTCTGACTGGACGTTGTTACTGGGAGGTGGAGTGGAGAGGGAGAGGAATTCGTGTAGCCGCTGCATATGAGAAAATCAAAAGAGCAGGGAGGTTTTATGAATGTGGTTTTGGGTGGAATGACAAATCTTGGGCATTACGTTGTGACACAAACAGCTATAAATTTTGGCACAACAAAGTCCAAACTGTCCTCTCAGGTCCTCGGTCCTCCAGAGTAGGAGTGTACCTGGATCACAGAGCAGGTATTCTGTCTTTCTACAGCGTCTCTGAAACCATGACTCTCCTCCACAGAGTCCAGACCACATTCACTCAGCCGCTCTATGCTGGAATTCGCCTTTATTCCTTTGATGGAGCCACTGCAGAGTTGATTAAAGTCAAATAGAGAAGACAGGTTCATGTTGATCCCTGACCATTATATGTACTTGTGTAGTTTCTAAATGAGGCTTTACATTTTAGAAGCTGAGAAGTTCAGTGGTCCATTGATGTGTGAAAATAATATTGCACTGATTCAAACTGTACTTACATTTATATACCTTACATCAATATAAATCTGAATTTGTTCTTATGGCTGATAATCATGTGAGTTTAAATGATACTACTCTTCATATTCAGCATGTTTGAAATCTGTCATCAGTCTGGTTAGTGGTTTTATTCTGTAGTTGCTGTAGTGGGTTGTCAAATGCAACAATATATTGGAGCTGCAGTGATTCATCAGTTAGTTGTCATGGTCTGCGTGCAGGCGGGCAGGAAACAGACCCAATATGCAGGCTCGTGGAGGCGTAAACTTAAATTCAAAGAACCTCAGCTTTATTGCTGGCACTGAACTGAACCCATACTAACACTAGAAATCACAAACCACACAGAAATCATAAAATAACAATAACAATACACAAAACACTGGGTCATCGACCCAGGACTGTGACATTAGTCAATAATTGGAGAACTGATTCTTTTATAATTACTTCACACTGAAACGTTTTGTTGTGTTTTTTTCTTTTCTTTCATTTTATACTTAACATTTTTTAACATTAAGAGTCTTATACCCCACAGGATTTAAAGCTGTGAAGTGACAAACACACAAAAATGTATATCCAAAAAAAAATTATGTTGATTTTCAAAACAGTTTAAGTTTAGTATGCTCCTGTTTTGTCATGTCACTTTAAATAAAGAGGGATACATATTTTGATGAATAGGAGAGATCATGTCTGGGGCTTGTAAAGAGGTGTGAGCCAGTTATTTGTGTTATCAGTTGTGTAAGCGGTAAAGGTTGTTGAACTGATATGGCTTCACAGTAACAAGCACACGTTGCCTTGATCAGGTCAAGGTTTAACTGTGGGGTTTTTTTTATCTAGGACCAGTTAAGACCATCTCAGTTTATGCTCTTCAAGTGGAGGTAAGAGAAATTACGCCTTGAATTCAGAGGAGGCAGCTCTCCGCAAATTATTGGATTAGATTAAAGTGGCATGATGAAAGCCACTGACATAGAAAGTCTTGGAGGCTTGAAGAACTCAGCACAGCAAAAAAAAAAAAAAAAAAAAAAAAAAAAAAAAAAAAGGATTGTTGCCCCTGTGTGCAAATCGAGTTTGGAAGTTTCAAAACGCATGTGTTCACATGGAGCTTCTGAAGCGCAGATGTTTCCAAACACTGCTCCAAAGCGTGGTTCAAAATGCCCAGGTCATGTGACCATAACTAAACGAGGTTTAGGTGCAATTCACCACAGTTTCAGCAGCTGGCGTACCTGGTACTGGGCAGTGTGAGACTCAGACAGTTACACTTTCTTTTAAACAGAGTGATTTGACCTGGGACTTGTAACTAGTGAATTGATGTTTTTAAAACTACCTCTTCTATGTATTACTCATGCAAGTGTAAAAGAAAGCAATATCCTCTCTGTCATTATTATTGTTGCTGTGGATTGTGAAGACCAATATAGATGATCCAATCACATAAACACCAGAATCCAAAATGTAATCAAATAAATATTATATAGATATATAAACAATATGTAGAAGTCTTATTAGAATAATTATGGCCACACAGATAAGAGAAAGTGAGATAAACAGAGACTAGTGGGTGAACTCCATTCACTCATATTTGCAGAGAGAGAAAGAAATACTGTGCTATTAACTCATTTAAGTATCTCAATAAAAACTGTCTGTGCTTTCAGGGAGAAAAAAACGGGTCAGCATCTGACTCTGTCTGCGCTCTACATTTTTTCTACCTTCTAATCTGTTAGTCACATACTCTGCCACTATAAAGATTAGTTATTCTATAGAAAAATGATGTTATAAACACGTTAGAAAAACACATCCATTAAATGCAGGTGACCTATTTCATAAAATGTTTCATGGCAAAATCCACAGCAGTATACAGTTTTGGAAGGTTTTTTCATGCTTCAGACGTTGCTCAGCAGAGAATGATTTAAATGGCATATCCTTGTAGCACCTGTGAGGAGAGCGTCAGTGAGATGTCACAATTGAAAATTAATGTACAAATTCCCACAGGTGTAATCTCTTAAATATGGAAGCAGCATATCAGAGTGCTTTCAAATGCCTTTTTTCCCACACAAGTTTTTATTTTTCTTTCATTTCTGATGTTTTATAGAAGTGTAAAAATTGATGTTTTGACTGTTTGGATAAACTTGCCTCAGTCTGTATTATATTTTATTTTTTACATCACTATCATGAGACGTTGGTTGTTTGAAAGAAGTTGGACTTATTTTTTAATGACTGATGAAAATTTGGTGGTGGGAGAAGTTTTGAAATGGAGCACACCAATAAAAAATGTTTGATAACAAATGGTCTAAATCAGGGGTCTTAAACTTAAATGAGCTGTAGGTCACTGCTGGCGTTGTCATCTCACTGGAGGGCCACTTTAGTTTAAGTAGTACAAAAAACAAACAAACAAACAGCAAGAAAACACCCACAAATATTTCCAAAAATGTAGCGTTTTGTTTGTTAAATGTTGTATAACAAGACAAAACTGCAAAAGTGAATGCTATTTTTTCTCTCACTCTTAACTGAAACTTTTCATTGAACTACCAAATAAACACATTGGTACTCTCTTTCTGGACAGACACATGGCAGCACTTGTGCTATAATTTTGTTCATTTTTAACAAAATAAAAATGCAGACATAAGTGCACACATTAGTTTTTGACTGCGAGTACAAATAACTGTCTCACTGAAATAACACAGCCAAATCCCTCTCTCTGCTCATATTGCCTTAATATTAAATAATTTTTGGATCTATAAGATCTATAAAAACTTATTTTGACATTGTACTCAACAACAAACAAATACTCCCTAACAAAAAAAGTAACTTTAAGGGCCAAATTGCAATATATTTCCTCACATCAATATACAGGCCGCAAGTAGGGGTGACATGGGCCACGAGTGGCCCCCGGGCCGCGAATTTGAGACCCCTGGTCTAAATGTACAGGTGTGATAAAAAGCTTACATCCACTCATCATCATGGGCATAAATGACATTGTAGTTTACAGGATATCTGTACAGGTTTTTAAAATCTAAGAATATTCTAACTGTATTCTTTTTCTGATCTATTGCGTTTCTAAATCCTTCGATCGATGTAATTAATGCCAATCATGCCGAACTGTTTGATCTGAAACTACTGACTCTAAGAGAGTAATTTATGTCTGTGTCATCAATTATTGAACAAATTTTTGAGATTTCTGGAGAACTCTGGAAATTGAGAAACAGGCCTATAATTTGTGAAGTGGTGGCTATCCTCAGTTTTATGCAGCAGCAGAACTTTAACTATTTTCATTTAGTTTGGAAGTACCGTTCTGAATAATCCCGAAATGTATGTTAGTGGTTCTGAAATCCCTTCACTGATCTTCTTGACAGTTTTCATAACAGTAGATGATTTGTATCTACACTTATTTACAGTATCAATGCTTTCGTTTTCCTTCACTCTTGTAAAGAACATTGAGTTAGGATTTCTTCTACCACTCGGGTGCACTAACCTTCTAATTTACATCTGCTAATCAGAATGTTGGTAGTTTGATCCTTCGCTTCTCCAGTCTGCATACAAAAGATTCTTGATACTAGTTATGAATGTTTGATAGAAATCAATAAAGCAGAGGGAAAAAGCTTGTGTGAATGAGGCATGTGTCATGGTCCGGGTGAGTGCGGGGTTTTTCCACTCTGCTGGGCTCCACCTTCAGGCAGAGACTCCAATCAGCTTTCACACCTGATTCCAATCAAGTCACCAGTATAGAGCTTTGAAGTTGGCGTCATGTCGCAATGCATTGTGGGAGCGTGGCACCATTTTCGGGGTCTACGAATCAAAACAAACACACTGTGTTGGAACGACTCAAAAGAGAATGGACTGTATAGAGATCTAGAGTTCTATTGTTGATCAACAAAGCACAAGAATCAGAATACAATACAAAATACAAAATCAAACCAAAACAAGAGAACTCAAATTACTGGGTCAAACTGACCCAGAACCGTGACAATCACACCCCATTCACACAAGCACTTTTTAAAAACTGTTTAGTGCTTACTGTCTAACATTCATACGCATTCACACTCTGAATGCTTTGGAGAGCAACATGGGGTTAGCATCAAAACAGGAAACAGGATATATGATCCAGCAGAAATGTTGGGCTTTACAAAGGTGACAGGCTAAAGTTTTATGATATAAGCATGCAAAAACAGTACAGAAACAGGAGGAGGACATCTCTATTTACTGTCTGGTCTAATTATTAGTGGTTTACAAAGGATGAGAACTTGTTTAACCATAAACCTCAGCATGGTTCAGTCTGTTAGTGATGGTAAATTCGATTCTTTTTACTGAATCGAGTTTGAATGAGTCACTCACCAAAGTGAATCGGGTTTGAGTCATTTCAGTCACAGAACCAGTTGTCCAGAGAGTGCAAAAAATGTACATTTTCACTCAACCTTAATTTGTTTCTCTTTTCATGTATATCCTACTGCTAAGATGAGTGATTTAAAAAAACCCAACTATTTTTATAGAGCAAAAAGATTAAGACTTCTAAAGGGAACATTTATTTGATTTATTTTCATTTTATTTTAGGCAAGGCAAGTTAGGCAAGTTTATTTGTATAGCACAATTCAACAACAATTTGATTCAAAGTGCTTTACAGAGACATTAGAAACAAAAACAAATAAAAAGCATGATTTAAAACTGATTAGAACAAGCAAACAAACAAACTAATTAACAAACAAACAAACAAACAAACAAACAAACAAAACAGTATATAAAATCAAAACAGATAAAATCAGTAGTTAAAATGTTAGTTTTGAAATTTAAGCTTAAAGTGTGGATTTGGTGCTTTATTCAAATGCAGCTGAGAACAGGTGAGTCTTCAACCTGGATTTAAATAAACTGAGTGTTTCAGCTGATCTGAGGCTTTCTGGGAGTTTGTTCCAGATATAAGGAGCATAAAAGCTGAATGCAGCTTCTCCGTGTCTGGTTCTGACTCTGGGAACTGATAAAAGACCAGATCCAGATGACCTGAGGGATCTGGAAGGTTCATACTGGGTCAGGAGGTCATTGATGTATTTTGGTCCTAAACCATTCAGAGCTTTATAGACCAGCATCAGAACTTTAAAGTCTATCCTCTGACGGACAGGCAGCCAGTGTAAAGACCTCAGAGCTGGACTGCTGTGGTCCACTTTTTTGGTCTTAGGAGGCAGAGCTGTTGAGAAATGCTAGGAGCTAACTGGGCGCTAACCGCATCATTCAAATATATTGAATGTCGCAATGTTGGCAAAGAGAGGAAGTGACGTAAGATTTGCGCATGCGGGGTACCGATCGGGTTTCCGGTACGGATCGGGTAGTGACAAGCCAGGAGGGAGGGGGTGTGAGTGAGTGCTGAGCATGAGAAGGTGGGTGAGGGTGCGGGGGGGCTGAGCATTGACTGTAGAAAACATGGACAACGCGACAGCTCCCCGAAAATGAAGCCAAAACGTCTCTATCGCCGTCATAAACCCCGCCTCCTCCATGTTAGCGGATAAGACTGGGGTCAGACTAAAATAAATTTATTCTCTTTTGTTATCAATGGTTCTCATCACGCTGATTTATGTTCAAGGGGTCTCCTCTCCCATAGGTTTGATTCTAATTCCTACCGCGGTGATGTTAAATTGGAGTGAGACGTCATCATAGCAGCTTTGACTGGCAGCTGCAGTCACGGAGAAACTTGCGTATCTCTGTTCGGGAATAGCAGATAGAGCGTAGGCTCTGAGAGGAGGGCCAGCGTTTACGCTACGAAGACACGACCGAGTGTTTTAACCTGACAGCCTGAGGTGTTCTTCAGTAAACTGGACTCCCCGACAGAAGGACCCGAGGCCCTGCTGCACTTTTTCGGTAAGTTAAACGTGTTTGTAAGCTAATCCGTAACTACCGTCCTTAGCTCGGTCCTGAGACCTAGCTAGCTAAGATGGGGACTCGGCTGTCAGGGTTCGTTTAGCTAATCTGTGCAGGTGAATGAATTTACCCTGACTAAAGAAATCAAGAGAAACGCCCCAGGCTGCTCAGTCATTAATTAACGTCACTGTACTTTTATTACAAGTGTTATACTTTAAAAACAGCAGGCTGCACCCTGCTGCAGCTGAATATTAAATATGTGCAAACAACAGCATGTTTTCAGTCTCTTGCCACATCTGTAAAGACAGTAACATTTTTTTTTAAAGCTTGAACTTCAGTAACTCCTCATTAATCAGGAACTATGGATTAAAGTACTGTAGTGTACTGCAATACTGAAAAAAATGCAAGAGAAGAACTTCAGATCCTGAGTGTGTGAGGACAGAAGAATCAGCTTTATTTCAATTTTGAGGGATAAAATTTATATTTGAGTTTGATGGTTCTGTTCTCTTTGTGATTACAGGAGCTGCCCTCAGATTCAGACCTCAGCACCACCCAGTGACAGCAGACAGATCATCCAACATGTTAACTGCAAAATGAACTGATGAAAACAGTACAAAGGTTAAAGTACCACATGTGCTGTCAGTGAAAGCTGCAGCTGTTTTATTGATAAAGTTAAAAACAAAAGGATTAATCACTCATGTAACTGTGTCACTATATATCAGCATTAACAGGACCTCAGTTTGGTGTTTCACAAAGCTGCTGATCTCAGACCTGCACAGCTTCCGTTTTAAACACTTGATGTACTCAGCTGCATGAAGAGCATATGAGATTTTCTCTAAAACAATTAAATAAAACCTGATGAAGGTCAAAGGTCGTCACTTGTATGTTGAACTACAAACTTGTCATGTGGAATTCTTTCACAGTTTTTTGCAGATAGTGTGTTATTTACCATAAAGTGATTCAGAGTTATTCATACCAAAGTAACCAGAGAGGATCATATGTTTTTAAATATGTAACTTTCTACAGGACTGAATATATTATGTTTATGTAAAAGTCCGGAGCCATCTTTTGTGTGTGTGTGTGTGTGTGTGTGTGTGTGTGTGTGTGTGTGTGTGTGTGTGATTTACATTGCTGTGCTTGAGAGCCACCATCTACCGGAACCAAATTCCTTGTATGTGTCTGCACATATACTTGGCCAATAAACATGATTCTGATTCTGATCTGTTTGACCATCACCAGTTAATCTGTAACACCGGCAATATTTATTCCCTTGGTTTGTTGCTGTGTGTGATTGCCAGAAGGTGAGTTCTGATCGCATTATGTTATGTAGGTTAAATGCTCTTGGGTGTATTTGTTCACTTGAGTGTATGCAATTGCTGTTTTTGCAAAGGCACTATTCAAGCTACTAAGCTGTTGTGTTGCGACAACGCCGGTCTCTGCGATTCTTTTGGTCCTGGTAGAGATCACGCTGAGATGTTTCCATGTTTCACACAATCCTTTTATTACCCATTATTCTTACAGATGCATCTGGAGATCAGCACACTGCATCCTATGCTAAAGGCTGATCTAAAGAACTCCACAAAACAGTTACAGTTAAAACTTCTGGTCTCTTCCCCCCTACAGTAAACACCCCCACAATGGAAATAGATAAGATAAAACTTTATTAATCCCTCGGGTGGGTTCCTCTGGGAAATTCTGTTTCCAAAAGCACAGCACCGACAGAAGTTACAGAGTTACAGAATATTATACACACACACACACACACACACACACACACACACACACACACACACACACACACACATATATATAAATAAAATATACGAAGGGGATAAATAGAATAAATAGGAATAAAAATACAAGTAAATTGCACATTTCAAGTATTGAGGTCTATTGCACCATTGACAATAAAAAGAAAACGTATTGCACAAAAATACACTAGTACAGTGGCCAAGGGTGCTGACACCCTGACCCCCATCTCCTTTTAAGGTAGTGTCTCTTTTGCCCTTTGTCTGCCCCTCACCCTCAGTAACTCTTGCTTTCTCCCTGGGGGTGGGTGTTGATTGTCCTCCTGTCCTGCACCTCAGTTCTTTGTTCCCATCCCAGGCCCATTTTTCTATTTTGTATTCCCATTAACCGCCATATTGTAATATTACAACCAATCCCCAAATATATTCTCTTTAACTCTGATCTATATTAAGGAATCTACAGGGAGTGCAGAATTATTAGGCAAGTCGTATTTTTGAGGAATAATTTTATTATTGAACAACAACATGTTCTCAATGAACCCAAAAAAGTCATTAATATCAAAGCTGAATGTTTTTGGAAGTAGTTTTTAGTTTTAGCCATTTTAGGGGGATATCTGTGTGTGTGCAGGTGACTATTACTGTGCATAATTATTAGGCAACTTAACAAAAAACAAATATATATCCATTTCAATTATTTATTTTTACCAGTGACACCAATATAACATCTCCACACTCACAAATATACATTTCTGACATTCAAAAACAAAACAAAAACAAATCAGCGACCAATATAGCCACCTTTCTTTGCAAGGACACTCAGAAGCCTGCCATCCATGGATTCTGTCAGTGTTTTGATCTGTTCACCATCAACATTGCGTGCAGCAGCAACCACAGCCTCCCAGACACTGTTCAGAGAGGTGTACTGTTTTCCCTCCTTGTAAATCTCACATTTGATGATGGACCACAGGTTCTCAATGGGGTTCAGATCAGGTGAACAAGGTGGCCATGTCATTAGTTTTTCTTCTTTTATACCCTTTCTTGCCAGCCACGCTGTGGAGTACTTGGACGCGTGTGATGGAGCATTGTCCTGCATGAAAATCATGTTTTTCTTGAAGGATGCAGACTTCTTCCTGTACCACTGCTTGAAGAAGGTGTCTTCCAGAAACTGGCAGTAGGACTGGGAGTTGAGCTTGACTCCATCCTCAACCCGAAAAGGCCCCACAAGCTCATCTTTGATGATACCAGCCCAAACCAGTACTCCACCTCCACCTTGCTGGCGTCTGAGTCGGACTGGAGCTCTCTGCCCTTTACCAATCCAGCCATGGGCCCATCCATCTGGCCCATCAAGACTCACTCTCATTTCATCAGTCCATAAAACCTTAGAAAAACCAGTCTTGAGATATTTCTTGGCCCAGTCTTGACGTTTCAGCTTGTGTGTCTTGTTCAGTGGTGGTCGTCTTTCAGCCTTTCTTACCTTGGCCATGTCTCTGAGTATTGCACACCTTGTGCTTTTGGGCACTCCAGTGATGTTGCAGCTCTGAAATATGGCCAAACTGGTGGCAAGTGGCATCTTGGCAGCTGCACGCTTGACTTTTCTCAGTTCATGGGCAGTTAGTTTGCGCCTTGGTTTTTCCACACGCTTCTTGCGACCCTGTTGACTATTTTGAATGAAACGCTTGATTGTTTGATGATCACGCTTCAGAAGCTTTGCAATTTTGAGACTGCTGCATCCCTCTGCAAGATATCTCACTATTTTTGACTTTTCTGAGCCTGTCAAGTCCTTCTTTTGACCCATTTTGCCAAAGGAAAGGACGTTGCCTAATAATTATGCACACCTGATATAGGGTGTTGATGTCATTAGACCACACCCCTTCTCATTACAGAGATGCACATCACCTAATATGCTTAATTGGTAGTAGGCTTTCGAGCCTATACAGCTTGGAGTAAGACAACATGCATGTAGAGGATGATGTGGACAAAATACTCATTTGCCTAATATTTCTGCACTCCCTGTATTCTCAACAGTTGTAAACTAGTCCAAACATCTGGCTATGGGGTGCCGGGCCGGCGGCGCGATCGTTGCTTCCTCCCCACGGATGGCTCCGATGGGCCGGGCAAACTTGTGATTTTTTTCCCCACCACTGAGCGATTAAAACTGACTTTTTGGTTTCTCCACCTGCTGAATCTCACTTTAACCTCTGACTGTGCTCATTTTCCTGTTAAGAGGCAAAGGCACTTTGTACAATAATGGCATTAAAAAAATTGCAATTTAAAAAAAAAATCCTTCTTTTTCTTTTGACTCAAGTTGAATACGATTAGAATTATTACATTACTATAGCACAAGGTTCAGTTAGCTTTATAAAAAAAAAAATAGGTGGGAGAAATGTCCTGCAAAGAACTGCTTTTTACTTTTTTTTTTACTTTGAGTACATTTCAAAGCCTATACTTAATTACTTTTACTTGAGTAAAAAAGTTGAACCAGTACTTCAACTTTTACTGTAGTAAAGTGTTTTTTAACACTAGTGTCTGTACTTCTGCTTAAGTACAGAATGTCTAGACTTTTGCCACTTTTGACTGGTTCTCACATACCTGTATTTAGCCACGTTCCTGTTAAAAATGATTGTAGAAGTTGTGATCAACTCAACTGTAACAACAGAAAAATATTTTTAAAGGAGTCAGGGTTTCTTTTTATTATTCCTGTCAAACATTTATCACATTTTTATGGAGATGAATGTGTTTGAAAACACTTTAATTTGTTTACTGACTCATATACCAACTACTACACCTGCTGCACCCTCTCACCTCTGATGGTATTTGAGGGAGAGAAACAACTGAAATGAACATAAACTTAAATGCAACATAAGCATCATGTCAGTGGCTGCCTTATCTGTATGTTTAGGATCATTATCCTCCTGCATTGACTGAAACTGAAGGACTGTTTGTTAACTTCGGTGAGAACTCTGACATTTCTAAACTGAAGTTTATTTATATAGAAGAAAGTGTTAACAAGCTTAAACGTTGATGTGAGCAGTAAATAAAAAGGGTTAAACTATCAGTATCAGTATCGCTCTCAAACTGCTCCTCTTCCTGGAGTGAAGCACAGCCTGATAACCCTCCCTCTTCTTCCTGCTCTTAAACACATCACCTCCTCTCTGTCCATGTGTTTCCTCGTTCCCTCCCCCTCAGATCTGCAGTTTGAAGATGGGTGTAACCAACATGTGGTGACGTGTAAGAGCTGACAGGCTCCATTCACTGCAGAAACATGTTGTTGAGATCAGAGCTCAGACTAGTTTCAGTTATAAGGAAGAGAAACTCACACAGTCACTGACACTGAGAGGAGAAATGGCGCAGAAAGGAGTTCAGCTGGACCGAGAAACCTTCTCTTGTTCCATCTGTTTGGATCTACTGATAAATCCGGTGACTATTCCCTGTGGACACAGCTACTGCATGAACTGTATTAAAGCCCACTTTGATGAAGAGGACAGGAAGGGAATCCACAGCTGCCCTCAGTGCAGGAAGACTTTCACACCGAGGCCTGTCCTGGAGAAAAGCATCATGTTAGCAGAGTTGGTGGAGGAGCTGAAGAAGACTGGACTCCAAGCTGCTCCAGCTGATCACTGCTATGCTGGACCTGAAGATGTGGCCTGTGATGTCTGCACTGGGAGGAAGCTGAGAGCCATCAAGTCCTGTTTAGTCTGTGTTATCTCGTACTGTGAGAAACACCTCCAACCTCACTATGATGCAGCTCCATTAAAGAAACACAAGCTGGTGGCCCCCTCCAAGAAGCTCCAGGAGAACATCTGCTCTCGTCATGATGAGGTGATGAAGATTTTCTGTCGTACTGATCAGCAGAGTATCTGTTATCTCTGCACAATGGATGAACATAAAGGCCATGAAACAGTCCCAGCTGCAGCAGAAAGGACTGAGAAGCAGAAGGAGCTCGAGGTGAGACGACTAAACATCCAGCAGAGAATCCAGGAGCGAGAGAAAGATGTGAAGCTGCTTCAACAGGAGGTGGAGGCCATCAATGGCTCTGCTGATAAAGCAGTGGAGGACAGTGAGAAGATGTTCACTGAGCTGATCCGGCTCATCCAGAAAAGAAGCTCTGATGTGAAGCAGCAGGTCAGATCCCAGCAGGAAACTGAAGTGAGTCGAGTCAAAGAGCTTCAGGAGAAGCTGGAGCAGGAGATCGCTGAGCTGAAGAGGAAAGACGGCGAGCTGGAGCAGCTCTCACACACAGAGGATCACAACCAGTTTCTACACAACTACCCCTCACTGTCAGCACTCAGTGAGTCTACACACTCATCCAGCATCAATATTCGTCCTCTGAGCTACTTTGAGGATGTGACAGCAGCTGTGTCAGAGACCAGAGATAAACTACAGGACATTCTGAGAGATGAATGGACAAACATCTCACTGACAGTGACTGAAGTGGATGTTTTACTGTCACCACCTGAGCCAAAGACCAGAGCTGGATTCTTAAAATATTCATGTGAAATCACACTGGATCCAAACACAGCATACACACATCTGTTATTATCTGAGGGGAACAGAAAAGCAACATTTATGAACCAACAACAATTTTATTTTGATCATCCAGACAGATTCACTGGATGTTATCAGGTTTTGAGTAGACAGACTCTGACTGAATGTTGTTACTGGGAGGTGGAGTGGAGAGGGAGAGGAGTTTGTGTAGCAGTCACATTGAAGAATATCAGCAGAAAAACGGGCCTAAATGAATGTTTTCTTGGATACAATGACAAATCTTGGGCATTACGTTGTGACACAAACAGCTATAAATTTTGGCACAACAAAGTCCAAACTGTCCTCTCAGGTCCTCGGTCCTCCAGAGTAGGAGTGTACCTGGATCACAGAGCAGGTATTCTGTCTTTCTACAGCGTCTCTGAAACCATGACTCTCCTCCACAGAGTCCAGACCACATTCACTCAGCCGCTCTATGCTGGAATTCGGTTTTGTCACTCTGATGGAGACACTGCAGAGTTGATTAAAGTCAAATAGAGAAGACAGGTTCATGTTGATCCCTGACCATTATATGTACTTGTGTAGTTTCTAAATGAGGCTTTACATTTTAGAAGCTGAGAAGTTCAGTGGTCCATTGATGTGTGAAAATAATATTGCACTGATTCAAACTGCACTTACATTTATATACCTTACATCAATATAAATCTGAATTTGTTCTTATGGCTGATAACCATGGCACAACCTCAATTCCAATAAAGTTGAGACATTGTGCCAGATCTGTTTCATCTCAATTCAGAACCAAGAAATTCAAGGTCATCCATGTCTTTGTCTTTAAGGCATTCCTGCAGTTAATTAATTGTTTTTGCCATCTAGTGCTATGGATAGATAAAGATGGGTTACATCTGCATAGCAATGAAAATATGACATGCCTCCCAATCATACTGCGTAAGGGAAACTATATAATGTAAACAAAGTATAGTTAAACTTTTTAAATATAAAAACAAATTATACGGACCTGTATATTGTGGAGAATAGAAATGTTTATTTGCCCTAAGCTGAGTCCTTTAAATAGTTTAATCTGACTGAATGTGCAGCTGCTGTACAGAGACAGAGTGGGTTAAGTTTGAACAGTTTCTGTTTTAAAAGTTGGAACGTTTGGCTGTACATGGAAATATTTATCGTGCACTCACACAATTTTGACTCTTTCTGCGTGGAAATAGTAGCCTTTGACTTCGTGGTGTTTGAAATGAGGGAAGATACAAAAGTAAAATGTGTAGCAAACATGTGATAGAATTATACAATGGAATGACCATAAAAATCCCAAAACTGACCTTGACCATAAAATTGACAAATGGACTTTAATAGTGCATTTCTGTGTTCAGCAAGTCACGATGAACCTGAAATCTGATTAATAACACAAGAGATGTGCCTTCACCCTGCTAAAAGGGATGGAGTGGTAGCTCAGCTCAGATTGTCCACATGTTTTGCATTCTGCTATGTTTTCAGGCTGATTAAAGCTTAAATAATAAAGTGCATTGTGTCATTAATCATGGTAATCTGCATCAGAATTTCAGAAATGTGTCTGTCCTGCACCTGGTGAAATCTGTCATCAAATCAGAACATTAACAGTGTATTAAACACATATTACTGTGCATCATGTCATCAGGAATGTTTTTGAAAAGAATTATAAGACACTAGTGATTTTAATGTATTTTAATATATTTAATGTTTTTAATGTGTTTAATGTATTTTAATGTGTGCAATGTATGTCTGTAACACATTTCATTTTTTCCCACAAGAATAAACATGTAATTTATGTCTATTTCATTTATCTTTTTTTTTTTTTACTGGATTATGAATAATGTAAATGAATAATATTCAGGCACCTCATTGAACGGTTTTCTCCCCACATACATACCTAATATGTATATATTAGTATTACTAGTATATTAATATATACCTAATATGGAACAATAAGGACATCTATTATAATGTTTTTATTATCATACAAAGAATTTGTGGACAAATTCAAAATATCCAAAAGAATCTGCTGTAGTTTTTGATGCTGTAGCAAAAAGTGTCCTCATATATACACTACCAGCCAAAAGTAGCCACCTTTAGCAGACATAACAGGCAAGCACACTTGTGGCATTCTTTCTACAATAGAAATTAAACATTCTTCAGAAAGTTCTTCCCATATCTGTTGCAAAAGTTCCGATAAATGTGTGGCACTTGTAGGTTGCTTTGCTTTCTCTCTTCTGTCCAGTTCATCCCAAACCTGCTCAGTGGGGTAAGTCTGGATACTGTGCTGGACACTGCATATTTTCAAGCTTACCAACTTGTTCTTTTTTCCTGAAATAGTTCTGGCATAGCTTGGACTTATGTTTTGGTTCAGGGTTCCTCTCACTCTGTACAAGTCATCGACCCTGGATCCAGCAACACAGCCCCAGATCATCACACTTCCTCCTCCATGTTTCACAACTGATGCCACACACTGTGGAACCATCCTTTCACCTTCTTGATGGTGTACAAAGATTCTGCGTGATGAACTGAAGATTTCAATCCCATCTTCCAGTCATCAGTAGTCCACTGGCAGTATTTTATGGTCCAGGATCAACCTCCATTGCTGCAGAACATCTTTAAATTGATAACCAATTTTATGCTCACTGAAAAGGGCATTTTTGTATTATTCTGAAATGTACATTATTTTTCAGTTTTGGGTAACCTCATTGTATTTATTCTTTTAAACAGCAGCTAAAGACTCATTTATTTAGACTGGCTTTTAACTAGAGTTGTGCTGTATGAGCAGTTGTATTGTTTTATATACATCTGTTTTATATTATTGTGAAGCATGCTGTGGTTCTTGTGAAGAGTTTGAAATAAATAAAGTTTTAATTATTGTTATTATTATTATTATTATAACCTTACTTTTTTTAACCTCTGGCAGTTCATCACTTACACTTGTACCTTTTCAATCTTTTCATTGGACTTTAACATTTGACATGAAACTTTAATTGCAATAACTAGAATAATTGGTGTGTTCTAAAACTTTTGAACGGTAGTGAGTACAATTCAATTCAGACAGCAGAGGGAAGTGACTTATCAGGAAGTGAAATAAGAGCAGAAGTTGATGGCGGGAGAGAGGTTGAAGGCTATGATAGAGCTGAATGAAAATCAAACATTAGGCGACAACGGAAAAATAAATAATAAATAAATAAGCCGTTGTGAAATTAAGTCTGTAATGTGGAGGAAAAGGACAGTGAGCGCAGTGTAACCGTGAAAACGAGACACGAGGACGGATTTAAAGCGATCATAAAATCGTCTTAAAACGGACCGTGGTTCAGTGAGTGGAACCAGATTCAGCTACAACAGCGATACATAAGCCTGCAGAGAGATTAAGAGTGCTAAAATACAGAGAAACGGATCTCTGATGAGTGTTTGTAGGGATGTGGTTCAGCAAGTTAAAGACACACGACTCCATAACATGCTGCCTGATCCATAAGAGAGTCACATATATGTATGGCTTTTTGTCAAACGTGGTTAATTCCCCCAGGGATCAATAAAGTATTCTGATTCTAATTGTTTGGTTTATTGTTTGTTGGAAAGCCATTTCCCCCGTGCCGCTCAGCAGGCATACGCTTTTACCCGTTTCGATTTTTGTGAAGGATATTTTTTCCCATAATTTTCATTGATAGTTGCTCATAGGTAGAACAGAGCCATGGAGAGATTATTATACAAAAACATAAAAAGAACTAGGCACAGGTGGAAGGTCTAAATAGCTTTTTAGTGTTGCGTTCGGTTTCCTTTTGAAACGTTTTGAACAAAGATTTAAAATGACTAAATTTTGCTTTGTGGATGTGATAGTTACCTAGGATTATTAATAGGTTGTTTAAATTTAATTCTCTTGTTATTTTTTATCATTGTGGAAACCAAACATTACATCATTCCAGCACAAAGAAAAGCTAGATCATTCCAGAAGGTGCAAACCACGTGCATCAAGGTCTCTGGATGAATTTCATAGAATGAGCAGTCCAAACGTATCTTTCTTAAAAAAGTTAGAAGAATTGATTGACAGGGTAACATCTATTTATGTTTTTAAGAGAAACCTGCCTTATGGAAGTGTCCACATCTTTCCTCAAATGATGTGGACAGTGAGAGATAAGGATAAAGATGGTAGCGCTTTTCTAGTCCATAGGACCCCAAAGCGCTTTACACTACATTCAGTCATTCACCCATTCACACACACATTCACACACTGGCAATAGCAAGCTACATTGTAGCCACAGCTGCCCTGGGGCGCACTGACAGATAAAGGTCACTCTTTCGAGGATACCAATGTTCACATATTGGACAGAGAGGACAGATGGTTTGAAAAAGGAGTCAAAGAATTCATTTATTTCCACTGTGAGCAACCATCTTTGAACAGGGGCGGTGGCTTACGACACCAACTGTCTCTCATCTATAATTCAGTTTTAAGATCCCTTCCCAGATGCCTTAACACCCACTCATGCCCTGGACCACCTGACCTCAGGAAATCACATGATAGGGTGGGGCCAGGTTTCACAATGAGCTCAACCGAAACCCTGGCTGATTGTGATCCACACCCGTGTGGCGGCTCATGTGATTAGGTGGAGAATCATTAGGGGGTCCTTTGTTCCTCTCGGGGTGGGGGGACGACTCTCCACCATTTGACCCTGAAACCCTGAAAAAGTCCAGACGCTTTTCTTTCCCAGCTCCTTAGACTATCATTAAGAATCATATGTAGAATATTTGGCAGGAATATTAAGACACAGTATCTAAAAGTGTGTAGGTTTGAACAGAATGCAGTGCAGGAACTGGAACAAGGAACTCTCATACACTGCATGGAAAACCTCCCCATAGGTCTCAGCTTTTATGGTAATGCACCAGAAACTGTTGAACATGCACTGATCATCTCTAGCAAGGATGAGGGAGAAAGAGGAGAATGGTAGCCGTTTTCCTCTAGTATCTACCTGACCTGACTTAATTTTATGGGTTAACCATTAGTTGGTAATACCTGGTACCAGGTACGTTTTAGTATGTACTCGGCCGAGGTCCCAAGAAATTTGAGGTGATCCAAAATTCGACACACCTATTGGCCAGTCAGTGACTTGATTCAAGTTTTGAGAGCTTCTCCTTCACAAAAATAAATCAGATATTTCTGAAACCCAGCAATGAGGGAAATGGCTACAAAAAAACTGTGATCCCTGAGTCTCACAAAAAAAAACACGCACTGAGAAGCATGTATACCAGGGGTCTCAAAGTTACATCAGCTGTGGGCCACTGCTGGCACTGTCATCTTATGTGAGGGCCACTTTAGTGAACAAAAACAAACAAACAAGGACACACCCACTAATATTTCTGAAAATGTAGTGTTTTGTTTGTTTTTTAACATTTCAAATATTGTATACCACGACAAAACTTCAAACATAAAACTAATTTGTTCCCTCACTCTTAACTAATTGAAGCCTTTTATTGAACTACCAAATAAGCAAATTGGTCCTCTTTTTCGGGTCAGACACGTGGCAGCACTTCTGCTATCATTTTGTTCCTATCTAACAAAATAAAAATGCAGGCGTAAGTGTTTTTGACTGCTAGTGAAACTGTTTTCTTTACAAATAACTCTCTCACTGCACTAACACAGCCAATTCCTCAACTTGTTTGTGCTCTCTGCTCATATTGCCTTCATATTAAATCTTTTTTTTTGCCAGCAGTCTGTGCAGATCAACCGTCAGCACAGACTGCTGGATATCAGCCGGAAACCCGACAGAAACTCACACATCATAGGTATGGACATGTTTTTAACTCTGTACGGTTGAATGTGTGTTCTTGTTTCATCACATTCCTGTGTTTTTTTGTTCCTCAAGATCTCCCACAACAACAGGACTGTAAGGAAGAGGAGGATCTGGATGAGCAGCAGGTCTGTAACCACGCGAGGAACTTCAGTCTGGACCAGGAGGTACCAGAGCCTCCACAGATTACAGAGGAACAGGAGGAACTCTGCAGCAGTCAGGAGGGAGATCAGCTTTTACTCAAGCACAAGGCTCAAGGCATTATCACCTGGAGTCATCAAATGTGTGTCAACGTGTTTGAGACCTTCTGTTAACCTGAGATAAAGTTACATAGCATAGGTATTTAAAACTTTGATGTGAAACTGTGACTTAACAATGAATATGACACATGTAGGAGCTCAAAGTTACATTTGAAGAATTGATGGTCCAACTGCGATAAGCAGCATGAATTTATCTCTTTGGTTTGATTTTGAGTTTTCATCAATATAAACACATTTCCACATCACATCTGTAGTGCTTTTTCTCAACATGAAGCCACACTGCTGATCGTCGTGTCTCTCCTTAGCATGACTTCAAGGGGTATGTGACTGGAGAGGCATGTGACTGCAATGGAGGATAGTCCATAATATATCAAGCTATTCAGATATTGAGATGTTCAGTTTGAAGCCTTTGAAGTCCTTTTAATTTTGATTTTCCTTTTTATTTTAATATATCTTGATGTTTTAAGTTTAAATTTCAGCTCAGTGAAGCACTTTAAGCATGAATACTTTTTCAGTAACTTGTTTTTAGTCAGCCACCAGTTGTACAAGTTCTCCCATTTAAAAAGATAAGAGAGGCCTGTAGTTTTCATCATGGCTATTACTCAACTGTGAGAGACAAAATGAGAAAAAAAATCCAGAAAATCACATAATCTAATTTTTAAAGAATTTATTTGCAAATTATGGTGGAAAATGAGTGTTTCTTCTATAACAAAAGTTTATCTCAATACTTTGTTTTATACCATTTGTTGGCAATGACAGAGGTCAAATGTTTTCTCTAAAAGTCTTCTCTAAGTCTCAAGTTTTTCACACACTGTTGCTGGTATTTTGGCCCATTCCTACATGCAGATCTCCTCTAGAGCAGTGATGTTTTGGGGCCATCGCTGGGCAACACAGACTTTCAACTCCCTCCAAAGACTTTCTATGAGGTTGAGATCTGGAGACTGGCTAGTCCACTCCAGGGCCTTGAAATGCTTTTTATGAAGCCACATCTTTGTTATCCGGGTGCTGTATTTGGGATCATTGTCATGCTGAAAGACCCAGCCATAATTCATCTTCAATGCCCTTGGTGAGGAAAGGAGTTTTTCACTCAAAATGTCACAATACGTGGCCCCATTCAGTGCTTCCTTTACATGAATCAGTCGTCCTGGTCCCTTTGCAGAAAAACAGCTCCAAAGCATGATGTTTCCAACCTCTTCTTCACAGTGGTATGGTGTTCTTTTGATGCAACTCAGCACCATAGGACCAGCACCATACCTGAAAGCAGGCGGTTAAGCAATTACAGATCTTCTGTATTAAACTTGCCCTTAAGCCTCATGACACCAAAGTCACCTGACATCGCAGAAATGAAAGGGACAGAGTGTGTCTGCTAGCAGGGATGCTAAATTTGAACAGCATGCTTTAGAACTGTACCAATTCCAGATATTTAACAATAGTTCACCAACATCCTTACATGTCATACACATACAGCATTACAGACATCCACATATGAAGATGAACTTTGCTAGTAAGTTAGAACTAAACAGCCATCTGCATCCCACAGCTCACGTATAAAACAGCTGTGCAGACGTGACACCAGTGATTGTTTGATCTCCACTTGTTTGTCTGTGTGTGTGAGTGCCTTGAGAGTTCTGTATGAATGTGCGTCCATCAGGAGCGTGCTTCCGCATCCTCCATGGGCGCTGCCTCTCCCCTGGTATTCCCCGGTACTCCCCTGGTGTTCCCCGGTATTCCCTTGGTATGCCCTGGTATCCCTTAGCTTGCTTCCACCTAGCTGGCCCTTTGCTTCGCCTTGGTTGGTCCCCCTTTCCTGGCATGTCGCCTCGAAAAAAAAAACAGGCTTATGCGCTGGTCGGACCACGCTGTGCGGCTGCCAGCTAGTGTGAGTACAAGAAAATAATTATTATAATATGATGTGTTAAATTTGTTTAGATCAGAGGAATAAGGAAGGATTGGACTGTGTTTCAGTTTGGCTTAGATGTAGGCCTGAGAGTGTGTGTAATTGTTGTAATTGTTGCTGTCATAAAAGGAGACAGGAAGCTACAGTTGGGGGTTGCTGATGCTTTAACCTGAATCTAATAAACGGTCATAATTGTTATAATTTAGAAGTAGGTTTGCAGGAGACTCTCCACCTTATCTGTAAATGTAAGACAACAAGAGGGCAATGGCCCAGTGGATGCAAAGTGGGGGTCTCAGTGTTTGTAATGTAATATGTTAACTGTGTTTTGTATCTTGTCTAAAGTAATTTGGTGTAGATTGAGTGAGGAGATTACTTTTATGACTGGTAGGAAGTCACATACACAGAGACACACACACAGTGCTTTGACTGTTACGACGCACCCACACCTACATGCACAGTCACTCATGTGCACTCACATAGACATATGGGTACCGCACATACAGGCACTCACGTGCTCGTGCATACACAAACAGACACAGAGTTTGCAGCACACCATAGGGGTTTTTATGATGGGGTCACTTCTATAAAGCTGACTGTAACAAACAAAGGAGTGGAACATCTGCAGAGGGACACTGGCCTTGCACATCTCCCCTTCTAGAAGATGCATGCTTAACTAAAGATGAATGAAGACGAATAAAGATGAATAAAGGTTTTGTGTAATGACTACTGAGTCTGGTGCCGTCTCTGGATGCCCGGGGAATAAAAAAGAACCGGGGTGAAACTGCTTTTCGCAACACTAGCGAGTAGCTCAGCTACAGTGAGGAAACACAGCAGGGACACGGCTTCAGCATTCAAGCATTCGCTGTCGCCTTGGCACTGTGCAGCTCGGCTGCTATGTGTGTTAACACAGAGGGGATATGGCTTCAGCGTTCCAAGCATTCGCTGTTGGCCTGCTTAACACTGTGGGGAATAAACTGCCAGCTAATCGTTAATCGGCCTGCGAGTAGCATTCTAGCCGGTTAGCCTGTCTGGCGTGTTGCCCGCAGCTCGCGGGTTAACGCGGCCAGTAGGTGCTCCGCTCGTAGCTCGGCTACATTGGGGAAATGTGTCAGAGTTCCAAGCATATGCAATGTGTCAGCAATGTGACACAGGAGCTAATAAACAGTGAAAGGGGAATTCCGGTGGCGGCTACTGCCGGCTGTCTGTTAGCACATCCTGGTTAGCGTGTGGCCCCGCCCCTTTGCTTGGTAGCAGAAGTATGGCAGCCCACACGTCCCAAACATGTTTGTGTATGGCATTTTTGCCTTTTTACAATAGGCACGAGCAGTGTTGCTGTGCCTAGGTGAAAAAGGGCAAATAAATGACTAACATGAAAGCAGCCTAGAGCATGCTGTGCTGGCTGAAGTAGCTGATGCTTGCATGCACTGATTTGTTGCCAGCACGAACTAGACAGACCGTGCTTGGTTTTGAAAGCATTAAATGGACCGCCCCTCCCCCTTCTCTGCCTCAAAAAATGAGAGAGCAGGCTACTATGGGGAACATGGCTGCCACTGCTGTGACACCAGTTTAGGCAGGCCATGGGCTGGGTACCCCCCACACCTGTTGCTGATTTACTGCTGGCCCCTCCCCCAGCGTCCCTGCCATGGCTCCGCCTCTGTGAGGCCTGGGCTTGTGGAGGTTGACTGCCAGGTGGCAGATGTCGATGAAGCTTCCATCCTCTCCTCTGGTGTTGCCCACCTGTCCTTGGGCTGCCCCCTGCTGGTCCCCGGGCACAGTGTCGAGTAAGATGGGTCCCTTCACCTCTTGATTGGAGCACTCCGGGTGTGGGAATTAGCCCTTCCTGAGGTCCCATCTAGTAGAGTGGACCTCAAGGTTGTTGCTATCACGCAGCCTCAGCGCCTACTGCCTAAGGTGCCACTGCTGCCTGGTTGGCCTGGTTGCAGGCCATGTGTGCCCTGCCTCCCGGCATTTATGGTCCCCTGCCTGCAGTTGGTTGATGCCGGGCATCGCAGGAGTAGCTCCCTTTGGCCCCTCCCTCGTTAGCCCCCCCTGGTCCCTAGTTGCCCCTTCGGGCCTTCCCTGGGCAGGGCGGCATGCCCTAACAGGGGCATGAGGGTTACTTATGCCGTGCTGGTGGCCATTTTCTCGCTCCATCTATGGATGGAGCTTGACATGACAGCTGCAGGCGGGCTGGGCGTGGAGAGCCCGCCCCAATCCTGTGCCTCTCAGGCTAAATGAGGTTGATGGCTGCAGCGTTCCCTCCCATGGCTCCACCTCTGTGAGGCCTGGGCCGGTGGAGGTTGATTATTGTGAGGCGGATGTTGAAGAACTTCCATCCCCTCTGGCTGCCACTTGAGTAGGGTCCAGATAGGTGTACCCATGTCTGGGTTCCCTGGTTCTGCGGCCCTCCCACAGCATTCCCTCCCACGGCCCCGCCTCTGTGAGGCCCGGGCCGGTGGAGGTTGATTATCGTGAGGTGGATGTTGAAGAACTTACCACTGGAGTGGGGCCTGGACAGGTGTACCCATGTTTGGGTCGCCTGATTCTGGGCCCCTCCCACAGCGTTCCCTCCCATGGCTCCGCCTCCTTGAGACCTGAGCTGGTGGGGGTTTGATTGTCAGGAGGTTGATGTTTCTGACGGTTGGCTCCGGTCAGACGACTAGGGTTGCTTGATGGAACTGCCTGTTTGCCCTGCAACCACCTCGCTATGAAGAAGCTGAGGAGCCTATGCAGGCATGCAGAGACGGCCGTGTTCAGTTGAGGTGGGGAGGACTCGGAACCTAGGCTCAGCTTTCCCACCCTGATTTACGAATAAATCCTTTACAAATCCTACCATGTGAATTCATGGATTTTTTTTTCACATTCTGTCTCTCACTGTTGAAGTGTACCTCTGGTGCAAATTACTGACCTCTGTCATCATTTTAAGTGGGGGAACTTGCACAATCGGTGGCTGACTAAATACTTTTTTGCCCCACTGTATAAAATGCTGTTTTTACCGTTTCTTCCCGCAGTAAATATAAACAACAATAGTATTCAGGAAGAAAACCAAACATTGTATATATTTTTATTATAACTCTGGTTTTACGTGGCCTATCAACACAATTTAAAAACTGGTATAAAGTCCACACTTTTTCTGTCAATTGTTCCGTCTGTCCTGCTCACATCTCCAATGGTTGTACATGTTGTCATTAACGTGGCTTCACTCCACATCAGCCACACCGCTTTGCTAGCTAAAACACTGGTGTCTGCACACAAGGACGCTGTCATAGCCTGTCAACGACGTTGATTAGCTGCGTATATACAAATGTGAATCACATTATTGGCTGGACTATGGGATAAAGTGGCATCATTTTAATCCCATATGGGAGCAGCCTGTCACTTACTGACTAACACTGCAGAATTGTTAAAGTTTTAAACTTAATTTAAATTCAGGTTCAATTTTTTTTTGTGTGCAACGCAGATTTTCTGTGCGCAGAGACCGTGCCAGCAGTGCGCAATTGCACACGCGCGCAGCTTAGAGGGAACATTGCTTGCACTCATCATTGATCCCACAGACATCAGAGCTCTCCAAAGATGTTGAGAGGCTGTGGCAGATTGACCTCCTCCCGTTTAGGAATGAAAAGGAGGTCACCAGGTCAAAGGAGGACCAGCAGGCAATCAACATCCTTGAATCAAGGACAGTCCGAGTACAGGTAGAGGGAGTCCACTGATATGCTACTCCCTTGCTTTGCCACACAGTTTCCTCAGGTGAAGGCACCTCAAGAGGCTGTCAAGGCTCTTCTGGGAGGCAATGAGCGTCGGCTATGCAAGGACCCCAGCAGAGCACAGACATAAAATGAGGAGATCAAAAAACTGGAGAAGGCAGGCTGTGTGGTAAAGTTGACTCCGGAGGAGGTGCATGGTTCCACTGAATCCTGGTACATTCCACACCATCTTGTTCATCACAACAACAAAGCCCGCTTAGTCTTTAACAGCATAACAGCAAAGACCCTCAACTGAGCTTACTCTACCACTGCAGAATACCATCTTGTGGACCGACTCTACTACTGTGCTGAGTTGGTTGCAGTCGGATTCCTGCTGGTACAAGGTCTTTGTTGGGACTCGAATTGCTGAAATCCAGGAGCTCACCAGTTCTCAACAGTGGAGATATGTCACGTCAGCAGAAAACCCGGCTGATGACATCACAAGGGGGAAGGAACTCTGTAGTTTTTCGGCAGCCTGCCGTTGGGCTCAGGGCCTCAAGTTCTTGCAACAAAGTTTGGCACACTGGCCCTCCCAACCTACTGGTAGGGCTGAGACTACAGATGAGCTGCGCAAAGGGATGCTATGTGGGCTTGTCACAGTGGCACAGTCTCCTACTCCAGACCCGGGCAACTTCACATCTTGGGAGGAGCTTGTGAAAGCAACTTACCTTGCTCATCATGGGGCAGTTTCTCCTCCAATGACCGCCACTGATCGTGTGGAAGCAGAGATAGCCATCTTAAAGTCAGCTCAGTATGACAGTTTTCCGGAGGAGGTGATGGCTTTGATGAAGGGACAAACTCTGGCCCTAAATAGTCCACTTTGTTCGCTCTGCCCTGAGTATGATCCGGTTACTGGCCTGATAAGGGTTGGAGGACGCCTGAGACGTGCCGAAGGTCTGGACTCAGACACCATACACCCTATCGTGCTACCTCCCAAACACCCGGTAACTAAGCTCCTCGTCCAACACTTTGACACGATTCTGTTGCACCCTGGTCCAGAGCCCGTCTTTGCAGAGATACGGCGCACTTATTGGATCATCAGAGGGCGACAAGTAATCTGGAGACATCAAAGACAATGTGCAGAGTACCTTGGCGGGGGAGGCCTGCTCCCACCATAATGGCTGATTTGCCAGCAGCGAGGCTCTGGATCCACAAACCTGCTTTCTGTTCAACTGGAGTTAATTGCTTTGGTCCCTACACCAGCGGTCCCCAACCCCCGGGCCTCGGACCGGTACCAGTCCGTGAGTTGTTCAGTACCGGGCCGCATGAGTTAAGGCTCAGGTGTGAAATGTATGGTTTTCAGGGTTTTTATCGGTTTTCAGCGTTATTTTGTTATCGTTTTTATCGTTAACTCGGTTTTCCTGGGTCTTTTCACGTGTGTTATGAATAAATCTTCTTTTTTTCGGTACCGGTACTAGTTTTATTTTGTTGTATTTATCCATGACACCTTAAAGGCCGGTCCGTGAAAATAATGTCGGGCATAAACCGGTCCGTGGCGCAAAAAAAAGGTTGGGGACCACTGCCCTACACTATCAAGATAGGCCGGAGGCATGAGAAGCGTTGGAGCATAATCTTTAAGTGCCTAACCACAAGTTGTGTACACCTGGATTTGCTGCCATGCCTGGACTCAGACGCTTTCCTCATGGCCGTGCGAAGATTCATCTCTTGTCGGGGTACCCCATTCAAGATATGGTCAGATCAGGGCACTAATTTCCGAGGGGGTGCTCGAGAGTTACAGGACGCTTTCTCTATGATGACGCCAATTCTTCAGGCACAGCTGGAAAAGCAGAGGATAACCTTTCATTGTAATCCACCGCATGCCCCCCATTTTGGGGGGGCCTGGGAAAGAGAGATAAGGTCAGTTAAGGGGGCACTCCAGGTCATCCTGAAGGATCAGATTGTGATGGAAGAAGTCCTCCGCACGGCTCTCCTTGAGGTAGAAGGGATCCTTAATGCGAAACCTCTTGGTTACACATCCTCGGATATTGCTGATCCTGACCCCATTACCCCAAATCTCCTGCTCATGGGGCGGCAGGACGCTTCACTGCTGTAGGTGGTTTACGGACCAGGTCATTTTATCACCAGTTGAAGAAGGAAACAAAGCCAGGTAATTGTTGACCACGTCTGGAGCCAGTTCATTCGGAGGTACCTCCCAGGTCTTCAGCTCAGACAAAAATGGCGGGATCTGACATCCGACCTCGCTGTAGGTAAGGTCATCATGATCGTGGACTCGCAACTGCCCAGGGCCATGTGGCCAGTTGGGAAGACTTCAAAGGTGTTTCCCGGAGCAGATGGTATAGTGCAATCGGCTGAGGTCCAAGTAAAGGATCATACTTACATAAATAAATAAAGTTACCTTACCTTACCTTACATCCAACCAGTTGTTAAGCTGGTCACCCTGCCTCAGATTCCAGAGGAAGAGACCTCCGCACAGTACAACACAGACTTTTTGCAATGATGTGTATTTGTTGCACAAATACAGGGGTGGCTGTAGAAAAGCCTGTGTTAGTGTGAACTACATTACCCAGCAGAGCAGCCTCTGGGCAGTTATGGGATTCATGGCACTTCTGAGCTAAATGGTCTTAGTTCATTCCTGGACAAACGATTGAGGAGAGAGCTGCTGGGAAGGGAAGTAATTAGCCCGTCCTGTATTTCTTGGGGAGGGTGTGCGTCACATAAAAAGCCCTTTCACTGCCACATGATATGAGCCTACAGATACACCGAGCCCACAGAGCTTTGACGGGAAATCCGTGTCACAACGCGCCACCCAGGTCAATAATAATAAACTTCCAGGAATATATACGTAAGGAGGACAGCTTAAAAAGAGCCTGGGCTGGTAAAGTTGTGTACGAAGGTCAGCATATATCATTCGACCATGACTATGCCACAGAGGTGGCCCAGAAGCGTCAGGACAGAAGCATCAAAAGAGCATTGAAAGACAAAGGCATCAGATTCCAAACACCACTTGACAAAATTCGTATCCACTGGGATACGGGTGTACGCATCTATGACAGCGCACGGAAAGCTGCGCTTGAGTTGAGAAAAAGAGGAGCTGCCAGGAGCGGATCCAACGGATTTGGGACCGGAGATGGAGCATCTGTCACGAGCTACACTATGGCAGTGAATTGACACGACAAGAGGACAGTATACACTGATTCCAGAGAGGATGAGGATATCATCTACGTCACTTAAGGTATAGACTATGTTTACACCGAGACATTTAAGTTTAGAGCTACGAGTTTCAAACTACTGACTATCCAAGTTATTTTATTTCCATACTTGATATTGACAATTTATTTTTATACCTGAGAGTGACAATTTATTTTCATGCCTGAGAGTGATGATCGAAAAGAGTGTCTCACTGAAAAGTTTAATACAAATAAATAGACTTCACTTTGACCTTAACTATCGCTGCCAGAGGTCGTGTGACTTTTCTATGTGTGAAACATTACGTATCACCGCCAAGGAGGGGCCCTCTGTAAAGAGACTTTCTCCTCAGCCTGCCAACGGGGACTCAGGGTGTGAGGTATTCACCCTAATGTGGAAGTCGGGTCTTCTAGGATTTGTTTTCTTTTCCTTTATCGTTCTGTTTTTCTATGGTAGTTGGCCAAATGTTCAGGCCATAATTTTTTGTTGTCTAGAGAATTACGACTGACAGTTGTGCAGATTACATGTCTTTTAATAATATTAAACTGGTGCCATTAAATGTGAATGGATTGAATAATCCAGTCAAAAGAAGTAAGGTGGTAGCAAAACTCAAAAAAGAAAAGGCACAGGTAATATTCTTGCAGGAGACCCATCTGCCTTCACAAGAACATGAAAAATTGAAAAGACTTGGCTATAAAAACACTTATTATAACTCCTATAGACAAAGTCAGAAACAAGGTTATTATCGTTAACGAAAACTAACGAAATAACGAAAACTAGAAGTGAAAAAACATTTTCGTTAACGGAAATAAAAATAAAAACAAAAACAAAAAAAGGAAAACTAACTAAAACTGTTCACAAAACTAACTAAAATTAACTGAATTTATAGCAAAAATGTGTTTAGTTTTCATTGATGTGTGCGTGTCATACAATAGTCGAGGGTGAAAATGAAGTTTAGTTTCCAGATTTTTTTCTTGCTATCTCATTATGCCAGCAGGTGGCAGTACGTTAGTCGAGTCGTCTGTGTTGCTGCTCCGTCCACGCGCAGAATCATGTCAGGAAAAGTTGTGAGAAAGCGCCAGAGTCCAATTTGGGATTACTTTGAATATGACTGTGTTTTGGATAAAGCAAGTGTCTTGTAGTGGAAAGAGACAAATTATGAGGGACATTTCTAAAGGGAAAAAAAATCCCACAAACCTTAAAGTGCACTTGAAAAGCTCACACAAGAAGGCTAACCTAGCTTACCTTGAGAAGGTAAGGGAGCACACTCAACCCTCATCCCCAGAAAACAGAAGCTAACCCCAGGCAAGGCAGCGTGATGCATCCCGAGACAACAGGACGGGGATATCTACATAACTGTGTGAGTCAATTGCCTTCAAAAAGTTTATCAATTCACTTGAACCAAAATTACGAACACCCAGTGCTGCAAGAGTTAATAGTCTCATTGGGGCCAAGATATACATTTTATAGTTGCCTGGTATCAATGGTTTTTCATCTGCCTTTATTTATTTATGTATTTATTTATTTATTTAAAGAACCCATAGGTGGAAATGTGAGTTGTCTGTCTCTGCGTGTTAGCCCTGCGACAGGCGACCTGTCCAGGGTGCAGGGTATGGTAGCTGGAATAGCAACATACCCAAGGATAAGCAGAAGAGAATGACTGATATGATGAAACTGGGATTTTGATACACTTAATTTTTGCAAACACAACTAAAACTATAACTGAAACTAATCAAAACTAAACTGAAACTAAGGATTTTCAAAAAATAAAAACTAAACTAAACTAGCAAACAATTGGTAAAGACGAATTAAAACTGATATAAAATTGAAAATCTGAAGTCAAAACTAAATAAAAATAAAAACTAATTAAAATTGCAAAACTATTAAAACCCTCGTCAGAAAAGAGGAGTTGCTACTTTAATAGCAAATTCTGTCAGATTTGAATGTTATAGTGAGGTGTCTAATAAGGAAGGTAGATATTTTTTAATTAAAGGGAAATTGGAAAATAAACTAGTCACCCTGGTCAATATCCATGCCCCACCAGGAATTAAGAAAAGTGATTTCAAAGATTTATTCAATTTAGTGACACAAGAATCTGAAGGTCTAGTGGTATGTGCAGGGGCCTACAATGTTGTGTTAAATCGGAACATTGATATAACCAGTGTTGCAATGTGTAAAATTCACCTGACAAACTTTATGAACACAATATTACAGGAGGTGGGATTGATAGATGTATGGAGAACACTCAACCCTCAAACTAGGGACTATAACATTATTCCATCCCTCCCGTTACATATTCGAGAATTTATTATTTTCTAAAGAAATTCATAATGTTACAGAATGCAAAATTGGGGTGGCCGATGTCTCAGATCACAGTTTGATCTAGAACTAAGCCTTAATAATAGGAAAATATATACAGCATGGAGACTTAATTTGGGTATTCTAAATAGGGATGAATATGTTAAGAAAATTGTATATAGAAGACAACGATACTGGAGATGTGAGCCCAATCATACTTTGGGATGCACTAAAGGCAGTTTTACGGAGAAAACTAATAGCTCTAACAGCAGCACAAAAAACTGTGCGACTGGCTTTATATAAAAATTTAACAGAAAAACTTAAACGTCTTGAGAAGAAGCACAAACAATCTAAAAAATCATTAATTTTAGAAGAAATACCAGATATTAGAAACCAAATTGATGAATTACTGAAATAAGAAGTAGAAAAAAAGGCTAGGTTTACACAGCAAACTTATTACGAATCAGGGCCCAAAACAGATAGAAAATGAGTTTAAAAAATACTACACGAGACTGTACTCACAACTCAGATCATGAGACAATTAAATATTTCCTTGATCCACTCAACCTGCCCTCCATTATTGATCTCACAGATTACTGATAAGGAATTAGATAAAGCTATTGCCAAGCAGAAAACAAACAAAGCCCCAGGAAGTGATGGCTTTCAGTCTGAATTTTATAAAGTGTTTAAAGAAGAACTCAAGCCACTTCTTCTATCCTGCTTTAACTGGACTCTGAAACAGGGCTAGCCCCACCATCATGGGGAGAAGCCATTATCACAATTTTACATAAAGAAGGCAAGAACAAAGAGTATTGCAAGAACTATAGACCCATTTCCTTCTTAATAACAATTACAAACTGTACGCCTCGATTATTAACAAAAGACTTGAAAACTTTGTACCGGACTTGATAGAAGTGGACCAAACCGGATTCATTAAGGGACATCAGGCACAGAATAATATAAGGAGCATCCTCCACATCATCGACAATGCCGAAAAGACCAATATTTGTACTGTGTTAATAAGTTTAGATCAAGAAAAGGTATTTGATAGTGTTAGTTGGCTCTTCCTATTTGAAGTATTGAAAAAATTTGGGTTTAAGGAGAGTTCAATACAGTGTATAAGGACAATCTATAATCGATCTACAGCCAGAATCAAGGTGAATGGTAGCCTGAGGGACAGAATTCAGCTACATAGAGGTACAAAACAGGGCTGTGTCTTGTCACCAATTCTATATGCCGAGCCACTAGCATAAGCAAAGCGGCAAGATCCAAATTTGGAGTGGGTAACTCTAGCCGGACAAAAACATCTTATTGAATTATTTGCTGACGATGTCATTGTTTTCTTACGAAATCCTGACAAGTGTTTTCCAATTCTGATGCAACTATTCCATACCTTTGAACACTTATCGGGCTATAAAATTAATGCATCCAAAACACAAATACTATCATTCAACTATACACCTTCTCAAAAGATTATAGATGGACATAAACTAAAGTGGCACTTGAATACCATGAAATATTTGGGTGTAACCTTGACAAAATCATTATCTGCTATGTTTGACACAAACTACAATCAGGTGGAGGGTAACATAAAAAAAGACTTAGAATGGTGATCAACAATACCTACAAATTTTTACTGTAGAATCCAAATAATAAAGATGAACGTTCTCCCAATATTGCTATCCGTGTATCAATCACTCCCACTTCCCATACCTCAAAGTAAATTTAAAATATGGGACAAAATGATCTCAAGGTTTATATGGGATGGGAAGAAGCCCAGAACAAGGTTAACAACATTGCAACTCCCAAAGTATAAGGGAGGGATGGCTTTGCCCAACCTAAGGGAATACTTTTACGCAGCCCAATTTAGGTCTCTTGTTTGTTAGTGAAGATCAGATTATGAGGCACGGTGGAAGGAATTTGAGAAAGAAATTGAGGGAAACAAAATTCAAATTTTTATCTCTGACAAACAACTAATGACCTCTTATAAAAGTAGAATGAATCAAATTGTGAAATTTACATTAGACAGATGGGACACAGTAATAGAAAAACGTCAGTTAAAAAAACAATTATTTTTGCTGAGATGGTTTAGACATGATAAAGAATTTCAGCCAGGACAATTGGACCAAACATTCAAATGGTGGGAGTTAAAAGGGATTACAGCAGTTTGTACTCTAATGAAAAATGGAACACTAATGAGTTTCCAACAACTAAAAAATAAATACAAATTGGGAAATAGAGATTTTTTTAGATATCTGCAAGTAAGGGACTATTGCGTAAAGCAAATAAAGACTGACTGGCTTGAAAAACCATTGGGTGTTATCGGACTAGTAAAAAAAATGCTATGAACATAAACAATTCAAAGCAATTTCCACCTTCTATAGATCATTAGAAGAAGATAGACAGGACACAACCTTTTACCTTAAAAGGAAATAGGAAGCTGAACTGGCCATAACTATAACAGAGAAGGAATGGGTTAGTATGTTAGCACAACGAATTCGCCGTTGTGGAGGGAATTTTGCTGGAAAAATTTGACGCGTTTTTCATTACACCCAAAATTAAAAGTAAACAGATCTCAAGTCCACAGAAATGTTGGAGACTGTGTGGAGAAACAGAAGCAGATCATTCACATGTATTCTGGAAGTGCATAAAAATAAAAAAAAGTATAGGGAAGACTTTAAAATGACCATGGATAATATTCTGGGCTATGCACCCCCAAACACCTGTCAAGTGATGTACCTTTGAAACATAAAGGAACAGGTACAAAAGGAGGACTTATATCTAGTAAAAATAATTCTAGCCGCAACTATAAAAGCAACCCCAAAGAAGTGGTTACACCCAGACCCTCCTTCTCAACAAGATTGGATTAGGATTGTAGAGGGTATCTCAGAGATGGAAAAAATAACATTCAATATTAGACTGATGGGATGTAAATATGATAGACAATGGAGGAAGTGGAAAGCATTCCAAAGTGTCACCAAAAACACAACTTAAAAAGAAATTTGCACGTGATAGGTGGAAAAACGAAATGTCAACTCTAGACTGTTTGTATGTTCGTTTGTAATTTTCTTTAAAAAAAAATACAGATTTGGGATATACACTTTTGATTATATGAATAACCTGAAGTCAAATATTTGTAATTACTGTTTCTATATTTCAAATTATACTTCTTTGATCCACTCAGATTTGATGTGGAGATTTAAAAAGAAAACTTTAAGAATAAGTTCATGTCCCAATTTAAAAAACAAACAAAAAAATGTTAAAAGGTAATTCTGATTATCATTTAGAATGATGGATGGACACTTGAGGTGCAAAATCCAAGCTAAACTGAGTTTTGCTCTGCATCTTTTTTTTTTCTTAAAAACAAACAAGGTGTTCCAACTGAAAACACTAATGATTAAAATCATTCAAATTAGGTACATTTAGTATTAAGAAAAACATGGAATAGCAAACTTTAGGAAAATATAAATTCAGAAAGCTGTTCTTGAAAAAGCATGAAACAGGAAAGTCCCAAGCTAAACTAATAAGGAAAGTGTTTAAAGTCATGTTGAGTATGATGAGAAATGAGGGCTGAAATGTGAGGAGGTTTCTGAGGGCAGTACTGCTAGAAAAAATGCTAAATGTTCATCGGGGAGTTGGCTAAGATGATAGTCAACTATCTTAATGATTTCCCAACAGCCATGGCAGAGGTCGGCTGGCCAGATCAGGCTTTGCTGGGAATCTATCTTCAGTCATTAAATGAGACCATGAAGGATCAACTCGCTCTCGAGATGAGCCCGTAAAACTTGAGGGATTATCCTCCCTCACGTTGTGATTAGCCCCACCCACAACCCCCACCTTGATTGGGAAGGGCAACGAGTAGCTAGTTGGAGTCTATTCTGCCATGCTAACAGACTTACCTCCGCGTGTCCCCCAGAGGCCGCTCAGCTCGCCTGTGAGAACGAACTGACTGCTGATCTTTCCTCTACACCAGGGGTGTCAAACTCATTTTAGTTCAGAGAGAAAATTCTATTCTCAAGTGGGCCGGATTGGTAAAATCATTGTATATATAACTTAAAAACAACAACTTCAGATTGTTTTCTTAGTTTTAATACGATCAACATAAAAATAAATCTAGAGCCTGTGGACAGTATGTTCAAAATGGTACAGGCACAACATAGCTAATAATCATAAAACATCTCAAGTTATTTGAAAAAAAAAAGTTATTTGAAAATTCTGAGGACAAAGAACACACAAGCACAAAGTGCCTCAGTGATTCACAGAAGTATATCACAGATCACAGAACTACATCAGGGTGTCTCATGCAGCACTTTCAGTGGGGTTGCATAGTTTATTTGACTCCTGATACCTGGCATCTTTTAGCTTTCACCAGCTCATCAATATCAGCCTTCACATCCTGAGCGACAGCTAACTTCAGGATGTGATTCAAGTGCCTGTGCGTGAGCCTTGAGTGCAGTTTTGTTTTATTTATTTTCATTACAGAGAAAACTTGCTCACAAAGATACGCGGTTCCGAACATGCACAACAGTTTCGCAGCGAGGGCTGTCAAGTTGGGGTAACCTGGCAAGAGATTCTGATAGAATGTGTTCAAGCCACCTGCGGCAAATTTGCCCTTCAAATCCGAGTCACACTGCAAGTCTATTATTTCAAGTTGGATCCTGACGGGCAGATCAAAGGGATTCACGGTGAACGGCGAGCAAAAAACTTTGAAGTCTTTCTCCAGTTCACCAAAAATCTGAAATCGTTGCTCAAACTCTAGTAACAGTCCCGTTATTTTATCTTTAAACCGCTTCATATCTGCCACACTTTGGATCGTGCACACATTTTTCAGACAGGGAAAGTGAGCTGCATCACCACCAGCGAGCTGCGTCTCCCACAATAACAGCTTTAACTTGAAAGAATGTATGCTGTCATAATACTGCGTGACAACTTTGTTGCATCCTTGCAGCTGTTTGTTCAAGTTATTCAGGTGCTCTGTAACATCCACCATAAATGCAAGGTCCTGCATCCATTCTGCGGAATGAAATTCCTACACTGGTTTCCTCTTTTCTTCCATAAACTGTTCAATTTCTTCTCATAAATCAAAGAAACCCCTCAGCACAGCACCTCGGCTCAACCATCTTACCTCAGTGTGGTATGGCAAGCCATAGATGTGGTCTTTCTCTCTGAGAAGACTGTCAAACTGATGGTGATTGAGGCTTCTGGATCGGATAAAATTAACAGTTTGAATGACCGCCTTCATGACGTTATCCATTTTCAGTGACTTGCAACACAAAGCCTCCTGGTGCAAAATACAGTGAAAAGTCCAAAAATCACGTCCTCCATTTGCAGATTGCACTTTATCTCTGAACTTTTTTACAACGCCTACTTTCTACCCGATAATTGAGGGCGCACCATCTGTAGCCAGGCTGACAGCGCGGGACCAGTCCACTCCGACCCTGTCCAGCGCGCCGACGAGTGCGGTGAAAATATCAGCTGCGGTCGTTGTATCTGTCATCGGTACCAATTCCACAAACTCCTCGGTGACGGTCAATGTGTCATCAACTCCGCGGATGAAAATTGCCAGTTGTGCAACATCTGTAATGTCCGTGCCTTCATCAATTGCAACTGAAAACACAATAAATGACTGAACTGAAGAAGCTTCTCGGATGAGAGGTGAAACGTCTTCAAGCAACTTAAAGAAGTCCAGACGCTTTTCTTTGCAAGCTCCTTTGACTACGATGACCTGGATGACTGAGAACCTTCACAGACACAATAAATGACTATTTTTTGCTTCAACTGGCTGTCCAAATCCGCTGAAAGATCAGAAATCCTGTCGGCAACTGTTCTTGTCAGGCTGATATTTGCAAAGGCCTGGCACTTTTCAGGGCACACAATCTCCGATGCCCTCATCATACATGTTTTTACAAATTCACCCTCACTAAATGGTTTTGAAGCTAGTGTAATTTCGTTAGCAATGAGGTAGCTAGCTTTCACTGCAGCATCACTGATGTCTCGGCTGTGAGTAAACACAGACTGCTGTTTCTTCAGACCCGCCAACAGTTCATTCACCTTCTCTCTTCTCCGCTGTCCTTGAAAGTTGTCATATTTGTCGGCATGAAGACTCACATAGTGGCGACGGAGGTTATATTCTTTCAGCACTGCAACATGCTGGGAACAAACCAAACATACAGCTTTCCCATTCACTTCCGTAAATAAATAGGAGGATGACCCTTTTTCTTGGAACACTCTGCACTCTGCATCCACTTTTCTCTTACATTAAGGACTCGCTCGCGGCCGGCATCATTCGACGTTTCTCCTCTCAGGGTCGCGCGGGATTCTTTTTTGTGGGGAAGAAGGATGGTTCCCTCCTGCCACGTATTGACTTCTGGATATAAAGATATAACAATAAAAAACAAATACCCACTACCCCTCATTAGTTCAGCTTTCAAACCCCTCTACGGAGCCAATATCTTCACAAAGTTTCATCTATGCAACGCTTATCACCTGGTTTGCATCAGACAAGGGGATAAGTGGAAAACTGCATTCAACACACCCCTTGGACATTTCAAATTCTTTGTGATGCCGTTTGGACTCATAAATTCTCCAACGTTTTTTTTCAGGCAATCATTAATAATGTTCTCCAGGATTTCCGGGACAGGTTTGTTTTTGACTCCCACATCCCGGAAGCACCGGCAACAATTTCTCAGATTCGCCAACTTCTACCTACACTTCATTGGCAACTATAGTCACGTAGCTACATCAGTCACACAACTCAGTAAAACACAAGGTTCCTTTTTATTGTTGTTGTCAAATATTTATCAAAGTTTTGTGGAGCTGAATGTGTTTCAAAACACTTTTATTTGTTTACTGCCTCATATGCCAACTACTAAATCTAGCGGTGCGCTAGATTTAGTAGTTGGCATATGAGTTTGATGGTTTTTGAGGGAGAGAAACAATTGAAATGAACATGAACTTAAATGCAACATAAGCATCATGTCAGTGGCTTCATTATCTGTATATTTAGGTTTATTATCCTTCTGTATTAACTGAAACTTAAGGACTGTTTGTTAACTTCAGTGAGAACTCTGACATTTCTAAAGGCAAGGCAAGGCAAGGAAAGGCAAGGCAAGGCAAGTTTATTTGTATAGCACAATTCAACAGCAAGGTGATTCAAAGTGCTTTACAGAGACATTAGAAACAAAAACAAATAAAAAGCATGATTTAAAATTGATTAAAACAAGCAAATAAACTAACTAACTAATTAACAAACAAACAAACAAACAAACAAACAAAACAGTATATAAAATCAAAACAGATAAAATCAGAACAGTAGATAAAATCAGTAGTTAAATGTAAGTTTTGAAATTTAAGCTTAAAAGTGTGGATTTGGTGCTTTATTCAAATGCAGCTGAGAACAGGTGAGTCTTCAACCTGGATTTAAATAAACTGAGTGTTTCAGCTGATCTGAGGCTTTCTGGGAGTTTGTTCCAGATATAAGGAGCATAAAAGCTGAATGCAGCTTCTCCGTGTCTGGTTCTGACTCTGGGAACTGATAAAAGACCGGATCCAGATGACCTGAGGGATCTGGAAGGTTCATACTGGGTCAGGAGGTCATATTTTGGTCCTAAACCATTCAGAGCTTTATAGACCAGCATCAGAACTTTAAAGTCTATCCTCTGACGGACAGGCAGCCAGTGTAAAGACCTCAGAGCTGGACTGATGTGGTCCACTTTTTTGGTCTTAGTGAGGACTCGAGCAGCAGAGTTCTGAATGAGCTGTAGTTGTCTGACTGATTTTTTAGGTAGATCTGTAAAGATGCTGTTACAGTAATCAAGCCTACTAAAGATGAATGCATGGACTAGTTTTTCCAGGTCCTGTTGAGACATCAGATCTTTTATCCTTGAAATATTCTTGAGGTGATAGTAAGCTGACTTTGTTATTGTCTTAATGTGTTTTTCTAAGTTTAGGTCTGCATCCATCACTACACCCAAATTTCTCGCCTGGTTTGTGGTTTTTAGATGTATAGATTGAAGTTCTCTGGTGACCTGTAATCGTTTTTCTTTGGCGCCAAAGGCTATTACCTCAGTTTTGTTTTTGTTTAGCTGGAGAAAATTGTGGCACAACCAGTCATTGATTTCCTCAATGCATTTACCAAGAGCCTGCACAGGGCCTTGGTCTCCTGGTGACATTGTGATATATATTTGTGTGTCATCTGCATAGCTGTGATAGTTTATTTTGTTGTTGTTTATAATCTGTGCCAGTGGGAGCATGTAAATGTTAAACAGAAAGGGTCCCAAGATGGAACCTTGGGGAACTCCACATGTGATACTTGTCTGCTCAGATGTGAAGTTACCTATTGATACAAAGTATTTCCTGTTTTCTAAGTATGTTTTGAACCAGTTTAGTACAGTTCCTGAAAGACCTGTCCAGTTCTCCAGTCGTTTGAGTAATATGTTGTGGTCAACTGTATCAAATGCTGCACTGAGATCCAGTAAAACTAAGACTGACATTTTTCCACTGTCTGTATTCAGACATATGTCATTAAACACTTTGGTCAGAGCGGTTTCAGTGCTGTGGTTCTGTCTAAAACCTGACTGGAAGGCATCGTAGCAATTATTCTGTTTTAAGAAGTAACTGAGCTGTTGAGAAACTGCTTTTTCAATGATCTTACTTAAAAATGGGAGATTTGAGATCGGCCTGTAGTTGTTCATTTGTGTCTTGTCAAGATTGTCCTTTTTCAGTATAGGTTTGATTACAGCAGTTTTTAGTGATTCTGGAAACACACCTGATAATAAAGAAAAGTTGACGATCTGTAACAGGTCTGACTCTAAAGTCTTTGAGACCTTTTTGAAAAAACTTGTTGGCAGGACATCTAAACAGCAGGAGGAGGAGTTCAGTTGACTAAAGATGTCCTCCAGGTCTTTGCTGTTAATAGGTTTAAACTGTTTCATGGTATTTAAACAGTTTTTTGGTGGACACAGTACATATCCTGGATCTGCTGTTGATGTACCAATTGCTTGTCTAATTTTTTGGATTTTTTCTGTGAAGAATTTGGCAAAGTCATTGCAGGCCATGGTTGAATGAAGTTCAGCTGCCACTGACACAGGAGGGTTTGTTAGCCTGTCAACTGTAGAAAATAAGACCCGAGCATTATGGCTGTTTTTAGTGATGATGTCAGAGAAGTAGGACCTCCTTGCACTCCTCAGTTGTAAATTATAATTGTGAAGTTTCTCTTTATAAATGTCATAATGAACCTGGAGGTTTGTTTTTCTCCATCTGCGCTCAGCTTTCCTACACTCTCTTTTTTCATTTTTCACCAGTGTGGAGTTTCTCCATGGAGACTTTTTCCTTCCAGAGATAACCTTCACCTTAATGGGAGCAATAGTGTCCATTACATTTAACATGTTAGCATTGAAGCTATTGACGAGCTCATTGACTGACCCTCTGGACAGGTCAGGTGTTAATGGGAAGACCTGGTTAAAAATTGCACTACTGTGTTCAGTTATACACCATTTTGTGATCACTGTTGTTGATATATTTGTGTGGGCTGAGATTTTACTTTCAAAGAAAACACAGTAATGATCAGACACGCCCACATCAGACACAGTAACCTTTGAAATGCTCAGGCCTTTGGAGATCAGTAGGTCAAGAGTGTGTCCTCTATTATGTGTGGCCTCTGTTACATGCTGAGTCAGCCCAAAGTTGCCCACAGTGTTACTCAGGTCTTTAGTCACTTTGTCCTGAGGGTTGTCCACATGGATGTTAAAATCCCCAACAATAATTACACAGTCAAAATCAACACAGATCACAGACAGCAGTTCACTGAGGTCATTAAAAAAGTCTGTGCAGTATTTGGGAGGCCTGTAAACATTAAGAAACACAACTTTGGATGGGGCCTTCAGCTGTAAAGCCACATATTCAAAAGACTGAAAACTTCCAGGAGATAGCTGCTTACATTGAAATGATTCATTAAATAAGACAGCAACCCCCCTCCTCTCCTGCTCACCCTGGCCTCACTGATAAAACTGTAGTTAGGACGGGTCGTCTCGATGAGAACAGCTCCACTGTTACTTTGGTCCAACCAAGTTTCAGTTAAAAACATAAAATTAAGGCTGTGCTCAGTGATTAAATCATTAATTAAAAATGTTTTCCCAGCTAAAGATCTAACGTTTAATAAAGCCAACTTAAGTGGGAAAAGGGAAGTTAAAAAGGGAAGTTTTTTTTATAAAGAAAAATGGGTTGACAGGTTTAAAAGTTGATGTGAGCAGTAAATAAAAAGGGTTAAACACACAGTATCGCTCTCAAACTGCTCCTCTTCCTGGAGTGAAGCACAGCCTGATAACCCTCCCTCTTCTTCCTGCTCTTAAACACATCACCTCCTCTCTGTCCACGTGTTTCCTCCTCATGGGTGTAACCAACATGTTGTGACGTGTAGGCTGTGATAAGCTCCGTTTACTGAAGAAAAAGACTTTGTGGAGATTACACCTCAGACTAGTTTCAGTTATATGGAAGAGAAACGCACACAGTCACTGACACTGAGAGGAGAAATGGCGCAGAAAGGAGTTCAGCTGGATGAAGAAACCTTCTCTTGTTCCATCTGTTTGGATTTACTGAAGGGTCCGGTTACTATTCCCTGTGGACACAGCTACTGCATGAACTGTATTAAAACCCACTTTGATGAAGAGGACAGGAAGGGAATCCACAGCTGCCCTCAGTGTAGGAAGACTTTCATACCGAGGCCTGTCCTGGAGAAAAACACCATATTAGCAGCTTTAGTGGAGCAGCTGAAGAAGACTGGACTCCAAGCTGCTCCAGCTGATCACTGCTTTGCTGGACCTGAAGATGTGGCCTGTGATGTCTGCACTGGGAGGAAGTGGAAAGCCGTCAAGTCCTGTTTATTCTGTTTGGCCTCCTACTGTGAGAAACACCTCCAACCTCACTATGATTCACCATTATTAAAGAAACACAAGCTGGTGGCCCCCTCCAAGAAGCTCCAGGAGAACATCTGCTCTCGTCATGATGAGGTGATGAAGATTTTCTGTCGTACTGACCAGCAGAGTATCTGTTTTGTCTGCTCAATGGATGAACATAAAGGCCATGAAACAGTCCCAGCTGCAGCAGAAAGGACTGAGAAGCAGAAGGAGCTCGAGGTGAGACGACTAAACATCCAGCAGAGAATCCAGGAGCGAGAGAAAGATGTGAAGCTGCTTCAAAGGGAGGTGGAGGCCATCAATGGCTCTGCTGATAAAACACTGGAGGACAGTGAGAAGATGTTCACTGAGCTGATCCGTCTCCTCCAGAAAAGAAGCTCTGATGTGAAGCAGCAGGTCAGATCCCAGCAGGAAACTGAAGTGAGTCGAGTCAAAGAGCTTCAGGAGAAGCTGGAGCAGGAGATCGCTGAGCTGAAGAGGAAAGACGGCGAGCTGGAGCAGCTCTCACACACAGAGGATCACAACCAGTTTCTACACAACTACCCCTCACTGTCAGCACTCAGTGAGTCTACACACTCATCCAGCATCAATATTCGTCCTCTGAGCTACTTTGAGGATGTGACAGCAGCTGTGTCAGAGACCAGAGATAAACTACAGGACATCCTGAGAGAGGAATGGACAAACATCTCACTGACAGTCACTGAAGTGGATGTTTTACTGTCACCACCTGAGCCAAAGACCAGAGCTGAATTCTTAAAATATTCACATGAAATCACACTGGATCCAAACACAGCAAACACACATCTGTTATTATCTGAGGGGAACAGAAAAGTAGCACGAATGAAGCAACAACAGTCTTATTCTGATCATCCAGACAGATTTGCTGATTGGTGTTTTCAGGTCCTGAGTAGAGAGAGTCTGACTAAACGTTGTTATTGGGAGGTGGAGTGGAGAGGGGGAGAGGTTTGTGTAGCAGTCACATGCAAGAATATCAGCAGAGTTGGGAGCCTCAATGAATGTGTATTTGGATTCAATGACAGATCTTGGGCATTATATTGTTACACTAACAGTTATCAGTTCTTGTACAACAGTGCACAAATTGTCCTCTCAGGTCCTCGGTCCTCCAGAGTAGGAGTGTACCTGGATCACAGAGCAGGTATTCTGTCTTTCTACAGCGTCTCTGAAACCATGACTCTCCTCCACAGAGTCCAGACCACATTCACTCAGCCGCTCTATGCGGGACTATATCTTTATGGAGATGGAGTCACTTCAGAATTGATTAAGGTGAAATAGACAGAGAAGATATGTTCATGTTGATCCCTGACCATTATATGTAGTTGTGTAATTTCTAAATGAGGCTTTACATTTTAGACGGAGAAGTTCAGCTGTCCATTTGTTCTGGATTTTTTGAGGACATATATTACATATAATCATGTATGCTTGTACACAGTAGATATCCACACTGGAATGTTTTTCATAGAGGATTTACCCTGCTAAGCATTTAACTCTTATAATCAAACTCTATAAGACTCATATACTTAAGTGAAATATTATCCATATTCATATCATAAGGCTGTGTCATCTGTTGAATGATTACCTGTTCATGCATACAGTTTTGCTCTGTAATTTATTAAGTACAACTTATATGTAACTTTTGACAGATTTATAGACCATGGTGACAGGTTATGACATACAGATAGTCGAACTTGGCCCATTGGAAGATGCACCTGGTATGACAGTCCAAACTGGGCCAACAATCATTAAGTTCAAACGTTTGAGCTCACTTTGGCCTTAACCCTGTAAAAAGGAGTCATAAAAGTGATGGACAATAAGGAGGGGAAAGAAAGGCAGGGCAAGTTATGTAACACAAGTATTGAATATCAGAAACACAACAACGTGGGTAAAAATTGATGCATCGGAGTTAACCAGTGATTTAATCCATAATTGTTGTAATATCAACATTTGCAAAGTTGGAAAAATACTTGTACTAGTTTAAACTTAAAACTAAATCAGTGAAAGGACAAGGAATGGTAAAGTTACTCAGCAGCTGTTTGTTGTCTCCTATTACAGGAAGGTCAGATATGACCCCACTAGCTTTTTCTTTTTGTTACTTTGTGTGTCTCTACTGATTGTGCTTAAAGGCTCTACACCCTGGCCTTTGCTTTGTTTGTTTTGCTGTGTGTTGTCTTCTTGTTTTGTGTATTGTGATGTACTGTTTTGCTGTTTATATAACTCTGTTTAAAGAACCCTGTTTCAAGAATTCTGCTCCTTTGCAGAGAGAAAAAAAATTTGAGTGACTTGATTTTAATTCGATCTAAAAAGCTGAATCTCCACACCATTGGCCGAATATCACGTTACCATGTTGGCTTTAAAATTGCAGCCCACCACATTGATGTGTGAAAAATAATATTGCACTGATTCAAACTGTACTTACATTTATATACCTTTGTTACATCAATATAAATCTGAATTTGTTCTTATGGCTGATAATCATGTGAGTTTAAATGATACTACTCTTCATATTCAGCATGTTTGAAATCTGTCATCAGTCTGGTTAGTGGTTTTCTGTAGTTGCTGTAGTGGGTTGTCAAATGCAACAATATATTGGAACTGCAGTGATTCATCAGTTAGTCAATTATTAGAGAATTGATTGTTTTATCATTATTTTAGTCACATTTAAAGCTGGTTCCAGTTTCTGAAATGTGAAGATTGTTGATTTTCTTGATCATATATGACAGTAAACTTAATGTCTTTGAGTTTTTAAATGTTTCAATGTAGTAAGATTTGAATCCTTGAGGTTTTTGATATTGCATTATTATTGTGTCTAGAATGATGACATTTAATGTCATTTTTGGGGTGTAAAGTTTGAACACACTCGATCATTTATACATTGAAATATAAATACTAAATAACACAGGCCTGTATATTGTGGAGGATAGACATGTTGCTTTGCCCTGAGCTGTGTCTGGCAGGCAGAGCGTCTCCACAAATCTGATGCTTCTGATTTGGAGAAAATGAGCTGAGGGTGACACCTGGTGGACAAACACAGACATGACAGGAAGAAAGACTAAAGTGCAGAGGGGAGACAAACAGCTGGAAATACTTGTTGGAAAGGATTGTCATGCTTCAGAAAAACACACAGCACACACTCTAACAGTCCTTTATTTGCACTGAAGGAGACACGTGAAGAAACCAAATCACACAATAATGAAGTGAACACATTCATAGTCAGTGTTCAAGATGATGGATAGAAATGAGAATTGTGGAGCATTTATACATTTATAGGTCTGTGACTTACAGCAGAAGCAGCATTCACATGAATTCACCAACTGTTTATTTCTCTGTTATTCTGATTAAAATGTCAAATAAATATATTTTCCACTTTCGGTCCTGCGTGTCGAGAAATCTGCTGTTAAATCAGAAAATTAACAGACTTCAGATTTTATTCAAAGACATGTTACTTTGTATCATCTGTCAGCAGGCATGTGTTAACAGGGACTATCAGACAGTTTAGTGGTAAGGAGAAATATTAATCAGATTGGAATCCACAATTCCCCAAAATAGGTTATGTATACAGTTAATGAAACTAAAAGAAATAAATCATTTATCCCTGCTCGAACACTCGATGTGTGTCATACTTTTTTGTCATTTTGTTTTACTTTTGTGACTCCTGGTTTTATGTTGATTCAAAGAGGAAAACAAGATTAACAGATTATTGCTTTGTTGAAAGCACCAATGCAGCAAAATGTTTGAAAGTTACCTCTGTGGTAGCCGTCTTGTTTGTTTCTGTAAAGAGGAAGCTTGTCTTAACTGCACTTCTTTTATAGGCCACTTTGAATTGAGAAGCTGTGGTCTCAGAGTATATAAAGCTGGCAGGAAATAAATAGGGGGTCATTGAAAGCTGTACATACTGGGTTAATTAGATCAGTATTGGACTATGGGTGTATAGCAGAGGTGTGGACTCGAGTCACATGACTTGGACTCGAGTCAGACTCGAGTCATTAATTTTATGACTTTAGACTTGACTTGAAAAAATGTTGTAAGACTTGTGACTTGACTTGGACTTTTACACCAATGACTTGGGACTTGAATTGGACTTGAACCGGTTTACTTGAAAAGACTTGATATTTTACCCCAAATATAAAATTTAACATGCATATTATATAGAGATTGAAAATGTGACGTCATTCACGGGTAGAACCGCAAAGGATTCTGGGAACTCGTGGCAAGAGGTACTAGCGCACGCAGGCTTTCAATTAAAATCAGTCACACAGCGATAAAAAGAAACACAAAAATGTCAAGAAGCTGTTGTATTATTAACTGCAATAGCCGGTCACATGACAGTCACGGGAAGCCGACGGGTAAAGAGATCGGTTGTTATCGGATTACGTCGTTGAAGAGAAATTGTTCGAGCCATGTTTCCGAAGTAACAAAGACGCGACGGATGGTCTGGATTGCAGCCATTCAAAGATCAAATATAACGTCCCAGAACCCTCCAGCTCACAGGTTAGTCTGCTCCAAGCATTTACACAAAGGTCAGTCTGCTGTTGTAGTTAACATAATTGGTGATATAGGTTACAAGCAAGTCTGGCGCTGAACAGAAATGGTCGCGCTATGCTCCTTTGTTTATTGTGCATAAATAGTGAATTGTCCTGACACAATATTGCATTTCGCTTCTGTTATTATGGTACATTGACAAAAACATATACTTTTATTCACAGGATAAAACAGGTTTTTTGTATCACTAATTGTCCAGTACGATTACAGCATACAGTATTATTGTCACTGCTACATTTCTGTGATGCTACCAGAAATTATTTCCACTACTAATTAATTACCGTTGAGCTCAAAGGTCCTATTAATAAACGGTTAAGGAATGTGTATTTATGACAACAATTTGTGAGACTGGTAAACTTATGATACGTACGATGGTCTTTCGTTCTACACGGTGCATTTCAAGGTCCTGCACCCATCCGTCGGTAAACTGTACCTGGGCTTGTTGCAGTGACCTGAAGTTACTAAACTTCATGAGTGTATGCACTCACTCCAAGAACCGTATGATTATAAATATGCATATAAATATGCTACGATGAGATAGCTGACTTCATCTAACTAGCAAATGTTTTCAAGGCTACGTTGGTGATGCAGTTTATTTTTTAAATGATATTTAAAAAAAATATATCATTTATTTATGTATGATATTTTTGTCATGCGATTTCAAAGCCGGTCCTACAACCGCATCCAAGAATAACATGCAGCTTATCTCAGAACTGTCGGTGAAAATTATTCTTGGAGCTAGGTTTAATTGAGCTGCATTTTAAAGAGGTGCAATTTCACAATTTGTGTATATTTTCTAAGTTCACTATTTTGTCATGTGTTGAGAAAAACACAGATTAAAAAATTACATGGTCTAATATTTACATTTAGCATAACTGCAACATGCTTTTTTTCATTTTTTTTTTAAAGACTCGAAAGGACTTGAAATTCAAAGTTTCAGACTTGTGACTTGACTCGGACTTTTACACCAGTGACTTGAGACTCGACTCTGACTTGCCTGACATTACTTGAGACTTGACTTGAGACTTGAGGATAAAGACTTGAGACTTACTTGAGACTTGCAAAACAATGACTTGGTCCCACCTCTGGTGTATAGTATAGAATTCTGCTGCCGAAACAAGTGTTGGAAAGCTAGATAGTATCTAATAGCTGTGTCCCAATCCAATGACCACACGCTTTGTAGTTAAGGCTAGAAATATGTTTTGGAATTTGTACGTGCTTTGTTTCTAGGGGCCACCATTTTTAGCTCCATTCTGCTGCTGATACATACTTTAGGTTTCTGAATACTAAACTTGTTGCTGCATTTCATAGTGTGTAACTTGAAGGCCCTGAGTACTTTCTCCCACACTGAAAACACTGGAATGATAAAATTATTTGAACATTACCTAATAAGACTGATTCAGGACAGACAATTGGTTATTTTAAACTTATAGCAGTCCTTTACAAACAGGGAACAGTCTGTCTATTCTCTACATCTGTCAGCTGCTGCTGGCTCTTCCTCCTCCTCTTCCTCACACACTGCTGAGTTTGTCCTGGTGGATCATCAGGGGTGCAAAGCCTCACAGATGATGTGCAGCAGTGGGTCCCTCAGTCTGTCCTCACTCTGGACACTTGCAGTTGTCACACCATCCATCCATCCATCCATCTTCATCCGCTTTATCCGAGGCTGGGTCGCGGGGGCAGCAGCCTAAGCAAAGAGGCCCAGACCTCCCTCTCCCCAGCCACCTCCTCCAGCTTATCCGGGGGAACACCAAGGCGTTCCCAGGCCAGCCGAGAGATATAATCTCTCCAGCGTGTCCTGGGTCTGCCCCGGGGTCTCCTCCCAGTGGGACATGCCTGGAACACCTCACCCAGGAGGCGCCCAGGGGGCATCCTTGTCAGATGCCCGAACCACCTCAGCTGGCTCCTTTCGATGTGGAGCAGCAGCGGCTCTACTCTGAGCCCCTCCCGGATGGCCGAACTTCTCACCCTATCTCTAAGGGAGAGGCCAGCCACCCTTCGGAGGAAGCTCATTTCTGCCGCTTGTATCCGCGATCTCGTTCTTTCAGTCACTACCCACAGCTCGTGGCCATAGGTGAGGGTAGGGACGTAGATCGACCGGTAAATTGAGAGCTTCGCTTTTACACTCAGCTCCCTCTTCACCACGACGGACCGGTGCAGCGTCCGCATTACTGCAGCTGCAGCCCCAATCCGTCTGTCGATCTCCGGCTCCTTTCTCCCATCACTCGCGAACAAGACCCCGAGATACTTGAACTCCTCCACTTGGGGCAGGAACTCATCCCCGACCCGGAGTGGGCACTCCACCCTTTTCCAGCTGAGAACCATGGCCTCAGATTTGGAGGTGCTGATCCTCATTCCCGCTGCTTCACACTTGGCTGCGAACCGTTCCAGTGCGATCTGGAGGCCCTCACCCGATGAAGCCAACAGAACCACATCATCCGCAAAAATCAGAGATGAGATTCTGAGGCCACCAAAGCGAAAGCCCTCCGCCACTTGGCTGCGCCTAGAAATCCTGTCCATAAAAATTATGAACAGAACCGGAGACAAAGAGCAGCCCTGGCGGAGCCCATCACCCACCGGGAACGAGTCCGAGAACAGTTGTCACACATGGAAATCAAATGTGTGATAAGCTGCAGGATTCAAACAGAATTGTAACTTATAAATACATTGATATGTTCGTAGCATAAACCTATTCGCTGGAACGTTCAAGACAATTCTACTACAAAGCAAAGCAAGGGAAAAATACAGTTTGGACAGAAAGTAAGAATTTCTGGAAAATGGCATGGTATAATGAAGTAAAAGGGAGTCATTTATATAGGATACAAAACACAATAGAAGTTAACAGCCATAGTGGATTAAATAGACAGGATATTATAGGTTATTATAAGTAGAATACAAACAGGTCATTGCTTTCTAAATGGTACTCTTTTTAGGATGTGGAAACATCTGACTGGGTTGTGTGATTGGTGTAATGCTATGGGGACGGTTGAACATGTGCTTATTAGTTGTAGGAAGTATGTAAGAGAGTGTTGAGGGTAGAAATGGGTGGTGTAATAGAACTGACGTTTGAAAAGGTGGTTAATCAGTTAAGTCATAATGAAGGGAAAGGAGTGGCTTTTTGTTTTGTTTTTTAAGAAATACTGGTCTCATCAAGAAGATCTAAGGATTTGGAAGTGAATTTAGAATAAAAGCCAGGAGATGGCAGTAGTGCAACATCTTTGGATGCAAGCTGTTGTTAAAAATGAAGAAGAAGAAGATAGGGGGACATTTTTGGAAGTTGCTGTTTGTATGTGTAAGGGATGTCCAATAAACTAAGTACTAATTACTTCAGTTTAGACTGAGTGATGTCTGATGTGTTCCACACCTCTCTGCGTAACGCTCTTATAAATTCCATTTATTACATTTTTGCTTTTTTTTCCTTTGTTTTGTTTTTGTTTTTAAAAAAGTTTATAACTTAACTGTTTTCCAGCCTGGAGTTTCTGATGGTTTCATGGGGTGATTTTGTCCGAACTGTGTGCAGGACAGGAGCTGGATGCAAATCTCATCTGTAACATTTAGAAATGGAAAGCCCCAAACACATCAGACCATCAAAGCCAATGTTGGTATGTTATTTGACTTTTGAATAAATCTACTTAGCATTGTGCACTAATAACATTAAAATCAAACACTTCTGCATAAACATGCATACCAGAATATTCTCAGTTACCTTTGAAGTTTGTCATCTCTGTTCTTTGTAAACTCTTTGTATTTCTTACCCTGTGGTAGCTGGGATAAGCTCCCACACAACCTTGAAAAGAATAAGAAGTAGAGGATGGATAGATGGTATTTACAGTTGAAATTAATTATATCTGATTTTTATTTTTAATCTAAGGATGATTGTGGTGCACAGTCTGCAGTGTTGTGCAGGGGAGATGGGCTCACCTGCAGCGAAGGGCTGTCGGAATTCAAAGAGTCTTTCAAATGTGGCGACAAATGCGTCCTTTTCCCCGAATTTGAAGGATGGCTGGTCCAAATTCAGGGGAGGGATGCATCAAATGCCAATTTGGAAGCAACGACAGTATACTGTGTATATTTATACTGGCAGTATGGAAAATGATTATTTGGAAATGCTTAAAATGGAAATGATCATTTACTGTGAGGTGAGGTGTGGTTGGGGTGTGGACGGTGGTTGTGCTTTTGTAACGTTGAGGTATGGACAGCTACACACTGAGGCCTCAGTCCTGCCTGTTCACATTTTATTCAGTAAAAACTAAATTTTCACTGCTTTTATGGCCTTTTTAGTGGGGAGAACATAGCTAGGATTTGATGATTTAACAAATATTTTGAATCCTTTGTCCTCCACAATGCTAAATGGCTGGGAGTCCTCAATCACCATGCTAACCAGGTCTTCATCTATTTGAGATTGTTCTCCTGAGGAAAGACAATAAAGACGAAGCACAAATATAAATATCACACACGTAACTTATTACAGTTGTATAATATTGTTATATCATTTAGTAACATTACTGCATGCTATATTATCATTGCATTTGATGGCTCACCTGGTCTTGCTCCACAATCGGTGTTCCCCCTATTATGATGCAAAGCTCTGTAGTGCCTAAGCATGGATGAGGTGTTGTTGTTATATCCCAGCTCCCTGGCACATAGCAAACACTTCACCTTGTACAAAAGTAAAGACAGCTTAACATAAATTGTATTGCACCATCAGTATTATGAAAATACATCTTCTGTAGAAAGGTAAAAGTAGCATTACCTTAGAGGGGTTTACCTCTGACAAACATCTGGCAGACAGTCTTAACAGTTTTTACCTTCGTTTTGAGAACTTTGACTGTTCTAGGCAGACCAGCACACTGAGGGAAAAGACTATCACTCCCCCATCTATTTGCATTGATGAGAGGGGGGTAGCTAATCTTTTTAGACACACCAAAAGCAAGAGTCCTGGACCTGACAACATCTGTGGACAGGTACTGAGAACTTGTGCTGATCAGCTGAGTGGGATTTTTCACTATATCTTCTCACTTTCTTTAGAGCTACAGACAGTACCTACGATTTGGAAACATGCTACCGGTATTATTGTTCCTGTTGCTAAGGGCAGGGTTGTTGTCTCTCTCCCCTTCTGTTTATTCTGTACACGAATGAGTGTTGCACTAATTTCACAAACAGATACATCCTGAAGTTTGCTGACGACACAGTGATCGTCAGTCTTCTAGTGGGGGAGGAGTCAGGCCATGGACAGGTTGTAGATAATTTTGTGAATTGGTGTGATGAGTCCTTCCTCTCACTTAATGTGTCAAAAACTAAAGACGTGATTATTGATTTTAGGAAGTCCTCTTATAGCTCATCACCCACTATCATTAAAACGGCCGATGTTGGGATCGTTGAGAGTTATAAATATCTAGGTGTGGTACTTGACCATAAACTGTGTTTTGAATCTCATGCTGATGCCACTACTAAAAAAGTTCAACAAAGACTGTTCTTTTTAAGGAAAATGAGATCTTTTAATGTCTCATCTGAGATGTTGTCTTTGTTTTATAGAAGTTTTATCGAATCTGTGATGTCTTTTTGTATTGCTGCCTGGTTTGGTAACCTGACAGTGAAGAATAAGAATCGGTTGGGACTTCTGGTAAAAACTGCTAGCAAAATTTCAGGGCGCTGGCAAGATGAACTTTTGGCCATTTACAATAGAAATGTGCTTAGAAAGGCTCATTCTATTATTAATTGTGTGAACCATCCACTTCACAGTGAGTTTGAGTTGTTGCCTTCCGGCCGCCGTTTTACCTGTGAGGAGGACCAAAAGACTCCAGGTCTCTTTTATCCCTACTGCGTCTTGTCTCCTTAATGGCAAATAATTGTCCTGGAACTTTCTATCATTATTATTGTTATTATTTTTTTATAGTATTGTTCTGTTTATTTTTATCCTCCTGCTGTTTAACTAATTTCCCCTTGTGGGACAATAAAGAAATTGAATTTAATTGAATTGAATTGTTGGGAGGAATAAAATCAAAATGTTGCCATAAAGGGGAGGACATCCTCCTCTTCTTAGTTGGCTCCATTCTCTCCTGACTTTCTCTCCTCACTCTCATAAACCTCCAAACTGTCTCCAAACTCTCACTAACCGCAACTCTCCATCAAACACCCACATTTTGAATGAAGTCTGAGGGGTTTATATCTCTATGATAGCTCGCGGCAAAGTTCGAACCACTTCCTGAACCAGTCACGTGGTACAGCCGGGCAGCGAGGCTTCGGACGTCATCATTTTCAGCTCCTCCCATAAATGAAGCAAGCCCCGATACGCCCATCGCGGAAACGCTCTCTCCATTACTCGACACAAGCTTTGAAGCCGCGATACAGAACGTCACATCACTAGTAAATATCATAAAAGATACTAACAAAGAACAAAGCGTAAAAGAAGAACAACAAGCAGAGTGAAAGTGAACCTGTAATGTGGAGGAAACGGACAGTGAGCGCAGTGTAACCGTGACAACGACACACGAGGACGGATTTAAAGTGATCATAAAATCGTCTCCAGACGGTCGTCGTTCGGTGAGTGGAACCAGATTCAGCTACAACAGCGATAAATACGCCTGTAGGGAGATGAAGAGTGCTAAAATACTGAGAAACGGATCTCTGATGAGTGTTTGCAGGGATGTGGTTCAGCAAGATAAAGACACACGACTCTAAAACATGCTGGCTTATCCATAAGATAATAATTTGGTGTGTATTGATGTTGAAAGGGAAAAAGAGAGTTCACAGAGTGTTACTGATTTAATATGCGGGTCAGCTGTGACAGCAGGTGTTAGTACCTGGGAAAGTCTGAAGTATTTATCACTATTCAATAGTGCCAAATAAACGATATAAATGCAACTGATGATGAAGAAAAGGTTGAAATTTTAGTAAAGTCACAAATCACGTCAGCTTTCTTTACATAGCACATTTACTGCAGGGCAACCTGCACCTGGCGAATAAAGCCTTGATTGATTGATTGATTGATTGATCGATTGGACAGTCAGGGATGAGTGCACTAACATACCTGGAGACTGCCGTTTTAATGAGTGTTTGCGCTCTCGAGTCACATGATAGGTGAGTCCTAGTAAATAATTTTTGAGAATGTGAACGTAACACATCCCTGGCTTTCTTTCAATATCTGTTTATTTTTATAAATTATACATGGCTTCAAGCTCACATTGAGGCCTGTGGGGCACTGAGACAACAGACAAATTTAAGTGTTTTTGATATATGAATATTTCATACTTTAAGGTTGCCTGTTTATTTAAGGGAGATGAACAATACATTATAATTGTACCTAATAATACCACAGACGACAGACTAAATAAATAGATTTTAGGTAGATGCTTGTGCATTCTTAAAGTCTTAACTGAGTAGGGCTGGGCGATATGACCCAAAATTCATATCTCGATATTCTTTAGCTGGATGGCAACATACGATGTATATCTCGATATTTTTTTAAAGCCATAAAGTAAGAACAAAAAGAGTTCTTAGTCAAAGCTGTGTCCCAAATCTCACACAGGCACTTTTAATAACAGTGTGCAATACACATACACTTATTCTTCTTTTTTATACTAAGTTAATATACTGTGTTGTGTTGTTTGTTGTGTTGTGATGTGTCATATCGTGTCGTGTTGTGTTATATGTAGTGCCGACGTAGGACAGTTTTTCCAATTTCATTGTACTACTGTACTATGACTGTGCAATGACAATAAAGAGTTATCTTATCTTATTAACATACAGCGTAGATTTACAAGAAAAACTTACTCAGAAATAAATTATTAGCATTTATTAAATAATAATGTTCCATAAATAAAATAAAAACAATGTTGTTTTTGTGCATAACCACAGGCTCACAATCGGGCAGTCAAAATGTAAACTAAAAGATAATAACAAAGATTTCGCAGCTCCTCTGTTGCCAGGTGCTTTTTTGCCCCACTGTATAACACTGGAGTCTGTCGCTGTTGTTTTAAATACTTTCTGCTGGATTTTGTCCCTGTCCTGTTTCCCTTTAGCTGTTTTTCTCTTTAAATAAAAAGTACAAAGTTTGCATTGTGATTATAAGTTAAAATTGGGTTTAACTTATGAGTTGCTACTACTACTACTACTCATTACTATGAGTAACTAAAGCTTTCAGACAAATATAGTGCTGCTATATATTAAAATAAGTCTGTCTCATTCTTATATAAAGTATTCATATATTCACTTTAAAAGAAAAACATTTTTCTGAGATGAAGTTGAGCTGAGAAGAAGTCATGATGTGATATGAAATTGAAATAAATGTATGTTAAATTTTCACTGAAGCTTACCATTTGAGTCGAGTTAAATTTCACCACTGATTATTTTTAGTAGAATATTTTTTTAATATATTAATAACATTTTAAGGTCCACTTATATTGTCAAAGTGAAACGAGACTAGTCTCACTGACTGCATTAGCTAAATTTATACTTTTTTGCCCCACTGTACAGTGGGGCAAAAAAGTATTTAGTCAGCCACCGATTGTGCAAGTTCCCCCACCTAAAATGATGACAGAGGTCAGTAATTTGCACCAGAGGTACACTTCAACTGTGAGAGACAGAATGTGAAAAGAAATCCATGAATTCACATGGTAGGATTTGTAAAGAATTTATTCGTAAATTAGGGTGGAAAATAAGTATTTGGTCACCTCAAACATGGAAAATCTCTGGCTCTCACAGACCTGTAACGTCTTGCACAATCGGTGGCTGACTAAATGCTTTTTTTGCCCCACTGTATTTTAGTTTTGCTGAGCCAAATAAGACAGGTCAGGGTGAAGAAGTGACAGCCAAAGAAAAGCTTACCACAAAACGGAAAAATTATGACAAATCAGACTATAAGGCAAAAAGAAAGTGCAGCTTTATGGTTTCATGGACAAAAGAATTTCTGTGGCTGCAATATGACGAGCTAAATAACCAGGGCTGCACATAAGTGGTCTGCAGGTGCGCATTCGCTGTCAAAATAAAAAACGCGCACAGGATAAGAAGTTGCATCTCGTGTTTGCGTACATAAGATTTTCTGGAGGAGGACAGACATTTGTTTAGAACTGTTAAAGATGTCTGTAATGTTATGTGCACATTGAGAATTTTAGCATCTCCTAGTGGTTAGCTTGGAGACTGCGGTCAAGTGAATTTTTATGTGGTTTAGCTTGTATTCCTATTGGATGTTTAGAGTCACATGAGTGGGGTAATGCAGGAAGCCATTTTAGTATTGGGATTTGCACAATGAGGCGTACCAGAAGTCTCCCTGTTTAATCCTTAAGCATCCACCTGTGTTATGCCATGGAGAAGCATTGTTTGTAAGTTTGAATTGTTTCATCTTTATAAGTAGTGAGTGTTGTATATTTTATTGATTTTATGCATATTTGGAGAGATTTATATATAAATGCCTAGATCTGTTCGCCATGTGAAGCAAATGCATAATTCTTTATTGCGCATATTTCTTTTTGTATTTTTTGTAGTTTGACAAGTTCTGGGAAATCACTGTAAGTTGTACGCTGATGAAGACAAACAAGTAAACAGCCCTCAACTTTACTTTCACGTCTGACTCATCATTCAACGCTTTCAGTGCTTACAGCATATGTTTAGCTATCTGTCACTTCGTGTACCAGAACCACGCATGCAGGGGACAGAATAATGTCGAAGAAGCAAGCTCCTTTAAGCAATTATTTTGGTGTTCCTCCACCTCCAAAGAAATGTCAGAAGGAGTCCGAACCACAAAAGAAGCACGTATTCTCGGAAAAGTGGTTGCAGGAGGTGAGCTGGCTTCAAACAAATGATGAACGCACAGAGATGTGGTGTGGAATGTGCCGTGAAAATCCCACTCTAGCGGACAAAAACAGTGCCTTTTATATGGATGCAAACGCGCGTTGCAACTTATCTGGTGCACGTCTTTTATTTTGACAGCGAATGCGCACATGCGGACCACTGATGTGCACCCATGTAAATAACAATGTTCTGCCGGGTGTGTTGTTGGTTTTCGATTTCTGAGTCGACAAGGACCTTTGTTACTAGGACCAGTCATTTTAAGAAAGGCCCCCATTAGAACCCATGAGAAATGCAAGAAATGCATTATTGCTCAGTCTGCAATATCTTTCCCAGAACAAACACCAATTGCCAATAACATACTAAAAATAAACCTGAAAATCAGTTTAAAACAGCGTACTATGTTGCAAAGAGTGAATTACCACTGACAAAATTTAGCAGTCTTTGCAAACTTCAAAAAGCAAATGGCCTAGATCTTGGTTCCACTTGTCTCTTACCCGTGACTTCAGTGGAAATTTCAAATTCAGGATCTGACACAGACTGATTCATGTCCTACACAGTTCTTACAAGTTCATAGAAATTTCTGTTCAATTAGAACCAAGTATTTGAGTTGATGATTGTAATTTTTATACAATGTTGTAATTTCTGTTTCAACAATTTTTTTGATTGTTTTGTTTCCGTTACAATATTATACTTTAGTGTATAATATTGTAACGGAAACAAAACAGGAAACAAAACATCAATCAAAGAATTGCTCTCTTTTTTTTTTATTCCGGCTACTTAAATTTATTTTTGGGCTACCAAAAACTGAAGAGTCCCTGCCCGAAGGGCTACCAGGAATTTTGAAATTTTGCAAGCCCTGTGAACCGTATATCCACAGTCACCGCAACGCTATGAATCCTGGGGATAGGTTGAGCCACCAAGGATACACGCAACCCATCCTTGAAATCCTGGGAAAAGGAGGACGCATCTGTGGGATGCATTTGGAGCAGACTTTTAACTGGGATAGCTGATAGATTTGTATTGTTTATTGTCATTTATGCTTAGAAATATTTAACCATATATGCTTAGAGGTGTATAATCGATTGTGTAGTGATAGGATGTGTGATCCTTAATAGTCTGCAAAGGCTTTGTGCTTATTTGCTTATTAGTGTTCTGGCATTCCCACCCACACTCTGGGAGCATGGGAGAGGGCATACCTTCTCTTATTGTTTTATGGTAGGATAAACGTGTCTATCTGTTTTAGGCTAAGTGCCTTTTGTTTAGATGAACTGCTGGATTTCCAGACCAGCAGGTTTAGGGACGTCATTTATGGGGTCACACTCTGACCACAGACACACACGCAAGGTACTCTTTGTGTGTTTGTAGACGTCATATGTTAATGAACCTATGTATATTCATGTAACCTTAATAAAAGAGCAGTGTTACGGGGGAGCGGACGAGAGCGACTGGGGCCAAGCGAAGGAACGACGCTTGTCGTGGTTCTCTCCCTCATGCATGAGTAACACGAAGAACTTTGCCTACTTGGTGTTTAATGCTGTTTGCTGTGTAGTTGAATTGTCCTTAATGTTCCAGCGAATAGGTTTGTAGCATAAACCTATCAATAGCCTTCATCACCTGGCTGTGGCATAATCGGCCTCCAAAGGATGCGGCCTATGAATTGGGACACAGCTATTGACTTATCTTGGACTTTATTTCATTTAGACACACAGTCAGAAATGTTTTGAGATTATTTAAAAAAATGATATTGTGCTCATAAATATATTATTTGTTATAAATATTGATTAGTGTGTAATTAAATCGTCTAGTAAATTGATGCGTTCTCATAAACGTGTTGGATGAATTCAGTGTGCATTTTAAATGCTCAGCAAACTGCAAGATGAAAGGATGGTGTGTGTTACAACATGTTAGCCCACATGACACAGTTGACTTCAAGTGATATTAAACTGTTTAATATTGTATATGAAAAAGGCACAATTCCATCAGTCAGGAAGCAGATAATAGTAAACTAGTTAAAAACCCATCGTATTGTTGGGGAGAGAATGAAAACAGATGAAGCTGATTTTTAGATACTAACAGTCTCTTCTCTGGGGATCAGAGTGGGTTTCATAAAGGAGGGACGATGGATAGTTTGTTATATTTGGAATCAGAAATCAGGAAAGCTCAAACAAATAAGGAAATGATGATAGCAGTCTTCTTTAATACAGCCATACAACATGTTCTGGAAAGAGAGACTCCTCATTAAACTCAGAAATCTACGAGTAAATGGATGATTGTTCTATTGAATTATAAGATTGATGAAAGAATATAATTATCCTTGTTTTTCCTGCTATTCTCCTGTCCACACTCCAGTCCAGTAGGCGGGATTAATGCAACTGTAAGCTGATTTGTCAAACGCCATCAGGCCCCGAAGAAGAACGGAGGAGGACAGCACTACTGTGGTAGAGGAGCGGTGTGTGTGCAGACATGGCTGCTGTTGATGAAGCGGACTGAACTTGGAGGAGAGACACAAACTGAAGTATTGATCCCGTCACATCAGTGTGGATCTGATACCAACGTCTGGATCGCTTCATCGATGCTTGTATCGATCCGCTCAGCCCCAGTTGAAGCAGCGATGAGTTCAGTTCAGTATCTGAGAGAGTTCATCAAGGAGAGACTAACTGCTGTTTGTGAAGAAATCTTCTCAGAGGTTCAAAAAACCATCGTCCAGTATGAGGAGGAGATCAACCGTCAGCACAGACTGCTGGATATCAGCTGGAAACCCGACAGAAACTCACACATCATAGGTATGGACATGTTTTTAACTCTGTGCTGTTCAAGCTCAGATTCTTCAGTGTGACTGACTTTACTAGAAGATGTTAAACTGGGTATTTATCAGTGCTGTGGGTCAGTGTCCAGTGATGGACTATGTTGGACTGGTGCAGGTCCATGGTCACTGATAGGTTAGGTTTTAAAACATTTTAATTGATTTATTCATTAAACTTTTTTTTCTCTAACAGATTCCAGTGTTGAGTACATCAGGTGTGTTTTAGATCCTCTGTAAACACTGAGACTGTGCAGTAAAGATCTAGTTAGATGTCAGCAGAAAACACATTTAACAAGTTGTTAACAGACTTCTCTGCAGTTGAAGTGAAGCTTCATTTAAAGAAGGATTTCACACACTGATGTTTTCATGGTGTCACCCTGCAGTTTAGTTTGGGAAACGTCGATGCTAACATGTTAGCATGTAGCTTTTAAAAGATAGTTTGAGTTTTTATATCAACACATTTGTAATTATTGTTCTTGTGTTTCTTTGTTCCTCAAGACCTCCCACAACAACATGACTGTGAGGAAGAGGGGGGTCTGGATGAGCAGCAGGTCTGTAACCAGGAGAGGAACTCCAGTCTGGACCAGGAAGACCCAGAGCCTCCACAGATTAAAGAGGAACAGGAGGAACTCTGCAGCAGTCAGGAGGGAGAGCAGCTTGGACTGAAGGAGGAGGCTGAAGGCATTATTGTCTGGACTGATGAAGAGCAGCTCAGACTGCTGGAGACCATCTCTAAACCTGAGATAAACTTACACAGAATAGGTATGTAAGACTGTGATGTTTTAATAACAGTGAATATGACTCATGTGTGTCACAGTGGAACAATGGGTAGCGCTGTTGGCTCACAGCAACAAGGTCCTGAGTTTGACTCCACCATGTGGCCGGGCCTTTCTGTGTGGAGTTTGCATGTTCTCCCCTTGTTCACTCTCCAGAGACATGCAGACAGCTGGGTTAGGTTAGTTGGTTGCATTTATTTTCAGAGGCACAGGAAGAATTGAAGGTCCAAAAGTAAAAAGCAGCATGAATGAATCTCTTTGGCATAATTTTCTATTTTCATTTACATAAATGCATTTCCACCATTAATTCATGCAAAAAGGTGAAAAATTAGTGCATAAGAATTCAGCAGAATGAAAGATGTGAAACATCTGAGTTTCAAATTTCCACCCACTGCTCAGACAAAATCTGCACAGAGACACAAAGCCAACAACACAAGTTTCATTTTGTTCTGTTATCAGTTTAAGTTTAAGAATTACATGTTTCCTCTGCACCATGGAAATGGTGAGATTTGAACAGTTTACAGGTCTGAGTAAGTATGAATAAATATTTCTATTCTGTTTTGGAAAAAATGAATTCAGAGTTTCTAAACTGAAATTTATCAAACGAAGAGAGTTTTCATGACATTTCAGGCACAGCCAAAACACTGTGTAAGAGAGCTCTGCCCCAGCATGCCTTCTTATAACTATAGCCAATCCAGACATCCACATTCATTTAACAAAAAACATTTATTTATTTCTAGGGCTGCCATGATTAGTCTACCATCAAAATCGTCCACCACTAATTTAATAGTCAACGTGTCGTGTGAAGTTTTGTAAGATTTAAGATTGTAATAACGGACTGAAACAGAAGATGACAGCACTGCATGTACAAGAATGACAGCTGCTGTTATACCCCGAAGAAGAAGCAGTGTCCGGTATCATAGCTGTGTCCAAATTCAGGGCCTGCATCCTTCGGAGTCTGCATTTGTAGGCCATTACGTTGCAGCGATGCAATGAAGGCTGTCCAAATTCGAAGACTCCTCCAAATGGTAAATGGCCTGTATTTGTATAGCACTTTACTAGTCCCTAAGGACCCCAAAGCGCTTTACACAACCAGTCATCCACCCATTCACACACTGGTGATGGCAAGCTACATTGTAGCCACAGCCACCCTGAGGCGAGGATGCCGGACACTGGTACCACCATGCCCTCTGACCACCACCAGTAGGCAACGGGTGAAGTGTCTTGCCCAAGGACACAACGACCGAGACTGTCCAAGCCCGGGCTCGAACCGGCAACCTTCCGATTACAAGGCGAACTCCCGACTCTTGAGCCACTATCAAGAGTTGGGCTGCATCACCATGCGGCCGACAAATGCGTCCTTCATTTCCCCAGATATGAAGGCTGGGTTGGGTGTATCCTTCGTGGCCCAACCTATCCCAGGAATTATAACGCGCCCCAGCCAATTTACGTTCCCAACAATGGCGGCAGCTACTTAATTTTGTCACCCAGAAAGAGTAATATTAAAACTAACTTTTAACATATTTTCAGGTGAGAAATGTAGCTGTGTAAACTTCAGATATCTGCACGGTTTATCAAGACATCACCTATTTGCAAAAGTGCTCTGACGTTTTCAGAGACGTCTGTTACCCACCAGCTCGATAGCTAGTGTAGGAATGTTTAGCTGATTTTAGAGTTTAGAAATGTGTTAACATAGAATGTAGAACTATTGTAGAGACACTGCCCTCAATATAATAAAGGCCTGACTGTGTCGTGAACTTAGGAGTAGTTTGTAGGAGACCCCTCCCCCACTTGAACTGTGAAAGTAAAACCGAGAGGAGTTAATGCTGAGTGGAAATTCCCCAGAGAATGTTTGGGTGGGGGTCTCAACATTTGTAACTGGATAACTGTGGTCTGGAAGGGAGAAGGGTTTTATGACCTAGGGAGTCACCTACACCCACAGTGTTTTAACTGTCACGCACACACATCCACATGCACACTCACTCATGTGCACTCACACATACACACAGGTATGCATACACAGTCACTCACGAGCACTCACATAGAGACGTGGGAACGCGCACATGTAGGCATTCATGTGCTCGTGCACATAGACACAGACAAAGTTTGCAACACACCGTGGGGGTTTTATGATGGGGTCGCCCATACAAAACTGTGTTTCACAGACAAAGGAGTGAAGATTTATAAAGATGACTAAAGGTTTTGTGAAATGACTACTGAGTTCTGGTGCCGTCTCTGGAAGTTTCGACGAATAAAAGAACCGGGGTAAAACTGATTTCGCAACACTAGCCAGGGGTTCAAGGCACAAGAAGAACTCAAAGTTTTCAAACCTCCTAATTTTTCACATATTTATACACTTTAAATTTCAGTGGTATATATGAGCAACATACTCAAGATGTAGAGATCTGCTAATGGTTTAGACCAGTAAATATTTTCTCAAATGTTTGTTTTGCTATCATTTTGTCCCCTTTGTGCCTTTAGATGTCCATCAGCAGCATACTTTTAAAGAAGAGGATGTTCTTACAGACCAGCAGGTCTTTAACCAGGAGAGGAACTCCAGTCTGGACCAGAAGGACCCAGAGCCTCCACAGATTAAAGAGGAGCAGGAGGAACTATGCAGAAGTCAGGAGGGAGAGCAGCTTGGACTGAAGCAGGAGACTGATACTTTCAAGGTGACACCTGCTTATGAGAAAAGTGACCACAGTGAACCAGAACCAAACAGCGAGCAGCTCCTTTCTCACAGCTCTGCTGAAGTAGAGAGCCGAGATTATGAAGAAAATGGGCATGTGGACTCAAGGTCAACTAGAAATGCAGAGCTGAAGAAGAGGCATCACAGTCAGAGAGTAGACAACAGTCCTGTGTCAGTGAGTCAAAGTAGAACAGACACAAAGAACAAGTCTGTACAATGTGACGTGTGTGGAAAAACTTTACCTGATAAATACAAACTGATTGCACATCTAAGAGTTCACACAGGTGAGAAGCCATATTCTTGTAGCACCTGTGGGAAAAGATTTTCTGACTCATCAGCGTTAAAAAAACACATGAGAATTCACACAGGTGAGAAACCTTATTCTTGTAGCACCTGTGGGAAAAGATTTTCTGACTCATCAGCGTTCAACACACACAAGAGAGTTCACACAGGTGAGAAGCCATATTCTTGTAGCACCTGTGGGAAAAGATTTGCTACCTCATCAGCGGTGAAAACACACACGAGAGTTCACACAGGTGAGAAGCCATATTGTTGTAGCACCTGTGGGAAGAAAATTTGTACCTTGTCAGCATTCAAAACACACATGAGAGTTCACACAGGTGAGAAGCCATATTGTTGTAGCACCTGTGGGAAAAGATTTTCTGACTCATCAGCGTTTAAAAAACACAGGAGAATTCACACAGGTGAGAAACCTTATTCTTGTAGCACCTGTGGGAAAAGATTTGCTGACTCATCAGGATTCAAAACACACACGAGAATTCACACAGGTGAGAAGCCACATTCTTGTAGCACTTGTGGCAAAGGATTTATTCAGAAGTCACGTTTGGACTGCCATGTAAGAATTCACACAGGTGAGAAACCGTATCCTTGTAGCATCTGTGGGAAAAGTTTTGTCGATAAGCTACAATTAAAGAAGCACATGAGAATTCATACGGTGTAAAAGGTATATACTTAGAAAATGTGGGACAGCTGTGAGTCATTGCTGAACACCTGAGTGAAAAGATGATCCATATTCAAATTTTTTTTTCTTTTTTTCCAGAGAAGTAAAGAACTCTCAGCATTGTTTGTTCAGTTTATTACATTATTCTATTAATTGCATCAGGAAAACTGATCTTACATTTCATGAGGGTTAAGGTTCAGTATGCTCTTTTCGATTGGTTCATTGTTTAGCTCTGTTTATTATTATTGCTTTATATCCTATAATGGGAGAAATGGACCCCAATCCAGTCTTCTGGTTAATAGTTGTAATCATTTGCTCAACTGAGTTTAAGTCACAATAAAAATGAAGAAAGTGAGCAACAGTCAAGAATTGTGTTTATTCTTGTAAGGGAGCAAAAGTATCAAATACCAAGTTTCATGCTTGAAGGGGGAAGTCCCCAGTATATTTTGTCAGTCCCACCTAAGGATGGGTATCGTCAGTGTTGGGGAGTAACGGAATACATGTACCACCGTTACGTATTTAAAATACAAAATATGAGTAACTGTATTCCCTTACAGTTACCGTTTAAAAAGGTGGTATTCAGAATACAGTTACTTTGTTGAAATAAATGGATTACACTGCGGTACTTTCCTGTTTCATATTGTCGCGGGTCAGGACTGTTTGGGTTTTGTTTGACAGCTACGTTCTGTTGTTCCAGGCGGCAGCGTTACGGTTGCCATGGTTACAGGGCGACGCTCTCTCTCTTTCTGTGACTGTGTGTTTCCTGGGTGAGAGAGCGCCTTTTCGTTGTTGTTGTTGGTGTGCTAAGCTAACAGGCAGAATGCTACAAGCATAGCTCTAAAGAATGTAGCATCATGGGCAGTGTAGTCCGTGTTGCGGGGAGAATGGACTGCCATACACGTTATGGGTCTGTGAGCGCGAGAAAAAGGGGAGTGGAAAGGTACGAGTTGTCGTCGAGAAAAAACGGGAGCTGGAAGCATGTAAATATAATAACCACTTCAGCCAAGAAGAGTGCCTGACGAGCCCAGTTGTAAGTAAGCTATTAAGACTCGACTGTAAACAGTGTTCGTGTTTTCCTCCGAAAACAATAAGTTCCGTTGGAACAGTCTTTCAACGCCTCTCTCTGTCTCTCGCAAGAAAAGTTGACCCACACAACAAAGTAAAGCTATTTTTCGGCTACGAGCCGACAGGGACCCCGCCCTATTAGTCAGAGGTCCCTTTACTACAGTTCGGAGTCGCGGACCTTCAGTAATAGTAATAAATCACACAGCAATAATACATTCACGTTGTTGTAAAAAGCATGATAATATATTAAGTAATCCAAAGTATTCAGAATACGTTACTGTCATTGAGTAACGTAACGGAATACGTTACAGAATACATTTTGGGGAATGTATTCTGTATTCTGTAATGGAATACATTTTAAAAGTAACCTTCCCAACACTGGGAATCGTTTAGGTTTTATCCGATACCGGTGCCAAATCGGTACTTTTGAAATGGTGCCGGTGCTCAAACGGTGCTCAAACCGGTGCTTAAAGAATGGAGAACACAAAATTGGTCCAAAAACCTCTCATGTTCAGCTGTTTTTTTGTAAAGACATAACAATGTTAGCCTTTTCTGCAGCTATGGGGCATATATGGTATCACTCTTGGCTGGAAGCAGTGCTTAAACAATGGAAAAAAACACAAACTTTGTCCAAAAACCTCTCATGTTTAGCTGTTTCCCTTTTTCTTTGGTCATTTTAGCCTTTTTGGCCAGGGTGAAGGGAGTATCTGCCATCAAACAAGAAGACAGCCATATGTAGCTATGATGATGTTTGCTAGTTCACCTTACATGCATTAATGTAATAACGTGGTTAGCCTACTCAACGTAAATTACACACGAACAACATAAAGCTTCTCACGCAGAGAAGAACGGCTGCTGCTGCCATCATCATCCGTCATCATTTCTGCTACACTGGCAGGGCTAGGGGCCAGGACTCTCCTCTTCGGGTTTGTGGGGGATGTTTCTAAATCCAGGTCCGATAACAGGCACCACACCCGCAGTAGATGTGCTCGGTGTGAGGTCTCACAGCAAGCTATCAAATACGGCGCATTTCTCGGCTTTTAAAAAAAAAAAAAACTCTATGCGTCGCCAGGTGTTTCATCGGATTCAAGGTGTTGACAGTATCACAGTATCAGCTTAAAGCACTTGTTGCAGGCTGCTGAGTTTGCATATTTTGCTGTGAAGTACAGCCAGACTTTTGACCGCTTCACCTTGGGCATTTTTAATCTGTAGCTCTGCTCTAAAAGAACGTACGTACCTGCACCCACCTACTATCCTCGGAAACGTAAAATGATTGGCTAGAAGTGTATCACAGCTCAGGAAAAAAAAGCACCGAAATGTGCGCTGCTTTTCAGTCTGGTTACTACCGTTTATGTCAGAACCGGTGCCATCATGGCACTGGACACCGGTACCCATCCCTAGTCCCACCCTCCTTTGCCATAAAACTGTCACACGATAACTAATTTCCTTCTAGACGCTTTTGAGAAGCCTCTAGAACAGGGGTCTGAAACTCGCGGCCCGCAGGCCATTTGTGGCCCACGTCACCTGTACTTGCAGCCCGCATATTGATGTGACAAATTTTTTTTTTTTTTTTTAATTAGTATACAAAAAAAAAATGATTTAATATGACGGCAGAGTGTTACAGGCATGGCCCTTTAAGACTGTAGCCTCATGGTGTAGCCCGTGCTACAGGGAGAAAGTGTGGGACCACCCCTCCCTGTGTGTGTGTGTGTGTGTGTGTGTGTGTGTGTGTGTGAGCGTGAGGGAGGGAGGGAGAAAAAGTAAAGTCAAAAACTATGAGGTGTTACCGAGCATAAATGGGAGATGGAAGCATGTAAATATGCTGACGAGCCCAGTTGTAAGTAAGCTAGCTAGCTTAGCTTAGCTCATAGCCGACTCGTTAGCACCATGGCTACTTCAACTGTCCCTCCTGCACTTTCCTGCTCATTGTGTCAGATGTTTAGTTATTCCTCGGCCTCCCTTAGCAGTAATAATACTTGTAAGAAATGTATCATATTTATAGTTCTGGAGGCCAGGATTACTGAATTGGAGACTCTGCTTCGCACCCTTCATTCACCCATAGCTAGCCAGGCCCCTGTAGCTGGTGCAGCCGAAGATAGCGTTGGCCCCGCTAGCTGTTCCCCGGCAGATCTCAAGCAGCTGGGGAAAGAGGGCAGCTGGGGGGTCAAAATCTGGTAATTGGTGATTCTGTTCTCAGACATGTGAACCTAGGGACACTGGCAACCATAGTCAATTGTCTTCCAGGGGCCAGAGCAGGCGACATTGAAGGAAATTTAAAACTACTGCCTAAGGGTAAACGTAAATACAGTAAAATCATAATTCACGTCGGCAGTAATGACACCCGGTTACACCAATCGGAGGTCACTAAAATCAATATTCAATCGGTGTGTAACTTTGCCAAAACAATGTCGGACTCTGTAGTTTTCTCTGGTCCCCTCTCCAATCAGACCAGGAGTAACATGTTTAGCCGCATGGTCTCCTGAAATTGCTGGCTGTCTGAGTGGTGTCCAAGAAACGATGTGGTCTTCATAGATAATTGGCAAACCTTCTGGAAGAAACCTGGTCTTGTTAGGAGAGACGGCATCCATCCCACTTTGGATGGAGCAGCTCTCATTTCTAGAAATATGAACAAATTTATTAAACCCCCCAAAATATGACAATCCACAGTTGGGACCAGGAAGCAGAGTTGCAGTCTTACACGCCTCTCTGCAGCTTCTCTCCTCCTGCTACCCCCCCCCCCCCCCCCAAAAAACCCATTTCCATTGAGACTGTGTCAGCTCCCAAAAAGACAAAAAATAAACTAAAAACCAGCAACAAACTTAAATATAAAAAATCACAAAGAAAGAACAGTACCTGGTTGCAGCCAGATGATTATGTTAGTTTAAATGAATCAACACTCCCGAGTCATTCTAACTACCAGAAACCTCAAAGCACAGGCCGAGGGGGTGGTGTGGCAGCAATTTTTCACACCAGCCTATTAATTAATGAAAGACCAAGACAGACTTTTAATTCATTTGACAGCCTGATGCTTAACCTTGTTCACCCCAGCTGTAAAACTCAGAAACCAGCCTTACTTGTTATCATCTATCGTCCACCTGGGCCTTACACAGAGTTTCTCTCTGATTTCTCAGACTATATATCTGATTTAGTTCTCAGCTCAGATAAAATAATTATTGTGGGTGATTTTCACATCCATGTAGATGCTAAAAATGACAGCCTCAATATGGCATTTAATCTCTTATTAGACACAATTGGCTTCTCTCAAAATGTAAAAGAACCCACCCACCACTTTAATCACACTCTAGATCTTGTTTTAACATATGGCATAAAACCGGAACATTTAACAGTGTTTCCTGAAAACCCTTTCCTGTCTGATCATTTCCTGATAACATTTACATTTACAATAATTGATTACACAGCGATGGAGAGTAGACTTTATCAAAGTAGATGTCTTTCTGAAAGCGCTGTAACTAAGTTTAAGAATATAATATAATAGAATTAGAATAGAATTCAACTTTATTGTCATTGCACAGGTACAGGGCAACGAAATGCAGTTTGCATCCTTCCACTGTTATCATCTTCAATGCTCATAGAGCAGAGCAGCTATCTGAACACTACCCCATCAGAGATCAATTAACTTGTTAATAATTTTACCTCCTCACTACGTACGACTCTAGATACTGTAGCTCCTGTGAAACTGTGAAGGACGCTAGCATCAACTAGCTAGCTGGTCGTCACGGCAAAGCTACAAGAGCGTCTCTCAGCATGGGCCCGAAAAAAGTTCTGTCAGCCGAGGAAGGTGACGATATTAAGAAGTCGCTGGAGTTTATGACAGAGGAGATTTCTACTGTCAAACTGCAGCAGAAAGCCATCCTGGACCTGGTCGAGGAAGTTAAGGCTCTCCGCATCCAGAACGCCGAGAAGGATCGGTGGCTGGCGTACCTGGAGAACAGAGTGGCGGATTTGGAGCTGTACACCCGGATGAACGATGTTATCATCACGGGGCTTCGCATCAAACCCCGGTCATACGCCCGGGCGGTCGCCACTGACAATGTAGGAGGGCCAGGAGAGGAAGATGTCAACTCCACGGAGCATCAAGTGGTTACCTTTCTACGGTCCAAAGGTGTGGAAGTGGATTATAACAACATTGAGGCTTGGCACCCTCTACCCCGAAAAAATGACAGTGACAAACCAGCCATCATTGTGAGATTTGCAAACACAAAACACAAAACAGCACTGTTAAAACAAGGAAAGAAACTGAAAGGATCCGATGTCTTCATGAACGAACATCTGATAAAAAGAAATGCGGACATTGCCAGGAAAGCACGTTACTTGAAGAAACAGGGAAAAATTTGTTATGTCTATCTGTGGTGATTTTAATATTGACCTGTTGAATCCGAAAAAGCATAAAATGACCGACGAATTCCTAAACACTATGTACAGTTTGAGTTTACATCCTAAAATAACCAGGCCTAGCAGAATTACACCACATTGTGCCAACTTACTTGACAATATTTTCACTAACAATATGGAAAACAACATTGTGAGCGGAATATTAATTAATGACATCAGTGATCACCTACCAGTTTTTGCAGTTTATGACACTAATTATAAGAAAAATCAGCATGAAGAACAACTGAGATACAGACGTGTAAGGACAGAAGAAACTATGAATGCATTTAAGAACGATCTATTAAATCAGGACTGGGACAATGTGTACAAAGAAGCTGATATTGATATTGCATATGGCATATTTTTAAGAATATTCATGGAGTTGTACGATAAAAACTGTCCAACAATAAAATACAACAGAAAGCACAAATATTCAGATAGACCATGGATCACTAAGGGTTTACAAAATGCATGTAAAAAGAAAAATACACTCTATAGGGAATACCTAAAACAAAGAACAAAAGATGCTGAAAATAAATATAAAAAATACAAAAATAAGTTGACCAATATTATACGTGTATGTAGAAAGGAGTATTATAGTAAAATATTGAACAACAATAAACATAATATGAGGGGAATATGGGATGTTTTAAACGGTATCATTAAAAATAATTCTGGACAACAAAGTTATCCACAATACTTTATCGATAATGGCAATATTATGGAAAACACTGCTGATAAGGTCAACAGCTTTAATCATTATTTTGTAAATATTGGACCAAAACTGGCAGAACAAATTCCTGAGTCACTGCCATCAGTAGAATGTAGTGAAAATGTGATTGATAGGAACCCTAACTCAATGTTCCTCACATCAGTGGAGGAAAAAGAAATAATTGACATTGTACACATGTGTAAATATAAAACATCTACTGATTGTAATGATATTGACATGAAAATCGTCAAGAAGGTCATTGAAGGAATTCAGACGGGAAAAGTGCCAAACAAAATGAAAATAGCTAAAGTTGTGCCGCTGTATAAAACTGGGGATAGACGCCACTTCACAAATTACAGGCCTGTTTCTTTACTACCACAATTCTCCAAAATCCTAGAAAACCTGTTTAATAAACGATTAGACAAATTCTTAGATAAATATAAATTACTCTCTGACAGTCAATATGGATTCAGATCAAAAAGATCAACATCTCTGGCATTAATCGAATCAATTGAGGAGATTACGAATGCTATAGATCAGAAACGGTATGCAGCTGGAGTATTTCTGGATCTCAAGAAAGCATTCGACACAATCAATCATGACATATTAATTAATAAACTGGAACGGTACGGGATTAGGGGGGTTGTACTGCAATGGGTGAAAAATTATTTAAGTGACAGGAAACAATTTGTGAAGCTGGGTGTCCATTCCTCATCATGCTTGGACATTGCTTGTGGTGTTCCACAAGGCTCTGTACTGGGTCCAAAATTATTTATATAAATGATATTTGTAAGGCATCTGATATATTAAAATTAGTATTATTTGCAAATGAGATATATATATATATATATATATATATATATATATATATATATATATATATATATATATATACACACACACACACACACACACACACACACTTATATAATATTAGTACTTATATATTAGTACGGATTGTAGGTTGTGTATCCTTGAGGTGTTAATGGGGTTATTGAAAATGTGTGTGTATATACGTATGTATGGATAGATAGAAACATATATGTGTATATATTAAAAAAAAAGATTACACATAACATATAATGTAATTGCAAGGAGGTATTTCTGTAGTCTATTGATACTAGATAGTGGAAAAGGGGTTGGATTAAATAAGCTTATGCTTCTTCCTGCTCCTTTTTGAGCATGAACGTTATTTGGAGTTGTGGTTGCTCGTTTTCCTTTTGTTTTGCTTTGATTCATTTGTCTCTTTTAATTCTATTTTTTGTACTTTTTCAACATGTTCAAAATAAAGATTCAATCAATCAATCAAAACTAAGGCCTCAAATCAGTACCTGACTCCATGGTATAATTCTCAAACACGTAGCCTAAAGCAGATAACTCGTAAATTTAGAAGATCATCATTTAGCCTGGAGAAATAGTTTGCTACTTTAAAAGAAAGCCCTCCGGAAAGCCAGAACATCTTACTATTTGTCACTGATTGAAGAAAATAAGAACAACCCCAGGTTTCTCTTCAGCACTGTAGCCAGGCTGACAAAAAGTCAGAGCTCTTTTGAGCCAACCATCCCTTTAACGTTAACTAGTAATGATTTCATGAGCTTCTTCACAAATAAAATTTTAATCATTAGAGAAAAAAATTACCAATAATCATCTCACAGATGTAATATTATCTACAGCTACTTTTAGTACCATTGATGTTAAGTTCGACTCCTTTTCTCCAATTGATCTTTCTGAGTTAACTTCAATAATTACTTCAGAATCAGAAAGGGTTTTATTGCCAAATGTTGAGCAGGTTTACAACATTAGGAAATTGCTGCCGTGCTTCAGTGCAAACATACTGTCATAGAAAAATAAAAATAAGAATAAGAATTAAAAGTGCTAAGTAGATAGATATATACATGATATATACATGAGTGCAGGTGGTGATCAGTGCCAAACATGGAATGATGCAGTGAACACAGCGTATGGTCATGTGCCAGGGGTGGGAACAGTCATACGGTTATTGTTCATGTGTCCGACAGCAGAGGGGAAGAAACTGTTCTTATGGCGAGAGGTTCTGGTGCGAATGGACCGGAGCCTCCTGCCTGAGGGGAGCAGGTCAAACAGACTGTGAGAAGGGTCAGCTGAGATCCGAGCTGCACGCCCCAGTGTCCTGGAGGTGTACAGGTCCTGCAGAGCTGGGAGTCTGCAGCCAATCACCTTCTCAGCAGAGCGCACAACACGCTGCAGTCTCTGTTTGTCCCTGATAGTGGCTCCAGCGTACCACACGGTGATGGAGGAGGTGAGGATGGACTCGATGATTGCAGTGTAGAATTGCATCATCGTCCGTGTTGGCAGGTTGAATTTCTTCAGCTGCCTCAGGAAGTACATCCTCTGCTGGGCTTTCTTAATGACGGAGGTGATGGTGGGCTCCCACTTCAGGTCCTGGGTGATGGTGGTACCCAGGAAGCGGAATGAGTCCACAGAGGTGATGGGGGTGTCAGACAGGATGATGGGGGGGAAGTGGGGCTGTGTGCTTCCTGAAGTCCACAATAATCTCCACTGTCTTCTGGGCATTCAGCACCAGGTTGTTGTGGCTGCACCAGGACACCAGACGTTCAACCTCCCTCCTGTAGGCAGACTCAGAGATGAGTCCAATAACGGTGGTGTCATCTGCAAACTTGATTAGCTTGACAGACTGGTGGGTGGAGGTGCAGCAGTTGGTGTACAGGGAGAAGAGCAGAGGAGAAAGAACACAGCCCTGAGGGGAGCCGGTGCTGATGGTCCGGGAGTCCGAGACATTCTTTCCCAGCCTCACGTGCTGCTTCCTGTCCGTCAGGAAGTTAGTGATCCACCGGCAGATGGGATTAGGCACATTCATCTGGGAAAGCTTACCTCGGAGATGGTCTGGAAGGATGGTGTTGAAGGCAGAGCTGAAGTCCACAAACAGGATCCTGGCGTAGGTTCCTGGGGAGTCCAGATGCTGCAGGATGAAGTGTAGGGCCATGTTGATGGCGTCATCTACAGACCTGTTGGCTCTGTATGCAAACTGCAGGGGATCCAGGAGGGGGGCCGTGAGGGTCTTGAGATAGGAGAGAACCAGGCGCTCAAATGACTTCATGACCACAGATGTCAGAGCCACGGGTCTGTAGTCATTTAGTCCAGTTTCTTGGGGACAGGGATTATGGTAGAGGACTTGAAGCAGGCAGGCACATGACATGTCTGCAGTGAGGAGTTGAAAATGCCAGAAAACACTGGGACCAGCTCGTTTGCACAGTGTCTGAGGGTGGCAGGAGACACACCGTCTGGGCCGGGAGCTTTTCGAGCATTCAGACTCTTAAACTGCTTCCTCACACCTTCTTCATGAATATGAAGAGTTGTGGTGGGAGGAGGTGGTGTGAAATCCTCTTTTGTGTGGGGTGAGGAGGGGGGTGTTGTAGGTGAACAGTTTGAAGGTGGTGATGGCTCTATGGAGGGGGGAGAGGTGGGGGAATGAGTGTCCAAAGTGTCTCTATTGTTGGGGCCGTTGGAGGTGTGAAGGCTGCCTGATGGCTCGTCAAAACGGCAGTAAAAGTCGTTGAGGGTGTTGGCCAAGAGCAAGTCATCAGTGGAGTGGGGGGTTTTAGGCTTGTAGTTGAGATATTTCTTGGCCCAGTCTTGACGTTTCAGCTTGTGTGTCTTGTTCAGTGGTGGTCGTCTTTCAGCCTTTCTTACCTTGGCCATGTCTCTGAGTATTGCACACCTTGTGCTTTTGGGCACTCCAGTGATGTTGCAGCTCTGAAATATGGCCAAACTGGTGGCAAGTGGCATCTTGGCAGCTGCACGCTTGACTTTTCTCAGTTCATGGGCAGTTATTTTGCGCCTTGGTTTTTCCACATGCTTCTTGCGACCCTGTTGACTATTTTGAATGAAACGCTTGATTGTTCGATGATCACGCTTCAGAAGCTTTGCAATTTTGAGACTGCTGCATCCCTCTGCAAGATATCTCACTATTTTTGACTTTTCTGAGCCTGTCAAGTCCTCCTTTTGACCCATTTTGCCAAAGGAAAGGACGTTGCTTAATAATTATGCACACCTGATATAGGGTGTTGATGTCATTAGACCACACCCCTCCTCATTACAGAGATGCACATCACCTAATATGCTTAATTGGCAGTAGGCTTTCGAGCCTATACAGCTTGGAGTAAGACAACATGCATGAAGAGGATGATGTGGACAAAATACTCATGGACAAGTGGTAAAGGGATTAATAACAATTTAAAACTTATCATTTACAGTTTGATGATTTAAAGTCTCACACACAACACATCGAAAGGTGAGGGGGCCGGCTGCTTCCAAATAGAGCACATTTCATTCATAATGCTGTAAATCCAAGCCCATTATGTACTCTTGATTTGAATACTGGGTTGTGCGAAATCCCAGAAATACACCTTGTGGTGATCCTCGAGTTGGGGGATGGGTGGTCATACTGGAGTGCAAAATTAAAACCAAGATGGACAAGAAAAGTTCAAAGCCATCAGGTGCTCAGTTTAGAAAAAAAAGACAAAAGAAGAGGAGGATAGACGAGCAAAAGATACAGGTAAGAAGATGTGTCATTGGATAATGGCAGGTAATCCTGAAACAATCAGAATCAGAATACTTTATTAATCCCTAAAGAAATTATGTGGGTTACAGTTGCTCCAAGAAGAATTGGTAAAAATAGTTACAGTAACAGACTAAACTCCAAACAATACAATATGTTACAGATTTTAATATTAATTAGTCATTGTCAGTTGTTGATTTGTCCTGTTCTCATTGTATGACTAATTATGATATCTGTTTGGTAGCCGTTTGCATACTATGCATACTCTCTCTCTTCGTGTGTGTGTGTGTGTGTGTGTGTGTGTGTGTTTCTGTAGTGAAATTCAGTATCGTTCCAACAACAGTTTTTTGTCAATGTACAATCGTTAATTTTTATGTACGTATGTATGTGTGGGGGGGCAGAGGGAGTGTTTGCCCAGGGCGCCAGAAAAGCTAGGACCGCCACTGCTGACAGGGTGTCGTAAAAGGGGCTACGCATCGATAGTAGAAACATTGATGGGCAACCCGCTGATTGGTCGGCGAAAATGTCGAAGGAGCGCGCTCGGTATTTTCCGGCAGCAGAGCAAGAACTCATGAGTGAGGGATTTCAGGAGTTTCAGAGTTTAATTAAAACGCAAGGGAACACTGCAAAGGCTGCAAAAGCAAGGAGAGAGGGCTGGCAGAAAGTTGCTGACAAATCAAACTCGTAAGTAATTTAATAATAACAATTATAATGGATTGGGTTTATATAGCGCTTTTCAAGGCACCCAAAGCGCATGACAATACCACTGTTCATTCACTCTCACTTTCACACACTGGTGGAAGCAGCTACGGTTGTAGCCACAGCTGCCCTGGGACAGACTGACAGAAGCCAGGCTGTTATATTGCGCCATCGGCCCCTCTGGCCAACACCAGTAGGCGGTAGGGTAGATCTATCTATGACACTATATTGTCCAATATTATATGGCATTATATTATATTATAATATGTTGTATTATATCCCCTTTCACATTAGAGCCACAACAGGACCCACTAGAACATGGGAACAAGTAAAAGTGAAATATAAGCATATTCTACAGAATGGTAATATTTATCACTTATATTGCTTTTCGTCTCTTGGAAAGAGACCCTGAAATAAACTGTTTGTTTGTTCATAACAGCAACCAAGAAAAGGGCAGAGCAGAAGAAGACAGGTGGTGGTCCTGCACCCCCTCGTCAACAAGTTGGTTAAGTAAATAATACCCTCACGGGAATATTGATATCTCTCAATGAGCACACTGTCGCGCTGAGCTAAAGGATCCTGTCTGTCCTGCAATATACGCTGAGTTCTGAAAACTCTCCTTATCAATCTTGCACCTTCCGCAATGGGTGGCTCGCGTAAACGGACAGGACATGGCTGCGACAGGCTTCCCAAATCCACCTTCGCTTTTATAGCCGTGGTCTCTCATCTTGATTACACGAAGTAATTTGCAATTACTACTCTGAAATATGAATTACATCTGTAATAATCACATACATGTAATAGAATGTTAATAGTACATTTCCCTTTTTTAGGAAATGACCTGTATGTATCTGTGTGAGATCAATAAAAGGATCAAGTGCTGCATTATCTTTAGTTACATTGATGTTATTTATTTATGGTGAAACAGTGGTGGAATATCGCTGTTGCATTCGTATAAATGAAGCGGACATACCTGCGTGGCCGCGATCTAATCCTGTTTACATAAAGTAAACCTGCTCCCGAGCAGGTTTACGTTTACGGCTCTGTTGCTATGACAGCAAGTCCCGGATGAGCTTCGGGGAACCGAACGATCCAAGATCACGCGAAATCGTCAACAATCAAATCCAGCTAACTTACTTAGCGAGGTATGAAGAACGGGCCCCAGGGTTTGACTCTTTTTTTTGGAAACAGTGATAAATCTTGGGTATCACACTGTTACACAAACAGCTACAAATATTTGCACAACAAAGTCCTCACTGTCCTCTCAGGTCCTCGGTCCTCCAGAGTAGGAGTGTACCTGGATCACAGAGCAGGTATTCTGTCTTTCTACAGCGTCTCTGAAACCATGACTCTCCTCCACAGAGTCCAGACCACATTCACTCAGCCGCTCTATGCTGGACTATGCTATCTTTATTACTCTGATGGAGCCACTGCAGAGTTGATTAAAGTCAAACAGAGAAGACAGGTTCATGTTGATCCCTGACCATTATATGTACTTGTGTAGTTTCTAAATGAGGCTTTACATTTTAGAAGCTGAGAAGTTCAGTGGTCCATTGATGTGTGAAAATAATATTGCACTGATTCAAAATGAACTTACATTTATGGGCATTTTTTACAATTATGTAATCGTGCTACTAACAACCAGTTACTGTATTTAGAGTAAAATCATTTAAAGGCATTTTTAGATGAAAGGTTTCTACTTGATAACTACTTGAACTGCTTTGTTTGAATTTCAGAAGATTTGGCAGGAATTTTCCTTTTAGGCTTTTCAGTTTTACAATCCATACTTTGGAGGAGAACAAATAAAATCTAAAAGTGAGCTGTAGTGAGTATTGATTTCTTCTCTCAGTACATAAGATAACCAGTCCCAGTTCAAATCTGTTGCCAGAAGACTCATTAAAATCATGGTAGTTACTCTGTATCTGATGCTTTAAAAAAAAAAACTAGTTTAGAATAAAGGTTTCTGATGTTTAGTTGAAGAATATCTGGACCAGAAGTGAAAACCAGTTAAAAACAGAACATTGATGAGAGCAAACAACAGAGGCATGATATCAGCAAACATTATGGTTTAAAATAAAAATAATAAAACTCCAATAAAATTTAGGCAGAAATTTCTGCTTCTTACTCGTCTGCAACACATCCACCATGTTTCAAATATTCCTGCTGTTTTTGCACTAATTTTAGTTTCTGCTCGCAGGAAGTTCATCAGTGAGTCTGATCTGAATTCATATGTGAGAAAATGATTACACACAAATGAACCTGGAGCAAAATGAGCAGAGAGACTGAAAGAAAAATTTAACGACATACAGCAGCAGAATGATGGAGGACCTGTGATAAATATTGTATCAATAAGAAGGTTAAGCAAGTGTCTTTCAACATGTCGCAGATTTGTTGTACGGGCCTATTTACACTGTCTCTATAAGTTTTATAAACCGAAAAACAAACAAACAAAGGTGTCTGCTCAGTCAGCAGTGTAGGGGGGAGGGGCTCTAAGTTGACCTAACGGGCTGTGAATGGACAGCAGACTGCAGAGGGAAGTGACGTCTCAGGAAGTGAAATGAGAATAGAAGTGGATGGTGAGCGATGTAGCGGTGAAATAAGATAAACACAATAAGACAAACAAACAGAAAACAAAGCGGAAAAGGAGAACAACATGTGGAGGAAACGGACAGTGAGCGCAGTGTAACCGTGACAACGACACACGAGGACGGATTTAAAGTGATCATAAAATCGTCTCCAGACGGTCGTCGTTCGGTGAGTGGAACCAGATTCAGCTACAACAGCGATAAATACGCCTGTAGAGAGATGAAGAGTGCTATAATACTGAGAAACGGATCTCTGATGAGTGTTTGTAGGGATGTGGTTCAGCAAAATAAAGACACACGACTCTATAACATGCTGCCACATAAAATACATCAAGTAATTAAATAAAATGTATTTATATATCACTTTTCACAGATAAAAATCACAAAGTGCTTCACAATTAGATTAAATTCAATCAGAAGCATTATCAAGGACTACAACATCTAGTCCTTTTACTGAATATAAGTTTGTTTGTAGTGGAGTCTTGGCAGCGTAACGACAACGATAGAGTCCCACAGCCTTGGTGCCTGAAAAGCCTGATCCCCACAGGTTTTGAACCTAGTACGTGGGGGCAACAGTAACTTCTGCCCTGAAGAACTATGTGCTCGGGATGAAGCATCAGGTTTCAACAGGTCAGCGATATACTGGCCCAGCTGTCTGATGAACAGAATCAACCTTTTGAGATTTACTTACCTTGATCATTAAGCACGCATCAAGACCTTATTTTATTAATATATTTTAAATGATAGCAGCACAAACAAAATATGTTGCAGCACAAAACGTAGCACAAATGTTTGACATCAATTTAGTTTGATTTGTGTAATGTGGAGGGGCTGGTTGATCTTTTGACCTTTACATTTTCATTAATATCTTTAAAACAGAAGCAGCACAAATGACAATTTTAGCAGTAAATGGCAAATTATACTATTGAATTATAAAATTGATGAAAGAATATAATTATCCTTGTTTTTCCTGCTATTCTCCTGTCCACACTCCAGTCCAATAGGCGGGATTAATGCAACTGTAAGCTGATTTGTCAAACGCCATCAGGCCCCGAAGAAGAACGGAGGAGGACAGCACTACTGTGGTAGAGGAGCGGTGTGTGTGCAGACATGGCTGCTGTTGATGAAGCGGACTGAACTTGGAGGAGAGACACAAACTGAAGTATTGATCCCATCACATCAGTGTGGATCTGATAGCAATACCTGTATCACTTCATCGATGCTTGTATCGATCCGCTCAGCCTGAGTTGAAGCAGCGATGAGTTCAGTTCAGTATCTGAGAGAGTTCATCAAGGAGAGACTAACTGCTGTTTGTGAAGAAATCTTCTCAGAGGTTCAAAAAACCATCGTCCAGTATGAGGAGGAGATCAACCGTCAGCACAGACTGCTGGATATCAGCCGGAAACCTGACAGAAACTCACACATCATAGGTATGGACATGTTTTTAACTCTGTGCTGTTCAAGCTCAGATTCTTCAGTGTGACTGACTTTACTAGAAGATGTTAAACTGGGTATTTATCAGTGCTGTGGGTCAGTGTCCAGTGATGGACTATGTTGGACTGGTGCAGGTCCATGGTCACTGATAGGTTAGGTTTTAAAACATTTTAATTGATTTATTTACTAAACTTTTTTCTCTCTAACAGATTCCAGTGTTGAGTACATCAGGTGTGTGTTGGATCCTCTGTAAACACTGAGACTGTGCAGTAAAGATCTAGTTAGATGTCAGCAGAAAACACATTTAACAAGTTGTTAACAGACTTCTCTGCAGTTGAAGTGAAGCTTCATTTAAAGAAGGATTTCACACACTGATGTTTTCATGGTGTCACCCTGCAGTTTAGTTTGGGAAACTTTGTGTCTTTCTGTGTGGAGTGAGGAGCTTCAATGCTAACATGTTAGCGTTTAGCTGTTAGTGTGCACAACTATTTCCCTCTGTGTGTGTGTGGCTCATAATTGGTCATATGACAGGCTGATCGGCATTTATTCAGGTTTTGATTCATGCTTTATAAAATAGTTTGAGTTTATGTATCAACACATTGGTCATTATTATTCTTCTGTTTCTTTGTTCCTCGAGACTTCCCACGACAACATGACTGTGAGGAAGAGGAGGGTCTGGATGAGCAGCAGGTCTGTAACCAGGAGAGGAACTCCAGTCTGGACCAGGAGGACCCAGAGCCTCCACAGATTAAAGAGGAACAGGAGGAGCTCTGCAGCAGTCAGGAGGGAGAGCAGCTTGGACTGAAGAAGGAGGCTGAAGGCATTATCGTCTGGACTGATGAAGAGCAGCTCAGACAGATGGAGACTATCTGGAAACCTGAGATAAAGCTACACAGAATAGGTATGTAAAACTGTGATGTCTTTATAACATTGAATATGACTCACAGGCATCACAGTGGAACAGTGGTTAGCACTGTTGGCTCCCAACAACAAGGTCCTGGGTTTGACTCCACCTGGGGTCCGTTCTTCGTACCTCGCTAAGTGAGTTAGCTGGATTAGATTGTTGACGATTTCGCGTGATCTTGGATCGTTCGGTTCCCCGAAGCTCATCCGGGACTTGCTGTCATAGCAACAGAGCCGTAAGCGTAAACCTGCTGGGGAGCAGGTTTACTTTATGTAAACAGGATTAGATCGCGGCCACGCAGGTATGTCCGCTTCATTTATACGAAAGCAACAGCGATATTCCACCACTGTTTCACCATAAATAAAAAACATCAATGTAACTAAAGATAATGCAGCACTTGATCCTTTTATTGATGTCACACAGATACATACAGGTCATTTCCTAAAAAAGGGAAATGTACTATTAATCATTCTATTTCATGTATTTGATTATTTCAGATGTAATTCATATTTCAGAGTAGTAATTGTAAATCACTTCGTGTAATCAAGATGAGAGACCATGGCTATAAAAGCGAAGGTGGATTTGGGAAGTCTGTCGCAGCCATGTCCTGTCCGTTTACACGAGCAGCCCATTGCAGAAGGTGCAAGATTGATAAGGAGAGTTTTCAGAATTCAGCGTATATTGCGGGACAGACAGGATCCTTTAGCTCAGCGCGACAGTGTGCTCATAGAGAGATATCGATATTCCCGTGAGGGTATTATTTACTTAACCAACTTGTTGACGAGGGGGTGCAGGACCACCACCTGTCTTTGTTTGCTCTGCCCTTTTCTTGGTTGCTGTTATGAACAAACAAACAGATTATTCCAGGGTCTCTTTCCAAGAGACTAAAAGCAATATAAGTGATAAATATTACCATTCTGTAGAATATTCTTATATTTCACTTTTACCTGTTCCCATGTTCTAGTGGGTCCTGTTGTGGCTCTAATGTGTAAGGGGATATAATATAACATAATATAATATAATGTAATATAATATTGGATAATATAGTGTAATCTAATAAATTTACCCTACCGCCTACTGGTGTTGGCCAGAGGGGCCGATGGCGCGATATGGCAGCCTCGCTTCTGTCAGTCTGCGCCAGGGCAGCTGTGGCTACAACCGTAGCTGCCTCCACAAGTGTGTGAATGTGAGAGTGAATGAATAGTGGCATTGTAAAGTGCTTTGGGTGCCTTGAAAAGCGCTATATAAATCCAATCCATTATTATTGTTATTATTAAATTACTTACGAGTTTAATTTGTCAGCAACTTTCTGCCAGCCCTCTCTCCTTGCTTTTGCAGCCTTTGCAGTGTTCCCTTGCGTTCTGATTAAACTCTGAAACTCCTGAAATCCCTCACTCAAGAGTTCTTGCTCTGCTGCCGAAAAATACCGAGCGCGCTCCTTCGACATTTTCGCCGACCAATCAGAGGGTTGCCGATCAATGTTTCTACTCTCGATGCGTAGCCCCTTTTACGACACCCAGTGATCTCACATTACTTCATCCAGCTGTACTAATCGTCAACAGCAGGTGTGTTCGGAGAACCGGATTAGCGAGCTCACAGTTAGCGCGATGATTTGATCTTGGATGTGTCATTTGATCTTGGATGTAGTAAGCGACGTACGAAGAACGGGCCCCAGGTGTCTAGGTCTTTCTGTGTGGAGTTTGTATGTTCTCCCCTTGTTCACTCTCCAGAGACATGCACACAGCTGGGTTAGGTTAGTTGGTGACTCTAAATTGCCCATAGGTATGAATGTCAGTGCGAATAGTTGTCTGTCTTTCTGTGTTGCCCCTGCGACAGAGTGTTGACCTTTCCAGGGTCAACCCTGCCTCTCCCTATGGTAGCTGGGATTGGCTCCAGCACCCCATACCCTAATAAGAACAAATGGAAGAGAATAACCACAGCTCAAGGTTGCATTTATTTTTAGAGGCACAAGAAGAATTGAAGGTCCAACTGTAATAAGCAGCATGAATGAATCTCTTTAGCCTGATTTTCTGTTTTCATTTACATGAACACATTTTTGCCATTAACTCATGCAAAAAGGTAAATGCATGCATAAAATCCAGCAGAATGAAAGATGTGAAACATCTAAGTTTCTCACAATATTTGGAGGGTCATGAATATCATTTATGAAAAAAAAGGGCAGAGACAATGCTTTAATTTCAGGGGATGCTGAAAAAGCCTTTGACAGGATGGAATGGCCGTTTGTATTTGAAGTTCTGAAAAAGTTTGGTATTGGAAACACATTTTTTAAATGGATTCAATTGATATACTCCAATCCTCAAGCAGAGATTTTAACTAACAGTCATTTTTCCACACCATTCAGACTACACCGCGGAACTAGACAAGGGTCCCCCTTGTCACCTCTCTTGTTCACCTTGGCAGTTGAGCCTCTTGCATTGTCAATTCAATTCATAAAAACATCAGGAATTAAAGTAGGCAATATTGACCATCGTATTGCCCTATATGCTGATGATGTGATCCTGTTTTGCACCAACTTAAACAAATCAATACTAAATCAAAACTTCCAAATTTAATGTGCTACTTTTTGGCTACCAGGAAGACACTAAATAAACAAACTGAGAATCCGTTTCTGAAAAACACTATAATAATCTGGTTTGAAACACATAACTACTTGGGAGAAACATCACAACTGTCAAGGTTCCCTCCAATATTTAGAAACAACAGCTTTCCTCCCGGTAGGGCAGATGCAGGCTTTAGACTTTGATTCGATCAAGGTATAAGAAAAGTGTCTGATTTATTTAGGAATAATACTCTAATGTCTTTTGAACAACTTAGAAGTACATTTTCTATTCCTGCAAAACACTTTTTCAATTTTCTTCAATTAAGAAATTTTATTTTAACCACACAAGGTTAAAGCTTAGAACTCTCCACCTACTGTTCTCTAGAGAGCACAGTTATAAAACATCTAAATGGGAGAGGTCAAGTTTCTGCATTTTTCCAAAGTGTTTGTTGATTCTTTGGAGTTTTCCATAGAGTCTATTTTAGAGGCATGGAGGAATGATTTGCAAATGGATATATCTGATGATGAGTGGTATAAATCATGCTCCTTGGCCTAGAGTCAGACAATCAACATTACTTCAATATAGATGGTTAACAAGACTCTATATTACCCTCTCAAAATTGCATCATTTTAACCCAAACATCCCAGACGCCTGTATTAAGTGGGGAGTGGATAGGGGCTCTTTGTTTCATTGCATATGGGAGTGCCCACATGTGAAAGTCTTTTAGGAAAAGGTAATAAATCTGACGGATGAAAGCTAAACCAGTTCCACACCGCTGAAGTTGCATTTTTACAAACCAATTCTGGTTCCTCCGTTTCATTCAACGATCCACTTTCACCCTTGTCATTCTCAGTTGCCGCTGTGCCTTTTTCGCCATGTGCGTACGAAAACAAAGGCACTGCGCATGCGCGTTTTACCCATGTTCTATCGCGATATTTCCTTTTCTTGTCGTTGCCCAACATTATACTGGTATTACTGTGAACGGTATGATATGGCCCAGCCCTAGTTCAGAGACTTATTCCTGTGAACAAAGCTCTATCCATTTTAAAGGGAAGCTGATCGGATCAGGGTCTTGGAGCTAAGAGCTCCTGCCCGATCCCAGACAACTTCAAAGAACCAGCCTTCCCTGCAGTTTTTTTATTCCGTGAGCAGAAGCACCACCCATTGTAAAACCCATATGGTCATAAAAGTTAAAGGCACTGTCTTCTGATCACAAAGGGTCGTCTCCCCTCACCCCTGTATACGATTTAACCCCTTCAGCGGTCCACTATATACAAACACAGGTGAGCCTATAAAGGGCAGGAAGTAAACATTCTTTACCAAATAAGGAAACCCAGAATCTTTCATGAAATGTTAAACACTATAGCTAATTGCCTTCCCCACCATCTAAGGTGTGTAGGGGAGGAACAGAAAAACATCTAAACATGCAGTTTAGGACAAGATTTACAAATTTAAGTACAACAGTGGCAACTTTTATCCAAATAACTATGTGTGCACGTGTGTGCATGTGTGTGTATGTATATGCATGTGCGAGTGTGTGTGTGTTTGTGTTTGTGTTTGGGGGTGCACTTGTGTGTCCTCCTGCCCACAAAAGGGTCATAACGGCAGGAAGTTTACTAACCAAAAAACACAACCTTAACATAGGATGTCCCTATAATGAAACACTATAGCCTCCCCCACCAACAAATTGGCTGGAGAGGTGGTCAGAGACAAAGGAATGTCTTTGATGCTGCTGCTTGAACTAAGACTTACAAATTTAAGTAACACAATGACAATATTTAACATTTGACTCCAACATGGGTAACTATGAATAAATATTTCTATTCTGTTTTGGAAAATATGGAATTCAGAGTTTCTAAACTTAGATTTATCAGGCAAGAAGAGATTTTTTTTTACGGCATTTCAAGCACAGCCAAAACGTTTACACCTATGTAATAGAACTCTGCCCTAGCATGCCTTGTTATAACTGTAGCCAATCCAGACATACACATTCATTTAACAAAACACAACATCTATTTATTTCATACGTCACAGATATTCACATATGAATTTGAAATTTGACCTTTGCTAATAAGAATGTTAGAACTAAACATTTGCATCAGTGCCTGAATAATTTGTCACATTTGTACACTTTAAATTTCAGTGGTATATGTGAGCAACATGCTCACTATGTAGAGACCTGCTAACGGTTAAGACCAGTAAATATTTTCTCAAATGTTTGTTTTGCTATCATTTTTTCTCCTTTGTGCCTTCAGATGTTGTACAGCAGCATGCTTTTGAGGAAGAAGATGTTCTTACAGACCAGCAGGTCTGTAACCAGGAGAGGAACTCCATTCTGGACCAGAAGGACCCACAGCCTCCACAGATTAAAGAGGAACAGGAGGAAGTGTGCAGCAGTCAGGAGGGAGAGCAGCTTGGACTGAAGCAGGAGGCTGATACTTTCATGGTGACACCCACTTATGAGGAAAGTTCCCACAGTGAACCAGAACCAAAAAGTGAGCAGCTCCTTTCTCACAGCTCTTCTAGAGCAGAGAGCCGAGATCATGAAGAAAGCCAGCATGTGGACTCAGGATCTTCTAGACGTACGGAGCTGAAGAACAGACGTCCAAGTAGAACGGACACAAAGAACAAGTCTATTCAGTGTGATGTCTGTGGAAAAACTTTACCTGATAAATACAGAATGACTGCACATCTAAGAGTTCACACAGGTGAGAAACCGTATTCTTGTAGCACCTGTGGGAAAAGATCTTCTGACTCATCAGCGTTAAAAAAACATATGAGAATTCACACAGGTGAGAAACCATATTGTTGTAGCACCTGTGGGAAAAGATTTGCTGACCCATCAGCGTTCAAAATACACACGAGAATTCACACAGGTGAGAAACCATATTCTTGTAGCACGTGTGGGAAAAGATTTACTGACTTATCAGCTATCAAAAAACACACAAGAATTCACACAGGTGAGAAACCATATTCTTGTAGCACCTGTGGGAAAAGATTTGTCCAGAGGCCGCAATTAAAGAAGCACATGAGAATTCATCCTGGTTAAAATGTTCATATTTAGAGAATGTGAGACAGCTGTGAGTCATTGGTGAACACCTGAGTGAAAAGATGATCCATATTCAAGTCACTATTTTTTTCCAGAGCAGTAAAGAACTCTGTGTTGTTTGTTCAGTTTATTACATTATTCTATTAATTGTATCAGAAAAACTGATCTCACATTTCTTGATGGTTAAAGTTCGGTATGCTCCCGTTCTATTTAATAGTTTTAATCCTTTGCTCAAGTGAGTTTTTATCAAAATAAAAATCAACAAAATTGAACAACAGTCAAGAATTGTGTTTATTTTTGTCAGGAAGCAAAAGTATCAAATACCAAGTTTCATGCTTGAAGAGGGAAGTCCCCAGTACAGCTTGTTAGTCCCACCCTTTTTTTGCCTTAACCCTCTGGGGCCGACGGATGCACCGGCGTGTCAAAATCACATGACCAATTTAAGATGACACAGTTACAAGATGCAGCGACTCAGTCTCCATTGGGTCGAAAATGCGAACTTCAAACTATATACCAGTTTTTGAATTGTCTCGATTGGCCAGGTAAAACCAATGTTATGATAAAAAATACACGCAATGTTTTTTTCTGAACAAAACAGTGGTGTTTACAGCAGGAAGAACGGTAAAAACTGCGTTTTCTAAGGACAGCGCTAGCAAACACTCTCCACTTGCGAGTGAAAAAAGAAAAAGAAAAAACACCCTTCCCTATTGGTGTTAGAGTTTACCATGTCAGCCAATCAAAAAATGATATGGCAACATGTGACACTTGTTGTTTAAGGAAAAGAGGAAGTTTTTAGGAGTGACACCCGCGACGGAAAGCGGGCGAGTGAAAGAAAGAGAGAGAGAGCGAGTTTTCATATGTGAGACATTAGTGACGTGTAGTGTGTTTGGAGCCTATAGTTAGTGTGTTGTGTAGTTATTGTTTTGTATTGTGTGTCAGTTAGACTGCTGAATGTCACATTTGCTCCAAAAAGCCACCAAAGGCAGATTCCAGTGTAAACGCTGTTTCCACCTGGAAAACTGGACTGATGCACCTCCTGCTGTCAAACCTGCAGGGTTTAGGCCTGTGGTGTTCTCCTCTGTCTTATACTGAACACAAACTATTTTTATTTGGACTGGCACAAATAATTTGTGTGCCTTCTTATTTGATGCAGAACACCTGATTGTTCTGTAAATAGATTTAAATGGTTATATTAAAAAAACAAAAAAAAACGCCTGAGGCCTTGGCTGCATTTTTAGGTAAATAGTACCATATAACTTTGTTGTTTGCAAAACATGTGCAGGATTTTTAGAACTGTACAATTTCTATTTGCATTCCAAGTTGTGAAAATGATTCAATAAACATGTTTGTGGGTTTTACAGTATAAAATATAACTTTTTTCTATTCGGATTTTGAATTTTTTTGTCTGAATTTAGATGAATTGTGCTAATATAATATGCCAAAATGGAAAAAATAACTCAGATTTCAGATATTTGAGGTTGTGCTGGAAAAAAAATGATACCAAACAAGGCAAGATAAAGCGTTTTTAAAGGTGAAATATAGAGGTAAAATCAAAAGTAGTCAAAAACGGCCAAGTATACCCTGGACCACAGAGGGTTAAAAACCCATCCCTAGACCCAGCTGTCTTAACTAATTATAGGCCAATCTCCAACCTTCCTTTCATATTAAAAATCCTTGAAAGAGTAGTTGTCAAACAGCTAACAGATCATCTGCAGAGGAATGGTTTATTTTAAGAGATTCAGTCAGGTTTCAGAGCTCATCACAGCACAGAAACAGCTTTAGTGAAGGTTACAAATGATCTTCTTATGGCCTCTGACAGTGGACTCATCTCTCATCTCTTGTCCTGCCACTTGGGCCCTAAAATCATAGAAATATGGTATCTAACCAGATTCTTTCTCTGGATGGCATTACCTTGGCCTCCAGTAATACTGTGAGGAACCTTGGAGTCCTTCAACGCACATATTAAACAAATATGTAAAACTGCTTTCTTCCATTTGTGCAACATCTCTAAAATTAGAAATGTCCTGTCTCAGAGTGATGCTGAAAAACGAGTTCACTGCAGGTCTGCTTGTTGTTCCTAGAGTATTTAAAAGTAGAATGGGAGGCAGAGCCTTCAATTTTCAGGCCCCTCTTCTGTGGAACCAGCTTCCAGTTTGGATTCGGGAGACAGACACTATCTCTACTTTAATCTTTCCTTTTTGCTAAAGCATATAGTTAGGGCTGGACCAGGTGACCCTGAATCCTCCCTTAGTTATGCTGCAATAGACGTAGGCTGCTGGGGGATTCCCATGATGCATTGAGTTTTTCCTTTCCAGTCACCTTTCTCACTCACTATGTGTTAACAGACCTCTCTGCATTGAATCATATCTGTTATTAACCTCTATCTCTCTTCCACAGCATGTCTTTATCCTGTCTTCCGCCCCTCCCTGAGCCTGGTTCTGCCGGAAGTTTCTTCCTGTTAAAAGGGAGTTCTTCCTTCCCACTGTCGCCAAAATGCTTGCTCATAGGGGGTCATATGGTTATTGGGGTTTTCTCTGTTTCTATTATTGTAGGATCTACTGTACAATATAAAGTGCCTTGAGGTGACTGTTGTTGTGATTTGGCGCTATATAAATAAAATTGAATTGAATTGGACAAAAAACAACTAAATTCAGACCACTGAGGTTGAGCTGAAAAGAATGATACCAAACAAGGCAGGGGGAAAAATAAAATGAAACAATTTAAAGGTGAAATACAAATGTAAAATCAAAAGAAGTCAAAAATGGCCAATCATATTTTGGACCTCAGAAGGTTAATCTGACAAATCATGAAAAATTTGGTTTAATTTTTTTTCATGACAGTGCAGATTTCTGACATTTTATGTAAATTAAGCTTGTAACAATCTGATTTTTTTTTTCTTACAAAAAGCAGTGGAACTTAAGTTAGACTTGTGTTTGCCCCATGTTGTTTCTTTCCAGCTTTCTGGATTTTATACTTATTGGGTTACATGTTTATTTATTATATGGGCTAGATCCACCGATGGACCCTGAGAGGAAAATCCGCCTCTTAATCATCCAGTGCGCAGATATCATGACCACAGACACTTCAAATAAGTTATCAAACCTCCAGCATACCCTGAGTTGATTGTATTCCTTTAAAAGTTTCAGTTTTTCTCAACAACACTGGATCAGATTCATGTGCGTGTCCGTGGGAGCACCAGCACTCCCTGTAGCATCGACAGGTCGGAGGTTTCCAGTTCAAAACCTCCAACCTGTTTTATAGAGCGGCAGCAAACAGCAGTTTCATTCTTTGTTTACCCACATCAGCTGTTCATCCACAGGCTCCACCTGTGTGATTATATCACTGGCCTGCACAGAAACACAAAGAGAGAGAGCAGATATGTTATTAACCCACCCAAAAAAATCAACACCTAAAAGTAAACACAGGAAATCTGACAGGGTATTTTATTTATATCTGTAAGGATTTGTCAGTGATATATTGTTTTCTGTAGTTTTTCTTGTGTACACCACCAGAGTGGATTTGAAATCAACCAGTCAAGATGTGATTGAAGTGCAGTCTTTCAGCCTTAATTTAAGGCGCTTAACAAAAACACTGGATTAACAACTGTTTTTATACTTTTTCTTTTTTTAAGCCAATTTTCTGAGGCTTAAAAATACGTGAATAGTTAACTGATAGTTTCATGACCAGGTGAGTCCTGTTCTCTCATTATCCAAGGAGAAACTCGTCAGATTACTGGAACTGTCAACATGAAGTCTACAGAGGTATTAATGCCAGTGAAGGAGGGATTATGTATAAAATCAGCACTTTGAAAGTGTACAGAGGCAAGACTACAGTGTGTTTGTGTCCAAATACTTATGGCTCCTCACACACCTTCAGTGTGAGCTCATCCTCGCTTTCTGCTGTGAAGTCAAACAGAGCTTTGGCCATTCCTTTAGCCACAGGCTGCTGGCCTGTGATTGGCTGAGCTGGAGAAGAGAGAAAAAAGAAATGAAAAACAGCTACGACCCACACCTCAGTCTGCACACACACCATTTAAAAAAATCAATAACTGAGAGAGTCCCTTACATTTTAAATCAATGTTGACAGCATTTCTAGTAAATAAGGGCAGATGGCATGAAGATGAACTGAGGACGTGATTTTGGGATGACCTCATTCGGCGCTACCTGTGTCTCCCATGCCAGGCAGATCCCCTTCCACTAATTTGAGGTGAAAAGGGGGAAGAAGGGCCACGAAAAACTGTAGTCCCACTCCTTAATGTCAGATAATTTATGTCCAACTAATTAGAAAATAAATATAAATAATGTTGTTTAACAGAAATGTACTATCTAATCTTATGTTTGTATACTGTCTTATCATCACATCCTGTGACTTACCTGAGCTTGGTCCACCTTGGTTGGTCTCCTTGTTTTTTTGCAGGTCTCTGTAATGTCTCAGCATAGATGAGGCGATGTTGTTGAATCCAAGCTCTTTTGAACACAACAGAAATTATAAGAAAGATGTAAGAACATGTGATGTGCTGTGTTGTTTATTGGTATTTCTGTAGTTATTATTACTATGTGGGTATTGGGAGAAATCAGATCAAAATCAAAACGGGAAAATCTCTTTCTTGCTGGTTCAATCTCAAAAAGACCCTTGAATAGTCTCAAAAGGTTGATTGTCGTTCCTTCGGACATTTTCAGTGGGAGAAACGTTTCGTCACTCATCCAAGTGACTTCTTCAGTCTCAGCTGAATGCAGGTTTCCCCAACCTTCACAAAAATCTTCCTGGATTACTCAACACACTCTGAAGCCTCTAAAAGTGACGTGTGATACCACTGATGTCTTTTCTGAAGTGATACCAAGTAAAATTCAAGGTAATGTCGGTGTTACTGATCTGATACTTTGTGCAAAAACCTAATGTGTTCTGAAACTAAAAATAAAACGTAGTGTATTTAAAAGTATACCTTCATAATGAATGCAAGACATCAGACTACTTGTTCTTATTGTTTAAATGTGAAGAATTCTCATGCAAGAAATAAGAAATAACAAGAAATAAAGCAACTAAATTCATGTGAGGTGATTTCAAGGACGCACATTTTAGTCCAGGCTAAACTCATACAGCTATTTAGTGTAGCATGTATTTATTTCATCAGTTATTTCATAACCATATTAGTCAGTGTAAATTTGAACACATGGTACTCAATAAAAAAAACCCTAAGCCTACACATCAGCCACTTTCCAGAATTCACGTCGCCAACAGCACCACATTGTGTCCCTCTGTACCTGGATAGTGCTCGTCTGTGTTGAGTATAACTTAAGTTAAGAACAACACAGCGATTGTTCAGCAACCATGCCAGAATATTTAATGACCGAAATAACACAAAATACACGTAATAAATAAACAAGTTTTACCCGAGCTGTCTATCCTCCTCTCACTCATGCCCAATAGTGCTCACTGCTACCACACCTGTAACAGTGTACACAGTTATCATGATCATGTTGCAGGTGTCTTCTCCGTCGATGGGCAGGGCTATAGAAGAAGGGCTGGCTGGCTGCATATGTTGGTATTGGGGATTACTTTTTGCTGACCATGAACTGGCATGAACAACTGACCCTGTGGTGCCACCGGAACAGGAAGATTTGACATTTGGCATAGCTCTGATTGTTGGCATGAGCTCTAGTAGCAAGTCGTCTACACCTCAGAGAGCAGGCAAGCTGTGTTTGAGCTCTTCCCTAAAGTACACCTTGAGTTTTCTCCTTCCTCCACACTTGGGATAATTTTGGAGGACGGGGTCAACTTGGTTACTTCTTTCCAGTAGCTGTCCCACATCACATACATCCCAGCAGAAATGTTGCACCTCTGAATAGGGGAGTAAAGAACAACACAATGACTGTTCACCTCCCCCTACAGGCTAATTTGAAGACGCTTCTGTGTTATGATTTACTTTTGTTTGTGTTTGATAAGGATTGTGGTCTTGTCACATGTGTTACAAACTGCATCTTGGCTGTTTGTGGAGCTGAAATAGATCCACACATGACTATAATCAGCTATTATTGTAAATCGAGTGACTGAGCACATGTGAGCGATGATGCATTACATATCACTGTGACAGAAGTAGTTCCTACCAATCATTTAGATGATCCCAACAATAGCAACAATGTAGTTACTTTACACTGTGTTCCTGTTAATCATAAACCACAAATTTACCTCAGTTTACTAAAATATTGATGTTTTAATATATAGAAACGATTGTGGAACATAGCTATCTGGTATAAGAGGAATTGATATTTCTGTATCGATCTGTACTCCAGAAGGACACATCGCTGCCTCTGTCTTTGTGTGCTACTGTCCCTTTCCTCCTCTGCTTCTCGTACTCATGGGCAAAGTGAAGCTTCATGAAACACTGAAATGTTTGAGGCATTTGTGCTGGAATTATATTGATTAAATAAGTAAGTAATTTGTTATATCTCCACAGTGACACCTGCTGGCCAATTTGATTATCACTGTATCTTGATTTGTGAAACAATGACACAGACAGGAGCTGCATGTACAGTGTAGCGAGGAATGCTTTGTTCTCTACATTGGAAAGACCAAACAGCCACTGCATAAACACATGGCACAACAGGGAAGAGCCACCTCGACAGGATAAGACTCAGCTGTACATCTGCATCTAAAGGTCAAAGGTCACTCTTTCGAGGATGCCAATGTTCGCATTTCTGATAAAGACAAATGGTTTAAAAGAAGAGTGAAAGAAGCCATCTATGTCCACTGTGAACAACCATCTTTGAACAAAGGCGGTGGTTTATGACACCAACTGTCTGCCATCTATAATCCAGTTTTGAGATCCCTTCCCAGACGCCTTAACACCCACTCTTGGCTCATGTGATCTCAGTAAGTCACATGATACAGTGGGGCAAGTTCTCACAACGGGTTCACCCGAAGCCTTGAAGTGGAAAAAAACTAGAGAGTAGACAGCACCAGAGCTAAAAACCTTCAAATTCAGTACAGTTCATATTTTCAAAAAATTTGAGTAGAAAAATTTAATAAAATATAAGTTCAGAAAGCTGTTCTTGAATAAGTGTGAAATGGGAAAGTCTCAAGCTAAACTAATAAGCAATGTGTTTAATGTCATTGATTTAAGGACCCAGGGTCCAGGCCTTGGTCCAGGGACCCAGCACTTATGGGTTTTGTTCTTAACTCGGGCTGGCAATCCTCTCGGATCGTCCTGCCCGGGAGGTCCTTATTAATATATTTGTTTTCTATGTTATTTTCCATATTGTCATTGGTCGCTCTCCCTTTTTCCTCTGTCTCCCCCTGTGTGTGTGTGTTTGCTCGTTCACGATCCTGGAAGGGTTCTGCATTGGAGGCTGCTACACCTGCCGCTCATCATCAGCTGTCACCAGCTGCCGCTGATGCCACTTTACTTAAGGGTGTAGCAGAGCTCTGATTGTTGTTGTTCAGCTCCAGCATTGCAGCTGGCGCCGATGTGGTAGCCGCATGAGATGATAGTGGTGTTTTCCTTTAGTGCAAACAACTGCATGTCAATTTAACAGTTGGTCTAATTCATTATTTGTTAAAGAAAATGCAGATTTAAGACACTTTGCCATGGTTTCATTTTCCAGACCTGTCAAGTAAATTCTTTTTTATGTAATTGAGAGTTTTACCAGAATTAAGTAATTCTGAAAACAAGCTCTACTTTTATGTTTTCATATTAATATTTCACCTGCGGATGTTGTGATTGGCGGCTCCATCTTCACATTGATCTTTCAGCAAAAATGTTTTTGCTTGACACGTTATTTTCCTACAAGTGTATAATACGTACAAGGCATGACAAAATTTGAGTGAATTCAAGTATGTTTTTTTAAGTATATATTTTCTAGTTTTGTACTTGTTTGTTGCTTTTATTCTCTGGTGTCCCGCTTCAATAATGTTTATCTGACTCTGGTATTCTATCGGATCACATATTCAGTCTTAACTGTATTTACTGATTGCATTCAAATTAATGTTGTCAGTTATAGTTATCTTGTTTCAAAAGGCAACATCAGTTGGTAAAATGACCAATAATGTTTATTTAACATAAACAAAAATGTGGCCGCACACATATTTCTCTTTCTTTTAACAACGTGTTTTAAAGTGAAACATGGTTGTAAAATATAAATACAAAGAAAACCTGTAACAAGATCAAGGAGTAAATGAAACAATGATGATTGCTTTAGATGATCCATTTTGCTATAGAATCAATTATAATTTTAAATGTTCTTAATTTACTTTCAGTGAAATCGAGCATTTAAGTACTTTTTCAGAATAGTATTAATAAACTGACGAGTGACTTTTTACTGCTTTATTTATTCTAAGTTGTTCTTTTAGAATTTCTCCACCATCGCTGATTAGAGATTCGAACACTGTACAGTTGTTGATGTATTGCATTGCATCTTCTCAGTGACCTTACAATAGGGTCAGTGTGTCTGTACAGCGTACAGCAGCTAACCTCTGAGCACGTTCCAATGTTTTGACAGTTTATTCATCCATCCATCCATCCGCTTCCGCTTATCCTTTTCAGGGTCGCGGGGGGCGCTGGAGCCTATCCCAGCTGTCATAGGGCGAGAGGCAGGGTACACCCTGGACAGGTCGCCAGTCTGTCGCAGGGCCAACACACAGGGACAGACAACCATTCACACTCACATTCACACCTAATGGCAATTTGGATTTTCCAATTAACCTATCCCCACAAGCTGCATGTCTTTGGACGGTGGGAGGAAGCCGGAGTACCCGGAGGGAACCCACGCAAACACGGGGAGAACATGCAAACTCCACACAGAAAGACCCCGGCCTGATGTTAGAATTGAACTCAGGACCTTCTTGCTGTGCGGCAACAGTGCTAACCACCGTGATATTAGAGATAATAAATGAGATATTTGCTCTTTTGAAATGCTGTTTCATGGTCAACGTTAATATCCAGTCATGAGAGATGGAGGCACCAAGACATGTCTATTCCTGGATGCAGTGGTGATCCTAGCCTGTTTGGTGCCCTGGGTGAATACTCCCACTAAACACTTCCTTTTCTAAACTAAGGATCTGATGGCTTTGAACTTTTCTTGTCCATCTTGGTTTTAATTTTGCACTCCCGTATGAACACCCATCCCCCAACCCAAGAATCATAACCTAACAGACCTACACCTTATTTCACAGATTCGCTTTGTCTACGGTTTATTTCTGGGATTTCGCACAACCCAGGATTCAAATCATGAATACATAATGGACTTGGATTTACATCATTATGAATTAAATGTGCTCTCTTTGGAAGCAGCAGGTCTCCCTCCCCTTTTGACGGGTTGTGTGTGAGACTTTGAATCATCAAACTGTAAATTATAAATTTTAAATTGTTATTGATCCCTTTACCTCTAGTCCTAAAGTGTATATTTATTTTCTTACTCTTCTTATATTTATTGTTTGTTTACTTGCACTGCTGTAACTGGAGCCTCGTCGTCTCGTCTCTCTATATACTGGACTGTATGTAGCGGAGATGACAATAAAGTTTACTTTGACTTCAGCAGCGAGCAGGCGCACCGAGGGCTCTCGCGCTCACTTTTCGTGTATAGAATTTCCATAAAACGTCGGTGCAAATTATAAGTCTGTATCATAATGTCTGGTGTTTTCGTGTTTGTTGGTTTGTTTTTATTTTGTTTTATTTTTCGAGTTGGTTATTAGATGCTGCGCCAGCCAGAGAATCCCGCCCCGCCCTCTCCTCCCTGTGCCGCAGGCAGCAGGCGCACCATAGACAAACAGTATCACACACTCTTGATTTTTAGTCTACGAACACCTCTTATAATGACTAACTACTCCTGAAATGTTGGAGGTTTTAGCTCTGAACAGAAGAATAAAAACAATAATCAGTCAAAATGTCCTTTTGTTTATTGAAATAATCCTGTCCGATAACATGAGGACAGTATATGTATCATTTTCTGTTGTAACCTACAAACTGAACGGTAATGTGACAACACTCATTTTTCACAAAAGCAGTTCAATACTTCCACGTCTAGTTGGTTGTAATGGAGGCGGAGTCAACTGGATCCGCTCGCCCTGCCCAGTGAATGCTCCCGACACAAGAGAAATAAATTCTGTCTCCATGCCACAGCTCTGCAGTCAAAAACAGGCTCACTGCAGCCACTAAGAGTGAATAGTATTAAACTCTCACTAAGTTCGATATTTTTCATCTCTGTTCACAGGTTTCTGGGTTGTTGTTTTTTATAAGACAACTTTATTTTTCCATGTTTGGCAATGTTCACATTCTGCTTTATTTGTTGCTTTTTTGAAGAAGTGGTGGAGACTAATGAAGCAGTCTAGTAATGAAAGTTACAAATAGTTGTTTGAAATGAAAGTTAAAACAAAAAATACTGAAGGATTCATTGTGAATGAGTTTATTGTCTAAATAAAGTTGCAGCTAGGCTTTTCTGTCATTGTTTAGATGGGGTGTGAAAATATTTCGTCCTGCCACGTGGGGAATGAAGAAGTCTGAGAACCACTGCCTTATACAATATAAATCTGAATTTGTTCTTATGGTTGATAATCATGTGAGTTTAAATTATACCTGTGGCGGGGTGTGGTCTGTGGTGCTGCTGCAGGGGAGATGGAATCACCTGCATGTCATCTACAATCACACCTCACCGGCATAAAACGCTCTGCTTTTTGTCTGTCGTTGTTCTTGTTGGTGATGTATGTAGCTGAGCTGAGAAGCTGCAGCCGGTCTGGAGTGAACAGCAAACAAAAGTGTGAATAAAAGTATTCTGAAAAGCATGAGCATGTCATCCAGTCTGCCGTAACGTGCTGAATATGCATATTCATATTCAGCACATTACAAATCTTTAGAAAAACCATATGAGAAGTGAAGGGACGCCTTGAGGAATTATGCGCTTAAAATGTCTTAAAAAAGAGCAATCGAGGATAGAGAACCTGGAATCCTGTTGCCACGATGGTGCACTGCGAAGGAAGGATAGATGGCAGAGAAAATGCCACCCCTGTACCAGAAGGGTTTGTTACTGCATTTGCGGAGGAAGGGACAAAACTGAGAAACTGGCATTCCGGTGTAAGGAATGTTTACTGCTGTGTTTGCAAATGAACGATATGGGGAAGAAGACTGGCAACACGGTGCCAGGAATATGCACTGTTATATTTTATGAAGGTGGGTAGAATCAGGGAAACTGGCATCCCAGTGGGGAAAGCTTGCTGCTACATTTGTGAAAGAAGGATAGTAGGAAGGCAAACTGGCATCCTGGTGCCAGAAAATTTTACTACTGCAAGTTGCAAACCAAGGATAGCAGAGCAACAAACTGGCAACCTGAAGCTGATAATAGTTTTTGTTGTTGTTGTTTTTGCAAATGATAGATAGCCGAGGCTGCCAATCCAGTGTTCGAAAAGTGAGCTGCTTTATTTTGTGAAGGAAGCTTAGAATATAGAGAACCTGGCATCCTGATGCAAAAAGCTTTCTGCTGCATTTGACAAGCAGGGATAAAGACAGATAACCTGGAATCTTAGTGCCAAAAGGAATCACTGCTGCTTAGCATATGAAGGCTAGAAGCGGAGAAACTCACATCCCAGTGGCAGAAAAACTTGTTTCTGCATTTTGCGAATGATAAACTGGAATCCCAGTGTCAGGAAGTTTGCTGCAGCATGTTGCAAATGAAGGATAGTAGAGCAATGAACTCACTATCTGGTGCCCATGTTCTTTTTCTTTTTTTTTTCTTTTTTTTTTCTGCAAACAATATGTAGATGGCAGAGAACTGACATCCTGGAAGCAGAAGGGTTCACTGCTGCTTTTTGCAATGATAGATGCAGAGAAAGTGGCAACTCTGTGGTAGAAAGCTTGATCCTGCATTTATGAATTATAGATTCATGGCATCCCATTGCTGGAAAGGTTAGCTGCTCCTTTTTGCAATGATAGATGCAAAGAAACTGGCAACTTGTTGGTAGAAAAACCTGCCTTTGTGAATGAGGGATAAAGAAACAACTTGGCAAACTTTGCTTCTGCACTTTGCAGAAGGAGGGATAGAAAACATCACAGCTGGATTCTTATGCCTTGAAGAGATAAACGGCAATGGTGGAGGAGCAGAGCATGGAATTGTAGCAACTGATTTCCAGCTGCACATTAAATGATAGGAGGCAGGTGCCAAAAACTGAGCTTGCCCCTGCTACCTGGCACTGATGGCTGGGTGGAGCTGCAAGATATGTTTTTTTCATGTGCTATGTGCAGAGGTGTTTTTTTCTGTTCTCAAACTGATTATTTTTTTCTCCTTATCTTTCCTCATGTGGTGCATTTTTCCATTGTTATACCTCTCTGACCTGTCTTCCCCATGTAATGTTTTTGTTTAATGTATGTATGGTCGGAGGGTAAGATGGCGCCGCCATTGTGTGCAATAGGTCGGCAGCCTTAGACCAGGAAACACTTGACCCCTGTTTCAATTCAGGGGGTCAGTGTTGACATTGTGGAGGACTATAAATACCTTGGAGTACACATTGACAATAAACTGGACTGGGCTAAAAACACCACAGCACTTTACAGGAAGGGCCAGAGTCGTCTCTATTTTTTGAGGCGACTGAGGTCCTTCAACATCTGCCAGAAAATGCTGAGGATTTTCTATGAGTCTGTTGTGGCCAGTGCGATCCTCTATGCTGTTGCATGCTGGGGGAGCAGGCTGAGGGTCGCAGATGCCAACAGACTTAATAAACTGATCCGTAAGGCCAGCAATGTTGTGGGGATGGAGCTGGACTCCCTCAAGGTGGTGTCGGAGAGGCGGATGCTGTCCAAGATAAAGACAATGTTGGATAACACCTCCCACCCACTCCATGACATGTTGGTCAGTCACAGGAGCTCGTTCAGTGAGAGACTGAGATTACCGAAAAGCACCACTGAATGACACAGGAAATCATTCCTGCCTGTGGCCATCTCCCTGTACAACGCATCCACTTAACACACTGGTTACTGCTACAACTACACATGTTTCTTTTCCAACTATTTATTTATGAGTGACTTATGTATGTATGTATGTATATATATATATATATTGTACTATTCTTAGTTAGCGTATTGTCTGTCTTGTCTTAATGTTGGTTTAAAATGGAGCACTGTAACAAAAAATAATTTCCCCCAGGGATCAATAAAGTATTCTGATTCTGATTCTGATTAACATGAAATTTCCCCTTGTGGGACTAATAAAGGTATCTTATCTTATCTTATCTTATCTTATCTTATCTTATCTTATAATACCTGGTGGGCCGGTCGCTAGTCAAAATGCCCGGGCCAATTTTTTGTCCCAGTCCAGCCCTGCTGGGAGGTACAGCATCTCCACAAATCTGATGCTTCTGATTTGGAGAAAATGAGCTGAGGGAGACACCTGGTGGACAAACACAGACATGACAGGAAGAAAGACTAAAGTGCAGAGTGGAGACAAACAGCTGGAAATACTTGTTGGAAAGGATTGTCATGCTTCAGAAAAACATACAGCACACACTCTAACAGTCCTTTATTTGCACTGAAGGAGACACGTGAAGAAACCAAATCACACAATAATGAAGTGAACACATTTATAGTCAGTGTTCAAGATGATGGATAGAAATGAGAATCATGGAGCATTTGTTCACTTTTAGGTCTGTTTCTTACAGCAGAAGCAGCATTTACATGAACTCACTGGCCTTTTTCCACTCAATACTCTCTTCTTCATCACCTCATCTTCCTAAAAAGTGGATCTACCAACATTTTTTATTTTTTTGTTATTATGATTAAAATGTCAAACAAATATATTTTCCACTTTTTGTGTGACAGATGCAGGAATTTCTCTGCCCTGCATGTGGAGAAATCTGCTGTTAAATCAGAACATTAACAGGTTTCAGGTTGTATTCAAACACACATTACTGTGTGTCAGTAGGCATGTGTTAACAGGGACTGTAAGACACTTTAATGGCTTTAATGCATGTTTATATGTTTAACACATGTCTGTTTGTTCACACATAAACACATGTGATTTATGTCTGTTTATCTTTGACCTTGTAATTAGTTCCTACGAATCCATCATGTAAATCTCTAATAAAGTAGGAACAATGAACAGCCTGTCACACAGTTTGTTATCCTGTCTCTGCTGCTGTGTGCTGTGCTGCACTCACTCAGAGATAAGAGTTACTGTGTCCCACTGACACAGAGAGGAGAAAAATACTTGGCTTCATTTAGAAAATCGGAGCTACGGATTAAAACGACAACAAATATGTAAATGAATCATATTCAGTCACCTCATCTGCTAAAAACAAACAAACAAAGGCGTCTGCTCAGTCACGTGCTCTGCTGTGGCAACCAGCAGAGCAGGAGTGTCGGGGGGAGGGGCGACTGAATTGACCAAACGGGCTGTGAATGGACAGCAGACGGCAGAGGGAAGTGACGTCTCAGGAAGTGAAATGAGAACAGAAGTAGATGGTGAGAGAGAAGCGGTGAAACAAGGAAAACATAATAAGACAAACAACAAAGCGTAAAAGCAGAGCAACAACCAGCAGAGTGAAAGTAAACCTGTAATGTGGAGGAAACGGACAGTGAGCGCAGTGTAACCGTGACAACGAGACACGAGGACGGATTTAAAGTGATCATAAAATCGCCTCCAGACGGTCGTCGTTCGGTGAGTGGAACCAGGTTGAAATTAGCTTTATTGTCACTTCAACCATATACACCTAGTACACAGTGAAGCGAAACAACGTTCCTCCAGGACCAAGGTGCTACATGCAACTAGGGTTGCCAACTCCCTGAAAAATAAATAAGGGACACCTCGTGGCCAGGGCCGGGCGACCCAGTTGTCTTCACCCTTCCCAGTGTGGTGAATTTTCTAGCTCTTTTTTTGTGTGTGAAATTATTTTTTTAACCATTTGACTTGAAGTTGATTTAAGTAGATGCATATTCTATTCTTTGTGATATGAACACATGTGAAACAAATGATCATTTAGCCATTTATTTTTAGCTCAAAATGACAACATTAACACATAAAACAGGTCTCTTTCTTGAACAGAAGCCTGTCATGCTTAACTTTTGAGAATATAAGTAAATCTTTCTTTAAAAGAACTCTGTCCTGCTTAACTTAAAATTATATAAATTAATAGAAAGCAATAGAACGAAAAATATTCTTGTAACAGTGCACATTTAGTGCATTTAGTACAATTGGCTTCAGCTGAGGTATTATTTCAGCTTTTCTAATGCTAATCAGCTGCTCCTGTTTGTAAACCCGCTTGTTCCCATGATTACGCATCATAACTCATCATCATTATTCATCTATGTATTACTTTTATGTATTAGTGATCTATTTGTTGTAATCATCTATCCTTGCAGTTGTTTATTACACAAAATAAGTTATATTATCACACTTCTGGCCACATAGCGCTGATTTTCACTGCACATGCCCATATTAACTTTTTCCAGCCAGGTGTTTTCCTTTTCCCATTCTTCCCTTTCTCTGAGGGGAACAAACATTGCTGCTCTAATGCTGGGCTCACACTGTGCGGTTTTAGGCCCATTTTGAGACGATTTTTGAGTCGTGCGACTGATTTGGTGATCGGCCCGATTTTGGCCTTCATCGTGCGTCGTGTAGTATACGTGGGGTAACGAGAAGCGATTAACACCTCACGACCAGCTCCCGATCATCAATCGCTCGTGACGTGTCACCGCAGCCGCTCACACTGCTCACTCGCAAACACGTAAACGTCGGTGAAAAAGACTGAGCAGCACGGCTGTGCGGCGTGTGATCTGGACACAAGCAATGGAGGCACAACTTGTAGAACTTTGGAAAGCTCATCCGAGCCTTTTCGATGTGGCATCACAAAATGATCACGACCACAACAACCTGAAAATAGTTGGATTTACATTGCTGTTCAATCACAGCTGCCTGATCAATGTTTTTCATTAGCAATTTAGCAAAGTTGATGGTGGTGGTGTGTCTGTGTGAGTGAAAGACAGAGAGGGAGAGAGAGCGACAGATTTTCTGTTATAACCTTCATGTTATGGAGGCACAGTGTGAGCACTCAGGTCGCATCAGAGCATCGGGCCGTATAGTGTGAGACCCTGCATCGTGACCTACCAACTTCTAACCCCTGCGAGTCAATCGTGCAGTTTGAAAATCGCACAGTGTCTGTCCAGCTTTAGGTGTACTGTCGTCCGAGACTTGCACCGCAGTGTCGGCGTTTGTTTCCCTGTTGGCCATGCTTCTTGTTGTGGTCATCTGTTGTCTTCCGGTATTTTCTCCGCAAGCGACCTTTCCTCGACCAATGAGATGAGCGGTAATCTGAATTGTCATACTCGAATTGTCATAAGTGTGCTGTCAGCTCATTGGTCACAAAGCAGGAGAGGGTCTGGGAATTATGTTTTCAAACAAAGCGTTAATTCCATAAACATTTATAGACTACTTTTGATTCTCACTGTATTACGGGACAAAGTGCGTCCCTTACTGTACTATGTATGACTGTGCAATGACAATAAAGAGTTATCTTATCTTATCTTATCTTATTAGCTCAATACGGGACGTGTACTTTTGTTTCGAAATACAGGACGATTCCGTATTTTAAGGGACGGTTGGCAACCCTACATGCAACATAAATTTACAACATAAATTAACAAAAACTAACTATCTAACTATCTAAGGAAGATTCAGCTACAACAGCGATAAATACGCCTGTAGGGAGATGAAGAGTGCTATAATACTGAGAAACGGATCTCTGATGAGTGTTTGTAGGGATGTGGTTCAGCAAGATAAACGCCCTCTGCAATACGTCTGTAGAGACCCCTCTGCAAGTCATTTCCTTCAGTCATCAGTCCTGACAATCATGCTGAACGAAGCTTATGACCTTCAGAAGACCGAGTGCCAACTGAAATGAGCACATTTGCAGTAAATATATGAAAATGATTATAACCGCGTATTTTAATAGAAGGAATCAAACATTTTCAATACCAACAAGACCTAAGTGCTTGAGATGAAGCAGGCACGTGCAGGGGGGGGGGGCTGGAGGGGCTGGAGCACCCGCCCCTTTCCTGATGGGTGCCCAAAGTGCCCTTTTGTTGAGGCAACTTTTAAAAAATGTTTTACAGCGCTTTTCCTGCCTTTCTGGGGGGATTATATTTCACTAAAAAACGATCTAATATGCATGTCCACATAATTATGCATTATATATTATAATATTTTAAAAAACACACGCTGTATTTTAAAGAACATACATTAAGAAGCAGATTATATTAGATTTATATTTTAAATAAGACAAAATTTGGATTTTACAGCAGTAAAATGATTGTATCTCTACAGTTTAAAAATGTAATAAGCTTTGCCCCTGCACAGAGTGGATAGTGAAACAAATGGAATCATCATAATGACATTATTTCATATTTATTACTTCCTCCTCCTCATTGCTTTATTATTGTAGCTCTAGTAATAAATAATAATGTAAGGATTCTGGATCAGCACAGTGATGCCCATAGTATATACAGTATTCTGAAGAAGGTCTAAAATGTCACTGTGTGTGCGTGCATGTGTGTGTTTTATGTATATGGGTTTTTTTTAAATTATTACTCAGGATATAACATTGTCCAGAAATGCCTGGTAAGGACATGAGGAGGAAACAGTAGGAGCTGTGTGAGGCTACTAAAGGCAGTGCTATAACATTTTTCTGTCATCATTTTATTATAGATTAAGTGCAAGAGTTGTTAGGTGTGGATAATTAGATTATAGTTTATTGCAATAGCAAGTTGTGCCTTGTTCTCACATAGCAAGTGGAGAGTGATATATGAAATGATGGGATGGAAGGAAGAAGAGAAGCAAAGAGTGAATCACAGGCAGAGCCTAAATTATTTCTCACAGTTTTTTGTTGCCTTATGGTTCCAAGCGCTGTCACCAATCTTTGCATTTTGTTATTATCTCATGACACTTGTTTAATCAGCTACCATCTCTCCTATGGACTTTTTAATGTCTACAGTCTCAGATCAACACAGCCCTGCCCTCCAGCCCTATCAGCAGCAGGAGCAGCAGCAACATTGTACCCATCAGGTAAAACATCGGCTACGTTTGCTTTGCCTCGTCGCCACCTCACAACAGTGATATAGTATGATTCAGGATTTTAATGAATCGATATCACGTTATCCAAGCTAGAATCTATCGATAAATCGGTAATCAAAACCCACCCCTAGTTTCAACAAGTCAGAGATATACTGGGGAACTTCACCGTGTAGAGCTCTAAAAGTTACTACTAATTTTTTTTAAATGAACCCTAAAATGCACTGGCAGCCAATGAAGAGAAACCAAAACTCGAGTAATATGTGACCTCTTGTTTGTGCCAGTTAAAAGTCTTGCTGCAGCATTCTGTACAGACTGAAAGCAATCCAAAGCTGATTTGTTAAAGACTATTACAGCAATCCGAATGAGAAGAAATAAAAGCATGAATAATCACTCAAGTTCTGCCTTTGACAACAGTAGTTTGAGTTTATAAATGTTTTTTAGATGATATAAACAGTTCAGAAACAGTAGTTTGGAGTGTTTCTCAAGTGACTTTGAACTGTCAAATATGACACCCAGGTTTCTGTGGCTCGATTGAACTGAAAGATATAAACAACTGATATGCTGAAAAAATGATATTTCAAATGATATTTCCGAAAACATGTAATCAGGAGCAATAATTAAAGTTTCTGTTTTATCTGTATTTAACTGGAGGAAATAGTCATTTAACGATTGTTTGATTTCTGACAGACAGTTATTTAAACAAGACAATTTATAAAGCTCAGAAGCTTTGAAAGAACAGTATAACCGAATACCATCAGCATAAAGATGATACAAAATAATATTGTAACATCTGATAATTTGGCCTAGAGTGAATATATATAAAGCAAAAACAGAATCGGACCTAAAACAGATCCTTGAGGTACCCCAGAAGGCAGAACTGATGTTTTAGACAGCACTTGATTCATACAGACCAGGGGTCCCCAAGCCCAGCCCACGAGGGCCGGTATCCCTACTGGTTTTAGCTCTCACCCTGGGTCAACACACCTGAATCAAATGATTAGCTCATTACCAGGCCTCTGGAGAACTTCAAGATATGTTGAGAAGGTAATTTATCCATTTAAATCAGCTGTGATGGATCAAGGACACATCTAAAACCTGCAAGGACACCGGCCCTCGTGGACTGGGATTGGGGACCCCTGCTACAGACAGTAAAAGATCTCACAGATGGATACGGCATAAGCTATTTTAAAACAACACCAAGCCATGGAGGGCTTTAAAAACAAATACTAAAATTTGTCTGAGGCTGAGATTACAGGATTGTTGGGCTTCATTTCTGTACTGAACAGTGATTTTAAGATTAGCTAGTAAATAACAATTAGCTAATGTTGTTCATGAGACTAAGGTCATCTCACTTTGGCAATGTAACTATAATATGACCAATATTAAAGTTATTATTATATTAATTATTATTAGTAATTACAGCAATGAACTTGAACTCAGTGTCAAATACTGAGCTCCAGTAAAGATTCAAGTTGCAGTCATTTATATTTCCTAAATCTTCACTCGAAGACAGGTTCCTTTGACAGTGTATATATAGATGTATCATATACAAGAGACAAATATTGTTCTTTTAATATGTTGGCATTACTAAATTTGGCTTAATGCTTACATATTTGTGTAAAAAGAAAATGTACGAGCTGTGATAACGGTTTCTGATAGAATGAAGAGTAGACTGATATATGAAATATTCCTTTATTGGGTGAGAAAATCAGACCATGTCATAACTGCTTTAAGTCACACAGAATAGATATCAGACCCTTAAACAGGCTGACTTCTGCTAAATGGGTCAAACTGGGCAGAAAGTACGCAAACACATAACATCCTTATAGAATATGATGTAACACTATAGATCAACTTACCTCAGAATATATAAAGCATATAAACAATTACAGCAATATGATGCAACAAACACAGCAGTTCTACTAATCCAAAATACTCAAAGCTTCATAGAACTGGAACAAACATTTATTTTTAGGTCCATTCTGCTGCTGATACATACTTTAGGTTTCTGAATGTTAAACTTGTTGCTGCCTTTCATAGTGTGTAACTTGAAGGCCCTGAGTACTTTCTCCCACACTGAAAACAATGGGAGGATAAAATTATTTGAACATTACCTAATAAGACTGATTCAGGACAGACAATTAGTTATGTTAAACTTTTCTAGCAGTCCTTCACAAACAGGGAACAGTCTGTCTATTCTCTCCATCTGTCAGCTGCTGCTGGCTCTTCCTCCTCCTCTTCCTCACACACTGCTGAGTTTGTCCTGGTGGATCATCAGGGGTGCAAAGCCTCACAGATGATGTGCAGCAGTGGGTCCCTCAGTCTGTCCTCACTCTGGACACTTGCAGTTGTCACACATGGAAATCAAATGTGTGATAAGCTGCAGGATTCAAACACAAGTGTAACTTATAAATACATGTTCATACTTTTATTCCACAATCAGAGAGAAAGAAAAAGAGAGAGAGTGCAGGACAGATAGATGAATAAAGCACCTTTCTTTTAGCTTAACAAGTGAACCATCAAAACAAAAGAAGTGACATAAAAGTTAGTACTTAATTTTAAAAGTTTACTCTTTGGCTGTCCCATTTGAGCTGTCCACCATTTTTTCGAAAATTATCCACAACCATCGCCAGGCTATGAATCCTGGGATAGGTTGAGCCACCAAAGAACCCAACCCATCCTTGAAATCCATGAAAAAAGAGGACGCATTTGTGGGCCGCATTGGGAGCAGCCTTTGAACAAGGACAGCCTTTGTCACCTGGCTGTGGCATAATCGGCCTCCAAAGGATGCGGCCTATGAATTGGGACACAGCTTTTGACTTATCTTGGACTTTATTTCATTTAGACACACAGTCAGAAATGTTTTGAGATTATTTAAAAATGATATTGTGCTCATAAATATATTATTTGTTATAAATATTGATTAGTGTGTAATTAAATCGTCTAGTAAATTGATGCGTTCTCATAAACGTGTTGAATGAATCCAGTGTGCATTTTAAAGATAATAGTAAACTAGTTAAAAACCCATCGTATTGTTGGGGAGAGAATGAAAACAGATGAAGCTGATTTTTAGATACTAACAGTCTCTTCTCTGGGGATCAGAGTGGGTTTCATGAAGAAAGAGGGACGATGGATAGTTTGTTATATTTGGAATCAGAAATCAGGAAAGCTCAAACAAATAAGGAAATGATGATAGCAGTCTTCTTTAATACGAGTAAATGGATGATTGTTCTATCGAATTATAAAATTGATGAAAGAATATAATTATCCTTGTTTTTCCTGCTATTCTCCTGTCCACACTCCAGTCCAGTAGGCGGGATTAATGCACCTGTAAGCTGATTTGTCAAACGCCATCAGGCCCCGAAGAAGAACGGAGGAGGACAGCACTACTGTGGTAGAGGAGCGGTGTGTGTGCAGACATGGCTGCTGTTGATGAAGCGGACTGAACTTGGAGGAGAGACACAAACTGAAGTATTGATCCCGTCACATCAGTGTGGATCTGATACCAACGTCTGGATCGCTTCATCGATGCTTGTATCGATCCGCTCAGCCCCAGTTGAAGCAGCGATGAGTTCAGCTCAGTATCTGAGAGAGTTCATCAAGGAGAGACTAACTGCTGTTTGTGAAGAAATCTTCTCAGAGGTTCAAAAAACCATCGTCCAGTATGAGGAGGAGATCAACCGTCAGCACAGACTGCTGGATATCAGCTGGAAACCCGACAGAAACTCACACATCATAGGTATGGACATGTTTTTAACTCTGTGCTGTTCAAGCTCAGATTCTTCAGTGTGACTGACTTTACTAGAAGATGTTAAACTGGGTATTTATCAGTGCTGTGGGTCAGTGTCCAGTGATGGACTATGTTGGACTGGTGCAGGTCCATGGTCACTGATAGATTCGTTTTTAAAACATTTTAATTGATTTATTTATTAAACTTTTTTTTCTCTAACATATTCCAGTGTTGAGTACATCAGGTGTGTGTTGGATCCTCTGTAAACACTGAGGCTGTGCAGTAAAGATCTAGTTAGATGTCAGCAGAAAACACATTTAACAAGTTGTTAACAGACTTCTCTGCAGTTGAAGTGAAGCTTCATTTAAAGAAGGATTTCAGACACTGATGTTTTCATGGTGTCACCCTGCAGTTTACTTTGGTGAACTTTGTGTCTTTGCTCACAGTGAGGAGCTTCAATGCTAACATGTTAGCATGTAGCTATGAGTGTGCACAACTATTTCCCTGAGCTGTTGTGTGTGTGTGTTGTGAGAATAGATTATTGTAGTATTAGGGATTTAGTTGTATTAACCATAGTAAAGCATTATATTAATTATTTATTTAAGTAGGTCATAGGTCAAGCTACTAAACATTCACACATAGAGCACACACACAGAATTGGGAGAATAGGTCAGAGGTGTAGGTGAGAAGCAGAGGCGACGGCAAGCTGCCTTTGGTGGGATAAGGTGTTGGTAAGCCAAAGCCAGGAGAACATAGTGTGTGAAGAAGTGGGCAGCAAGGACACGAGATAGGGAGGCAGGAGATAGAGGCATTAGCAGGCACATAGTTTTGAGAGACAAAGGTTGTTGATAATATCTGTGCTGTTGGGACTGCCCCAGCAGATTTTGATGTTGGAGGCTGAGCTGTGAACATCCCCATGTACATGTAATAAAATTAATTGATTATTTATTTTGAGAAAAAAACAGGAATGGAATATTACACTGTTTCATGATACCTTGTAGAGAAAGAATGTGAATGCTTAGGTTTTATGACTGTTACGACCCCCTCTGCTAGGCGTCAGGGAGGGAGTAACATACACGAGCCCCCCAACACAAAACTGAGTAAAGCAAAAGGTTTTATTTACAAACTTTAAACAGAAAACCGACAGGGCTGTGCAACAGACCACTGGGCAGACAATTATTACATAAAGAAAGAACAGTCACGAGTAAAAGTTAAAGGGTAACTAAGGCAGGCTGGCCGCACACAAAATAAAAGCTAGGGTTTTAACTAAGGCAAGCCAGCTTCACAAAATCCTACTCACAGCCAGCTAGCAGCTCAAAACTCTAATCAGGCTAAGTTTAAAGCATGCACCAAGATTCGACAAAGTTCAGCAATATGAAAAAGTTCAACAAAGATTGACGAGGGAGGCACGAAGGGCAAACTGCATGTTCAGTCCTAAGCAGCAGCCACTGAGTGAAGGACCTCCAGCCTTTTGTAGCCACAGGTGGGTACGATCAGCCACTGATTGCCTCTTGGAGCATCACGGGATCCCGGGGCAGCCAATCGTCCGTGTGGTCTGGCACACTTCATTCTGCATACGAGAGGGTTGGCACGGGTCTCCCAGTAACCAATCACACACACGAGTCCTGGAACACATTGATTTACCTAGAGGAAGGCGGGGCCACCTGAGGCCGGAGGCCGTAACAATGACTCGGTGGGGGTTGAGGCTATAAGAGTGTGTGTAACTGTCAGACACTTCGAGATCTGCAGCACCCCTCCCATGCACATCTCCCGTCCGTATTGCTCAAAGAGTCGGTATGGAATGAAGAGAATTGTATTGATTAAATAGATTGTTGATTGAGCATTAAAACACAAAGTGTTGTTCTTCCTTTAGCCCGGAGATCAAAGAATTGGGTTTTTAAAAGTGTGTGGCTCATAATGGGTCATATGACAGGCTGATCACCATTTGTTCAGGTTTTGATTCATGCTTTTAAAAATTAGTTTTTCTATCAACACATTAGTGATTATTGTTCTTGTGTTTCTTTGTTCCTCAAGACCTCCCACAACAACATGACTGTGAGGAAGAGGAGGGTCTGGATGAGCAGCAGGTCTGTAACCAGGAGAGGAACTCCAGTCTGGACCAGGAGGACCAGCCTCCACAGATTAAAGAGGAACAGGAGGAGCTCTGCAGCATTCAGGAGGGAGAGCAACTTGTACTGAAGCAGGAGACTGAAGGCATTATCGTCTGGACTGATGAAGAGCAGCTCAGACTGATGGAGACCATCCGGAAACCTGTGATAAAGTTACACAGAATAGGTATGTAAAACTGTGATTTTTAAAAATAAATAAATAAATTTTAATAACAGTGATTATGTCTCATGGGCAGCACAGTGGAACAGTGGTTAGTACTGTTGCCCCACAGCAACAAGGTCCTGAGTTTGACCTGAAGTGACCTGTCCAAGATGAACCCTGCCTCTCCCTATGGTAGCTGGGATTGGCTTCAGCACCCTCACTATACCATAAGGACATAGTAAATGGTAAATGGCCTGTATTTGTATAGCGCTTTACTTAGTCCCTAAGGACGCCAAAGCGCTTTACACTACATCCAGTCATCCACCCATTCACACACTGGTGATGGCAAGCTACATTGTAGCCACAGCTGCTCTGGGGCGCACTGACAGAGGTGAGGCTGCCGGACACTGGCGCCACTGGGCCCTCTGACCACCACCAGTAGGCAACAGGTGAAGTGTCTTGCCCAAGGACACAACGACAGAGACTGTCCAAGCTGGGGCTCGAACCGTCAAAGTTGCATTTGTTTTTAGAGGCACAGGAAGAATTGAAGGTCCCAAAGTAATTAGCAACATGAATGAATTTCTTCAGCCTGATATTTGGTTTTCATTTACATAAACACATTTCCACCATTAACTCATGCAAAAAGGTGAAAATTTATGCATGTGTGTTTAGAAGGTTTCAGGAAATCTGAGCTGGCAGCAATCACTTCAGAGTGTCGGGTCAGAACACTTGCAAATGTTTGGATATGAGAGGAACAAACAGGCAGAATCCAGGAATAAAGTTGTCATTCTTTACATTTCAAGTTGAGAATGTGGCCACAGCAGGGCAAGAGTGTGTGCGTGTGTGGTTTCTGTCGACAAAGCATAATGATACAAACCAATTAGAACTCAAATTACATACAATACATTATATAACTAAATAAACATATTACTTCAGCCAGGACAATGTGAAACATGAGTTTTCACCCACTGCTCAGACAAAATCTACACAGAAAAACAAAGACAACAACACAAGTTTCATTTTGTTTTGTTATCAGTTTAAGTTAAAGAATAACATGTTTCCTCTGCAGCATGGAAATCTTTAGATGTGTACAGTTTACAGGTCTGGGTAAGTATGAATAAATATTCCTATTCTGTTTTGGAAAATATGGAATTCAGAGTTTCTAAACTGAAATTTATCAGACAAGAAGAGATTTCTCATGGTATTTCAAGCACAGCCAAAACATTTACGTATAAGAGAGCTCTGCCCCAGCATGCCTTCTTATAATTGTAGCCAATCCAGACATCCACATTCATTTAACAAAAAACAACAACATCTATGTATTTCATATATCACAGATATTCACATATGAAGCTGAAATTTGAAATTTTCTTATGAAAGTGTCAGAACTTATGTTCTTAGGCCTGTGGCCCAGTGTTTTGATTTTGCATTATTGTTTATTAGTCTGTTTTCTTCTTGGTTCTTGTTTACTAGTGTTTTGGTTTTTGTTCAGTATTTCTTAGCTTGTGGATTCCTTTGCCCCTCATGTCACTCTGGTCGCTGTACTGTGTACTGTGTTAGTATTGTGTCTCTGAGTTCAGTCTGTGGATTTCCTGCTTTACTTGTCTCATGTTAATGTAATCTGCTTTACAGTGGCTTGCAAAAGTATTCGGTCCCCTTGAACTTTTCCACATTTTGTCACATTACAGCCACAAACATGAATCAATTTTATTGGAATTCCACGTGAAAGACCAACACAAAGTGGTGTACATGTGAGAAGTGGAACGAAAATCATACATGATTCCAAACATTTTTTACAAATAACTGAAAAGTGGGGTGTGCGTAATTATTCAGCCCCCTCTGGTCTGAGCAGTCAGTTGCCCATAGACATTGCCTGATGAGTGCTAATGACTAAATAGAGTGCACCTGTGTGTAATCTAATGTCAGTACAAATACAGCTGCTCTGTGACGGCCTCAGAGGTTGTCTAAGAGAATATTGGGAGCAACAACACCATAAAGTCCAAAGAACACAGCAGACAGGTCAGGGATAAAGTTATTGAGAAATGTAAAGCAGGCTTAGGCTACAAAAAGATTGCCCAAGCCTTTCTGTCTCTTGGCTCTCGGTGAAGGCGGTCGCACTTTTTCTCCTCTCCTCCTTCCCCTTATCTTCCCTGCTTAGCCTCTTGTGTCCTTGTCTTGTCTCATGTGCATTACTTTCCCTGGAACAGTCTCTCGCTGTCGTTCTCTAAAACCTAAAAGAGAATTATGGATTTGATCAACTGGTCTCTGAATGCTATTGACACCCTCTTCTCAACGAGAAGTCTGGGCTCGGGAAAGCCTGAGTGCCCTGGAGGGACTTTCCCTGCCGGATACACGATGGATGGGTGGCAGACCTGGAGGATCTTGTGCCTGGCGGGACTGTCTATCGAGGACGCTGAAGACATCTACCTATTCGGAACCATGATAACAGGGTTCTTGCTGATCGGAGCTGGCTTGGCCCTGACCTATCGGAGAAATAAGAGAGCGGAACCAGCTGTTCAAACCCCCCCCAAGGCTGACCGCTGGAATTGAAGCGACGGGACGAGGCGCGACCTCTCACACCGAACGTAGCATGGGTTAACACCTTGGAGACGCTTACAGCTGCCGTGAAGACTCAAACTAACACCATTGAGCATATGATGGGATACATCAGAGAGGGGCCTGCTCATATTGACACCCTTGAGCGAAAGTTGGAACACATCGCAGAACGGCTCACTGCAGCTGTGGGGTCTCAGAATCAAAAGAATGACAACACCACGGAACAGAAGTTTGATACCATCATGGGGAGGCTCGCGGCTCTCCAACGGGAGATCGAGAGACCAGTGTCAGAGTGCTAAATTCGGAGCTGCAAAGCTCTCCAGAAATATGAAAAAGAGAAATTTGTAAAGGAGAAATCAACAATATTCAACATATGGACACCACGGCGCCAGCTGCTCAGGCCTGAGGCTGGAGCCCACCAAAACAACTCCCTGATAACGACTGTGTGATGACTATTCTTCCCATCCCATGCAAGGCCACCTGGGTTGGCTGGCAGACTGTTTACTTAGCCTGATAGGGCGAAGGACACTGTCTCAGCTGAACTCTGGACACGCACACACATACACTTACACTGATAAGCACGCACTCATCCCCCTCCCTTTCCAAACGCCTTCGATGCTTGTTTCCTGCGGGGGAAGACTGCGGGTCTGCGTGCCGCGCTGAAATGGTAGCGCTGTATAGGACGACTGCTGTGTTCCTTCGGATTACCCCCCACCCCCCTATCCACCCCTGTGGCTAGTCACGTGCTCTAATGCTGTGATGTGGACATTAATGTGCTCTCTGTGAAGAGGAGTTTTTTTTGTTTCCTGTTCTCATGCTGTCCTCCCATAGGTGCCCAGCGTGAGAAGAGGTCTCTTTTTTTCCTCTTGTACTTTTTCCCATTGTTGTGTAATTTTTCAGTGTTTTCTCTGCAACGCTGCCGATCTCCGACTGTATTCCCATGTGATGTCCTTGTTGTGTGTGTAAGTCGGGGGGTCCTATTCCTCTGCGGGGCAACCTGCATATGGCCAATAAAGCATTCATTCAATTCAATTCAACATCCCACGGAGCACTGTTCAAGCGATCATTCAGAAATGGAAGGAGTATGGCACAACTGTAAACCTACCAAGACAAGGCCGTCCACCTAAACTCACAGGCCGAACAAGGAGAGCGCTGATCAGAAGAGCAGCCAAGAGGCCCATGGTGACTCTGGACGAGCTGCAGAGATCTACAGCTCAGGTGGGGGAATCTGTCCATAGGACAACTATTAGTCGTGCACTGCACAAAGTTGGCCTTTATGGAAGAGTGGCAAGAAGAAAGTTGTTAACAGAAAACCATAAGAAGTCCTGTTCGCAGTTTGCCACAAGCCATGTGGGGGACACAGCAAACATGTGGAAGAAGGTGCTCTGGTCAGATGAGACCAAAATGGAACTTTTTGGCCAAAAAGCAAAACGCTATGTGTGACGGAAAACTAACATTGCACATCACTCTGAACACACCATCCCCACTGTCAAATATGGTGGTGGCAGCATCATGCTCTGGGAGTGCTTCTCTTCAGCAGGGACAGCGAAGCTGGTCAGAGTTGATGGGAAAATAGATGGAGCCAAATACAGGGCAATCTTGGAAGAAAACCTCTTGGAGCAAAAGACTTGAGACTGGGGCAGAGGTTCACCTTCCAGCAGGACAACGACCCTAAACATAAAGCCAGGGCAACAATGGAATGGTTTAAAACAAAACGCATCCATGTGTTAGAATGGCCCAGTCAAAGTCCAGATCTAAATCCAATCGAGAGTCTGTGGCAAGATCTTAAAACTGCTGTTCACAAACGCTGTCCATCTGACTGAGCTGGAGCTGTTTTGCAAAGAAGAATGGGCAAGGATTTCAGTCTGTAGATGTGCAAAGCTGGTAGAGACAGACCCTAAAATAGCGGTCCCCAACCTTTTTTGCGCCACGGACCGATTTATGCCTGACAATATTTTCACGGACCGGCCTTTAAGGTGTAGCGGATAAATACAACAAAATAAAACTAGTACCGGTACCGAAAAAAAGAAGTTTTATTCATAACACACGTGAAAAGACCCAGGAAAACCGAGTTAACGATAAAAACGATAACAAAATAACGCTGAAAATGATAAAAACCCTGAAAACCATACATTTCACACCTGAGCCTCAACTCTCGCGGCCCGGTACCAAACGATTCACGGACTGGTACCGGTCCGAGGCCCGTGGGTTGGGGACCACTGCCCTAAAACACTGGCAGCTATAATTGCAGCAAAAGGTAGTTCTACAAAGTATTGACTCAGGGGGCTGAATAATTACGCACACCCCACTTTTCAGTTATTTATTTGTAAAAAATGTTTGGAATCATGTATGATTTTCGTTCCATTTCTCACTTCTCCTCTTCCTTGTCTTGTCTTGCCTAATAAGTTCCAGCTGTGTGTCCACCTGTTCCTCTTTTCCTCATGTTCCTGCCAGTGTGTTTTAATCTCCTGTCAGTTGGTAATTGTTGTCGCATTGTTAACATTGGTTCACCTTTTTCTTATGCTGTGTGTTCTGTCTGCCTGCAAAAGTTTATGATTGTATATTCAGTTTTCTTATGTTGGAGTTGAGCATTAACCCTTTAAGACCTACCATAGAACCAAGTCTGCCAGAGCTTATATTATATTTTTACATGCTGTAGTGCCATTTTTAGGAGCATTTCAAGTTGATATACATCAATACAACCATTATAGCCTAAATCTTAATAATATGTATGCATTAAGTGTATAGTACTTACATAAATTGCAAAACAGTGCAATAAACTACAAAAAAATTGAAAATTGTTTTTGTTTTTTTAACATTATTTCTAGTTAGAGAAATTTAAGAGGCTTATCCCTCAAAACTGTAAATACAAAAAAGTTGCACAAAATAGTTTCCTACCACAGGAAATTTATTTTAAGTGTCTTCATAATTTTATTTTTGAAATACACCAATTTTCATATACTGCAGGAAAAATGCAAATAAATATTATAATGCAAATTTGCAAAATAACAGCATATGCAGGACAGCATATTTCCAGCAGTGCAATATGAGTCCTAAGCATCCCAGAAACGACACAGAAAGTCATAAAGTCAAATATAACTTTAAAAAACATCAGTATAGGCTCATAAGGCCCCGATGGTAAAAAACTACATTTCCGCAAAATGACTTCACTTCCGGTTTCGGGCAGGTCATGGTGGACATCAGGGCTGCCACGATTAGGTCGACTATCAAAATCGTCGATGACTAATTTAATAGTCGACGCGTCGTTTGAAGCTTTGTAAGATCCCAAAAGACGCAGGAATAAGTAGCAGGATTTAAGAGTGTAATAACGGAGCTGTGTCCCAAAATTCATAGCACAGCCCAGCTCAGTTTCCAACAATGGCGGCAGCTAGTTAGTTTTAATATTACGCTTATTATTCTTTCTGGGTCACAAAATAAACATTTAACATATTTTCAGGCGAGAATGTAGCTGTGTTTACCTCAAATATCTGCTCAGTTTATCAAGACACCGCATATTTTCAAAAGCGCTCCGATGTTTTCGGAGACGTCTGTTACCCACTAGCTCGATAGCTAGCCAGGGGCAAGGCTCACTAGAGCTGTGAGAGCACCGGACTCCCGGCAAATCGTTTTCAAACCCACCGCCGTCTTTCGCTACTCATTTTAAACATATATAAGTCACTTAGATAACTTAAAAATGTTATTGTTTGGCTTTTTTAGTATTTTATTTGTTCCTGAGTAAATCGGTTTGGCTGAGATTAAAGTTATAGTTTTTACACAGCTGAATAAATGTCAAGCAGACAGCTGATTATCAGAAGTGTGAGATGCTCCAGAATATACTCCAGTGTCCTGTTATATTTTAGATAGCAAGGAGTTTATTAAACTTCACCGAAACAATCTGCAAATTTCATTAAAATTTAATAAACTATCATCTTGTCTTTATTTTTAGTTAGCACATACCTTAAACACTTAAAGCTGTAAGCTAATGATAGTTATATATGAGCAGATGCTGCTGGTGCAATAAGCTGTACGTTTTACGTTCAATGGATGATGATCTGATTAGTCGACTAATCGCAAAAATAATCGGTGACTAGTCGACTATCAAAATAATCGTTTGTGGCAGCCCTAGTGGACATGCGATAGTTCACGCTGATGGATGTAGGAAGTGTTATGAACAGCTGATCGGCAAAGTGTGTTTCGGGAATATTTTGTTTTTGTTCCTGCAAGCGCTTTTTATGCAGTTTTTGCAAAGCTATATGTGGAAGGAACTGTGACTTAGGACAAGCTGATGGCATAAGATGTAAGTACAAATTCTCCGGTTTCGTATGCAAAAAAAATTGTTGCGCTAGCTCACGTGGTTGCAGTGCTACCGGGATTTTAAAATAGTTACGCAAAACGGAGCGTGCCCGCTCCAACCGGCTTTAAAGGGTTAAAGCTGTTTTGACTCTACGTTTGCCTCTATGAGTTCTGCGTTTGGGTCCTCGTCTCCTGCCTGCACACAGCACACACCATGACAGAACTAAACATTTCCATCAGTGCCTTAATAATTTTTCACATTTGTACACTTTAAATTTTAGTGGTATGTGTGAGCAACATGCTTACTATGTAGAGATCTGCTTATGGTTCAGACCAGTAAACATTTTCGCAAATGTTTGTTTTGCTATCATTTTTCTTCCTTGTGCCTTCAGATGTCCTACACCAACATGCTATTGAGGAAGAAGAGGCTCTTACAGAACAGCGGGTCTTTAACCAGGAGAGGAACTCTAGTCTGGACCAGGAGGACCCAGAGCCTCCACAGATTAAAGAGGAACAGGAGGAACTGTGCAGAAGTCAGGAGGGAGAGCAGCTTGGACTGAAGCAGGAGAGTGATACCTTCATGAAGACTCCTACTTATGAGGAAAGTCACCACAGTGAACCAGAACCAAACAGTGAGCAGCTCCTTTCTCACAGCTCTCCTGAAGCAGAGAGCAGATATCATGAAGAAAATGGGCATGTGGACTCTGGATCTACTAGAAATGCAGAGCTGAAGAAGAGACATCACAGTCAGAGAGTAGACAACAGTCCTGTGTCAGTGAGTCAAAGTAGAACTGACACAAAGAACAAGTCTGTACAATGTGACGTGTGTGGAAAAAGTTTACAGAATAAATACAAAATGACTACACATCTAAGAGTTCACACAGGTGAGAAGCCGTATTCTTGTAACACCTGTGGGAAAAGATTTACTACCTCATCAACATTAAAAACACACATGAGAATTCATGCTGGCGAGAAACCGTATTCTTGTAATGCCTGTGGGAAAAGATTTATTCAGAAGTCACAACTGGAAAGTCATATAAGAATTCACACAGGTGAGAAACCATATCCTTGTACCACCTGTGGTAAAAGATTCGCTCTTCCAGCAGCATGCAAAACACACATGAGAATTCACACAGGTGAGAACTTGTATTCTTGTAGGACCTGTGGAAAAAGATTTGCTAGCCCATCAGCGTTCAAAAAACACATGAGAATTCACGCTGGTGAGATGCCGTATTCATGTAGCACCTGTGGGAAAAGATTTGCTGCATCATCAGTGTTCAAAAAACACACAAGAATTCACACAGTTGAGAAGCTGTATTCCTGTGGCTTCTGTGGAAAAAGATTTGCTGTCTCCTCAGCATTAAAAACACACATGAGAATTCACACTGGTGAGAAGCCGTATTCTTGTAATGCCTGTGGGAAAAGATTTATTCAGAAGTCACAACTGGAAAGTCATATAAGAATTCACACAGGTGAGAAACCATATCTTTGTACCACCTGTGGTCAAAGATTTGCTCACGCATCAGCATGCAAAAGACACATGAGAATTCACACAGGTGAGAAGCCGTATTCTTGTAACACCTGTGGGAAAAGATTTATTCAGAAATCACATTTGAACTGTCATGTAAGAATTCACACAGGTGAGAAACCGTATCCTTGTAGCATCTGTGGGGAAAGGTTTGTCCAGAGGATAAAATTAAAGAAGCACATGAGAATTCATGCGCGTTCAAATGTTCATACTAAGAAAATGCGGGACAGCTGTGAGTCATCGCTAAACACGTGAGTGAAAAGATGATCCATATTCAGGCCATTATTTTTCTGTCTAGAGCAGTAAAGAACTCTCAGCATTGTTTGTTCAGTTTATTTTATTAATTGTATCAGGGAAACTCTGATCTTATATTTCATGAAGCTTTAAATTCTGTATGCTCCTGTTCTGTTGGTTCATTGTTTAGCTATGTTGTTTATTATTACTGTTTTATATCCTATATTGGGACAAATGCCCCAAAAAACTCAATAAATAAACACAATAAAAATGGAAGAATTGAGCAACAGTCAAGAATTGTGTTTATTCTTGTAAGGGAGCAAAAGTATCAAATACCAAGTGTCATGCTTGAAGGGGGAAGTCCCCAATACATTTTGTCAGTCCCACCCTCCTTTGCCTTAAAACTGTCACACAATAACACTTTTCCTTCAAAAGGGCAGTTATGAGTGTGTGAACTATAATGAGCAGCTAAAATGTTTTTTGCAATCTTGGCATATTTCCAGGCACTAAGTGTATCTTTGACTATAATAC